>NC_045565.1:37473867-37840942 GCF_009819795.1 Aythya fuligula
TCCCAGTGTTTGGGCAAATTATTTCTTTGGGGCTTATGAGGTGCTCCTAATCCACTCACTCATTGATTGATTGATTTTTGACTCAATAAACTTGCATTACCCTTCCTTTATTTAAGGCTTCCATCATAATTTTTTGTACATTTAGGCTTGACTTTTTTATTTCCTTCTAACAGATGAGCTGACATTGGTCTATCAAACATGTGGGAAAACAATTGCCACAAGGTTAATTTTATTGCTAGCTCCATGCATTTTAAGTAGGTGCCAGGTATTTTCCACTACAGGCTGATAAATTGCAGTTGAACCACTAAAGCATAAGAATGAATAGAAGCACTGTAACAACAACAGAAACCCCATACGAGTGCATCACATAGCATAAGCATTAAATGGATTATTTTTGCTTCATTGGTTTAACTTCATTTTCTATCCAACCAGAAACAGGCACACAGTAATGTAATGAGCTCTTTAACTGTTACTCTGTTCATGTGCTAATGCTGCAGTGTTATGAATTGTGTTGGTGTAGATACTTCTGAGTAGTGGAAACAATAAAATTACAGTAACGTTTTTTTTTTTTTAAAGTGGTTTTCCTTTACAAAACAGTCAGTTTACTTCTAGACAGCAAAACATTATTCAGGAACAGAAATACGGGCATTACTATTCTCTGGCAACTTTTACAAAGCTGCTTTTTAACGTTGTAATAAGAAATGGCAGTGTGCCTGCTCTACTATTAGAGGTGGAGGAAAAAAGAAAAGTTCTGATGAGAACGAGAGTAGCTTCTTCCATTAGTATAGAGAGAAGCTTTATCAATGTGAAAAAGCGTGTTAAAAAGCCACTGAAGTGATTGTGCCTTTCCTATAGATTCTTAAATGTATCAGCTGAGTCAGTACTCATACTTTTGCAAATTTCTGTGCATGTGAGTTGTCATACAGTGTTCCTTTACTCACTGGTTCCTGTTGGTTCATAAATAGTGAGACTCATGTTTATTGTGCTTAATACAAAGAGATATAATCAATTAAGAGAAATAAAACTAGAGCTCCATAAATTACTTTACAGAGCTGATAGCATTTTAGTCATTGTCCACTTCTCTGCATAACTACATTTCCTCGGCCAGTCTTTTGCTTTTGTTTATGTGTGTCTTGTTAATGTCCAAATACTCCTTGGAAGCAGCCAACAGATTTATGGTTTTCTTAGTCGTTTTAGTCAGATGCTCTCAAATGTCTCCACATGCAGGGGTTTGATTAAAATCCATGAGGTTCACGCTGTTTTTCTTAAAGCATGGATCTGGTTGTCTAGTGTTCATGTGGTTTGACATGTAAGGATGCTTCTTAGCTCCCAGGACTATAACATGTATACATAAAAATATGTACATACTGTCACCTGTTCAGTGAATACTGACATAAGACAGTTCCCATAAGTTTTGAGTGTTTGATAGATTTTTTTTTTCTTTAGTAGTGTCATAATTATTCCTATAATAAATATGCATGTGTATATTTTTATAAGTGTAGCAGTCAGGTTGTCATGAAAATGGGGT
This sequence comes from Aythya fuligula, assembly GCF_009819795.1. Taxonomy (NCBI): domain Eukaryota; kingdom Metazoa; phylum Chordata; class Aves; order Anseriformes; family Anatidae; genus Aythya; species Aythya fuligula. Next base: position 37,475,396 of record NC_045565.1, read on the forward strand.
GGCTGTAGCTATTCTGTTTCTAGTGACCCTGGGGGCAGGAACAGCAAATGAAGAGCCTGAAATACCACAGGTTTTTGAGCTCTCAGGTGGAGACTGCTCACTGGCCATTATCAGCTCACTGACAGTTCACCGTATCTTGGAAAAGCCATTTTGTAACCTGCAGAATGCTTCGTGTGCTCTCAGATCACCTGTGATGGAACGGGGCAGGGGGGTTGGGAAGATGCATTGACTGATAGCAGTCCTGTAAATGCAGGCTGTAAACCTGACATCCTCCTGTTTAAGGGTGCTAAATAGCAAAGATCCTGCATTTACTTCCAGGGACATCTTCTGACTATGGGTTAACAGATATTCTTGTAGTTGATTTGTAAAAGGGCTACTTAAGTAATCGTAAAAATGGAAAAGGTCCAGTTTTATACAAATGTAAGCCAAAAACAGTAAAATAGTAAAAATACAGGTTAAAGTGCTTTCTTAGTAAGTAACACAGAGATGTAGAAGGAAGAATTAGTAGTAGTCTTAAACACATCTTCTTCCTTCATACCTTTAGACATTTTCCTGTGGTGGGCCTGTTTGTTGGCCATGTCTAGCACAGCAGTCACTTAGACATTCTTCCTTTCCTATTCAAAAGGATTTCCAAGTGGAAAAAAAACAAAAACAATATTAGATATTTTCTGACCTCTCAGAAGAGTCCTTTGTGCCCTGCACTTCAGGAGGAGTCACACAATACCTGCTCAGCCAGGCTCGACAGCCACCCAGCCCTGAGGAGGGCCAGGATGCTGTCTGCACTGGTGCCCTGCTCAGCACGTGCATTCACTCGTTCACACACCGCAGTCAGTGCTGAAGGAGGAGCAAACTCTTTACCATTCATGGGGGTGGTAAAGAAAGAACTTACTTGAGTTTTCCTCTTGGAAAACTATCATTTTTTTAATCCATTAGTTTGCAAAACAGCAAATGCCTTATGATCCTGGCCAAAGTGAAGTGCAATTGTATGATTTTGTGATAGATAATTTCTTAACATGATCAGGATTTACTTTTTTTTTTTTTTCTTTCTGTTTTGCTGGTGGCTTCTGTGGGTCACCGTATCATCTGCTGATTTCTGTCTCACAGGAAACATTCACATGATGTGTCAAGACTTTTAAGGCTTTAGGGGCAGTTTCCTCCTCAGATAAGCAACCCAACTGAAACCCAGGGTGTGAGCAGACTGTGTCTGAGCAGTGCCTCCTCTTTCTGAAGTGGCAGTACTTTTGTCCAGAATTTAGTTTGAGGAGTTTGGAGAAGAGCAGCGAGACTTACTGGAGCTTGAAAAAATACCGCTGTGAAGGGAGATAATACTGGGGAGTAATACTGGGTATGGCTTCTCCATATAACAGACAATTGTGGGAGTTGGAGGGAATAAACTTAAACCCTTAATCCCTCTCTCAAAAATAAATAAATAAATAAATAAATCCTTCAAATTTCACACTGGAAGCTTCTTTGAGCACGTTTTCCAGGCACCAACTGTGAATGACTGGCATACATTTGGCCCTGCTGTGGAAGCAGGGGGTAGACTTTCGAGGGCCAACACTCTCTTTTTTCATAATTCTGTTTTATCTTGAAAATTAGAGAGCCTCATATTTATCTCTGTGTACAAAAGTCTTGTGTTTCATTGGAGAAAAGTAGAACTTTGAATTTCATCAATTCAAATAATCCGGACACTTGATAATACTTACTAATTGATTCTTTTAAAGAGCTTGTTCTACAAGAACATCAGAAGCTGCTGTAACACTGTCATTATCTTAATCACCTCATGTTATCCTGGGCACATTTCTACTCATGTTATTTAATGCAAAAAAAAAAAAAAAGTCAATAGCAGTTTTAAGTATTACTAGTTGCAGTCAATTTATCCTTTCAAGTTAAAATGAGAGTTTTGGCCAGAATGTCTTTTAACTCAATCACTTGTCGCTAGACTTTTTCAAAGAATAAAACAAATAAATAAATACATAATAAAATAAATGTAACTGACATGTTGGCAAAGGTTTGACCAAGCTGTATTGTGGCTGAACTGTATATCAAGGTAAAAGACAAATATGATCGAATGCTATGTCATAACACCACATGTGGGAAACAAATACTCTGCAAGAAATCTATTGGTGAACAAACTGAAAAATTGGTAAGCACTTAAAGGCTTGTTAGCATTTTTTGACAGAAAACCACTGAAGCAGTGAACATAGACCAAAAAAGACATAATGGCTGATTCAGAATTTGGATTTGTGTTTCTGTTCGTTCAACATACTTTCTCTGTAAGGATCTTTCTTTTGCTGGAATTGTTAAGGAAATGTCTTCTAGCACATGTGAGCCTTTTTCCTGCATAGTTTGATAACCACTCTAATTACTCAATTTTCAGTTGTGCTCAGAGGATTTATCAAGTCAGCTTTTGTCAACACCAAAGGAAAATGTTACTAAGGCTATATATTATACATATACCTTATACACCGCACAATACCTTGTACAAACTACAGTTTACCTTTGGGTCTTTAGACGAGTTTGCTGATGGGACTGAGCCCAGAATGTCTGGGCCTGATACGATCATTTAGGACCCAACAGGATGGTGTGTTTGTCCAGGACTGGTATCTGATGCGAATAGCATTTTGTGTAGGTACCAGTTTAGGCTAAAGACTTAACTGATCATCAGGATGAAGCTCCCCTTACTGTAACGTTGTGTGTGAAGCAAACATGCATAGGAGAGATGAAGTTCAGATTGATAAGCTATTAATGCACTTAAGTTTTGTGTATCTTATCACAGCTTGACAGAAGCATAGTAGAAAAAAAGTTATACGATACTAGATGTAGTATAAAGCAGAGAAGTTATTTTCAAACAGAATAATCATGAACATAAATATGAATCAACTCTCAGTAATGCTGTTTTTATTCCTACTAACATTATCTCTTCAAAAGCTTATCAAATAAAATTTTTAAAAGCAAAAAATTGAACGCTTATCCTACCTTCCACAGTAACGATGTGTTTAATAATTCTGAATGAGTCTGTCAGTTGTGTAAATTTTACTGATGCTTTCTTAAAGCACCAAGATCACTGATAATTAATAAGCTATGTTAAGCAAACACAGGTCAACTTGTGCATGATAAATGGAGCTATTATTGTACATAGGGAAACAATTAATTTGTTGCTCCATATGGTCTTATGTCCATTAACATGCCCTATTAATAATGCAAACCAGAAAAGCTGTAATAGAGTTTACACAGGTTTTAGATTATGTACAAAGGAAAGTAATATCTATTTTAATATCTATTCAGACACTAATTTGAATGAAGTATTTTTCTTTCTTTCTTTGCAGCTAGCAAGTAATGATTTCATTCTTTGACAGCTAGGTTAGACAGCTGTCGTCATCTTTACTGCAGCAGAATTGCTTTCTACTGCTCTGCCTTGAAAAAGGGGGCAGTTTTCTCTTTTGCATTGAATGCCAGGAAACCCGTGCAAAACATCTGCCTTATTAAATTCTCTTAACATGTTACTTTTAAAAAATATACGTTCTATTAATTTGGTCAGCTGTAGAATATATGTAGTAGAATATAGTCAGTACTAGTGTCCGACTTAATTTCTGGCACTGCTTATTGGAGAAATATTTTGAGATGTTAATGCATATACTGCATAAAATTGTCAACAGTGATAATTTTGGTGTGGTGTGAGAACAGTGTTACTTCACGTTCCCCAGCATAATTAAAAAAAAATCCTTTCTGAATGTCCATTTGATTTCCTCATCAAAATGTATTATACCTGCTTATCATACACTGTGGCAGTAGTTCAGTCTTTGTTTCTGTCATTATAAAGAAAAAAAGAGTAAACGTTTAAAAAACCACGGGAATCCTACAGCAACAATGCTTGCTCTAATTTGCTGTGGTTTCTAAACTTCGTATAAGGATAGCAGTGTTTGGTTCTGTTCTGGCATGGTAAGTGTCTGTATTAACTGTAATTTAATTTTTTCATAACTGTAAGAGCAAAATATTACTCATAGTCATATTTAGTGTTTCAAAATAATAAAAATCCCGTTGAGTATAGTCTGCTCCTTCTGAATGTTTTCTTCTGAGTTTTGAATCTGCTGCTATCCTTTTAGGAGGAAGCCGATTTTAATTAACAATGAAGGGACGTTAGGGTTTGGATTTGACTTTTACCATGCTATCAATTCTTGTGTTTACGGAGTTGGCAATGAAACTTCAAGCCTATGGCATGTGGCTCAGCATTCTGTAATTTTCATTCCAAAATTCTGTTTGTGCTATAGTTAGTTAATACATTTTAAAAGTTAAACTTCTGTTTAAAGTTTAGTTATTTTCTTCATTGTTTTTGGAAAAAAAAATGGTCTTTTGTTACCATTTTAGGTAACAGGCCATCTAAAAAAGTCTGTGATTTGATAGATTTTATGATGAAATACACGAGACACAGTAGATATTTTAATTGTCCTGAGATATATTTTTCTTGTGTCTATGGCCATCTTCAGTCTGCTTTTTAGAAACATTGATTGATGAATTCTGCTGTAATTTAAACTAAAAGTTAATAAGACAGGCCTACACGGATCTCATGCAAGTTATTAGACCCACAAGGCACTTTAATATACACCATTTATTATTCAAAGAAGTGCAAGCCAAAAATGTTTCATGTGCTCTAATAAAAATTGAATATAATTATTTCAGAGAACTTCAGGAAATGCAACCGCTCAGATAAACTGAATTTATCACAAACAGCATCCAGCGGCAGGGCCGCTGATTGACCCTGTTAATGACAGCACAGTAGGCTTCGCTTTGAGCTGTTGTCCCTCTTTCAGCTGGAGTTTGTTACTCCTTGAACTGACTTGGCTGAAGGAGTTTTCCACTGTCTTTTATCATTGAATTAAATCTGTGACATTCAGTGTTTCACTTTTGCTATCTGCTCCAAAATGCCAAATATTGATAGTTCACTCAGTGTTTTGCCTAAATTGCCATGTTTTTCTGTATCCTGGAGTCCTACAGATGAGTTCAAATAAAGATAGCATGGCTACATTTTCAGCTAGTCAGACTTGAAATTCAAACCAAATCCTATGGCTGTCTCATAAAGTTTAGGGTTTTCTATTATTAAAATCTTCCTTTGAAATAATAAATGACTACAGGCTGTCATGGCAGGGTCTAGAAAGGCCAGCACATAGAGCGGGCTGAGATTTCATCTGAGCGTAGTTGAGTTTTATAGATCTATTTATGAGATCCAATACTGTAATGATGTAATTTTACTTGTCTAATAAATGTAGCTGTACAGGCAAAGGATAGCAAACATTTCCATTGTGACCAAAATCCTTTAAACTGCAGCCACTTTGATCTTAGAGCTCATGCTATTTAATAAATGCTGGCTATTCTTCTAACAATCACAATTATTTAAAGGGTTTTCAAAAGGGATAGAGCAAATCAAATAAAACAATTACTGTTGTATCTCATTCTGAAGTTAAGTGTATTTTTTATGTGGGTCTTGTTTAGTGTCTCCTCCCAGTTTTCATCCATTATCACAATAATTGAGTTTGTAGCTAGAATTAAATTTATCAAATTGTGTTATCCTCTTTTGAAATTGGATAGGTATCCTGGCAGTGGGAGCTAGAAGTTAATCTGCTTTGCTAAAGCCTCCAGTGGCACAGCGGCAACAGGATTGAGAAGGCTCAAACATTTTCCTGTCACCCTGGACACGATGTAATTTCTCCTCAATCCCTTGTGCAAATAATGACATTTGAATCGAGCATTAACAGGCTTAATTACTTTAAAATTGTCATTTTAATTTACACTGATATAGTATTGATCATACAAGCAGAGATTAAGCTGTTCACTGGAGCAGATGATGGGGAATTAAACATTAAAGGGTCCTCGTGGGGCTGAGAGGCCGCCCAGAGAGTGCCAGAAGAGGAATGATATTTCTCCGTAATGAACTGGCGGCATGCAGGGACATGAATCTTTGGCCTACTGGAAAAAGGGAAATAATGGGGTTTGGGAAGCATTTGCAGGTTATTCATTCGCTGCCATGCACCAATTCTCCAGTGATTCATCCACCTCACCAACATTTATTTATCTAGCAAATTCAGGAGCTCTGACCTTTCTGCTAAGTACATTTAACATAAGACGGAGTGAAATATGTTAGGTGTAACTTTTTATAAATATTAGTTATTGTTTCTTATTTCTGGCTTATATTAAACAGATATTTAATCTGCCATACATATCCGTGCCCATTTCCTCTATTCATGATGATCGCGTGGACTTCATAAAAAGATCTAAGCATTGTGGGATTAAATGAGGTCTTCCAAAGTCCTTGACCTCATTTAGTTACAGTCTGATTTTCTTCTTTGGTAAACCTGAATTCAAGTTAATTTAAAGCACCCTGACACAAGTGTACATGGAAGATTATACAACATGTAATAATAAAAGTTACGACTGTTCCTTGTAAAAACTTGAAGCTAAAACTGTCACTGATCTTGTAGGAGATATACTTTATCAGTCCAAGAAGATACAGTGAATAGTTTGACCAAAGTTTTTATTTCAGTGTTTTGGATTCACCTAATAATTTGTTTGAGATATGATTAAGAAACAAGTATCACTAGTTTGATAATTTACTGATTAAAAATTCACAAATGCATATTTTAAATAATAAAAAAGTGATGTCGTATATTCCTATACAGCAGATACATGTTTATTTTTTTTCAACTAGTAGGTTAGTTTTTCTAATATGCATTACCTTTTAGGCTATTTTGGACAGAATAAACAATAGTGTGACAAAAGAGGATACTAGATGAGTCAGAATACTCGCAGTCGTTACAATTTAAAATGTCCTTCATAAAAATTGACGTTTTCCCATGTAAGAGAATGTAGGACCAGAACACAGCCTATTGATTACAAGTATTAAACTCTGTTCGGTTGGTAAATATGTAAATTCTGGAGGAAATCCACTGAAGTTAATAGCTTCAAGTTAATAATCTGCTTGAAGTAGCAGATAAATTATTATTAAGCTATTAATAATATTATTATTATTAAGCTGTTAAGCTATCAAGCTATTATTAAGCTATTAATAATAGCTTGAAGTTAATCTGTGGATTTGTTAGTGCAACTTTCTTAGGGTATCATTTTTCATGCATATAACTAGGGGGACTGTTCACTAAAACTGATGATGATACAACATGAGAAGTTGAATTTCCTCACTACCTAAAATTTTTGCTCTTAAAACAGGAAAATCCTTTGAATAAAAATCTTATCTATTGTTAGATTCAAAAAGACATAGATTTGGGATTCTGAAATATATATATCAATGATTTCTATGTGTTTGTTTTTTTTTTTTCTTAATTAAATAAATTACAGCTGTTGAAACGTCTTTGTGCATCAGAAAGGATGTTTTGATTAGTTTTGTGTGGGGAAGATTTTAGGGCTTTTTGTGTGTGTTTTTCTTTTTTTTAATTACAGCCTTATGCACATACTTGTTTGTTTCAATTATTTTCTTTTTTTTTGTTTGTTTCTTTTTTTTCCCCCTGCTACTACAAGTCTAGTAGTTTTTATTTACAAATATTACCATTTTCAATAAAGATTTTTTTTTTTTTAAGTCTTAATACTTCCTGTGTTTTGTTTTTTTTCATAGTAGTATTTGTTTTCATTTTGCAATCCTGCTTTTTGGCTGTTTTTTACTTCCAGATGCAGAAATGCAAAAATGTTGAGCTATGTAGAATGACGTGTACTCTGTGTGAGAAACTTCTGAAGCGTTGCACAGCCTGTGGCTGACATTGCCTTAGGAGCTGAAGCAACTGAACGGGCATGAGAACACACAGAGTCATTGCTGTTTCAAAAATGAAAGATAAAACCAAATGGCTAGTTTGGAAATTTGCATGCAAGTGAGGAGGTCTTTGCAACAATAAAGTGTAGCATGGCTGGAGGTATTCAGCCTGTATGAGTGGAAGCAAAAGAAAATGAAAGGAATTGGCAGTGTATGGCTAAGGTGTAAGATGAAGTGGAGAGAAGGAAAAAACTGAGATAAGCATTGGGAAGATGTGTACTTTAAGAAAAGCGGTCCAAAATATGTTGAAGGCTCATAAGGTCTGTGTTAATTTGGACAAAAATGTCCTTGTACCAGTGTCACAGAATAGGAAGGTGGTTAACTTAACCTGAACCTATGCAGAAGAAGCTACAGTATGTTTTATTTCTTTTCAGGATATTTTTACATTTACAGTTTGAGCCGTCTATTTGGAGTAATATAAAAATGATACCCTAGGAGAAAAATAAAATGAGTTGAATCATATTTTGAGTTGTATGTATTTGATCACAACTACTTATATTGAATATAAACATCATCTGACATAAATTTTATAGGCTGTTATCTTACACCACTATGTACATTTTTAGTAACTAAGACAAAATAATAGTATTGCAGATATTTGCTGTGTTGCAAATCAGGTTTGCTGCGTTTGGTAGATGTGTGCATGGCCACTCTGTCTTCCTGGGCTCTAGTTAGCAACCAGAATTTCCCTGGGAGCGTGAAGGAAGTGTAGTTCCCCACTCTTCTTTTCCCTCTCGCACTCTTACTGATTTTGCATGTATGTACGTGCCCATCCTCCTCCTCCTCAGTTACACTGAGTATCTTTAAGAAGTGGAGGAAGATAGGAGTTTTTTGTTTGTTTGTTTGTTTTTTTGTTTTTGTTTTTGTTTTTGCATTGTTTTTTCCTCCATAATGCTCTAATTTTGTTCTTTCTGAAAAAGTAGGTATTTGGGATTATATTGTATTCTTGCAGGAGGCTATTTTTGTTTGGAGAGCTGTAGTATGTATGTGACAGCACAGCTCTGTGCAGAGGTACCCCAGCCAACCCAGAGAGGAGAAGCGCTGCCCCGAGCTGACCCCCCCCCGTGCAGAAGCTCCCACTGTCTCTTCCCAGCCAGCTCAGACTGACCTGTATCATGTGGATCGTGTGTGCTCCCACCAGGGGAAGTGTCCTCCCATCTCCTGCTGCAAGGAAGTAGGCGGGAGGTGGCCCGGGGAGGTGCTCCGACAGGAGCTCACCTTGTTGTTGGGCTTGTTACTGGGTCACTGCTCCGCCGCCCATGCGGGTTTCTAAACCCAGGTTGCTCTCTAGGTGGATTATCGGTTTCTGTTTTAACAAGGTAACAGTCTATATCCAGTTCTTCGTCTGCTAATGTATCATTGCAGACACTGATACAGACATTGAAAATATAATTAAATGGCAGGAATGCTCTATTTGTCTAAACAAGACAAAGCATGGGACTGGTTCATTTGACTTGAAACATGTAATTAACATAACCCTTCTGGATGCTTGTTTTATCATTTGCAATATAGTAAAAGATTGATTATAGTACTGTACCTTTTGAATTTCATTAATAGAATTGTTTTGTCCACTTGATTAATACGTTGCCTCAACCCTAGAATAATCAGATTAAACTAGGTTGCCTTGTTCCTTTTGACTTGCAGCATTCGTATTTCTATACTCTAACTTTTCACTAAGGCCCTTTGTAAACTGTTCTTTGCACTGCGTTTCAGCACACATCCAGTCTTGAATCTCGCCTGATGGTTTAGAATGGCCTGTTCACATGTAAGCTAATGAGCTAACGTCTTTTAAGTTTACAGGCAGGGTGTCTTAACTATGGTTCGTTCCTTTGACAAACCAAATGTCTGGTATTGATATATGTAAAAGTCTCTCAGATGTGCTAGGTATTATTTCAGATATTCACATCATGGATCCCCCGTTATTAATTTCAGTAAGTCATGAGACATTAATTTTTCTGAAATTTTTAAATGTAATTTGTAATTTTATAAAAGCCTCTCTCTTCTAGTGCAGTTAGATTATTGCAGTTAAAGTGCTTTAATTGTGAAACAATTTTTACCATTTGCATACTTAACGATTTATCAGTTGTCAGCTGCATCAAGTCAGTGAGACCACAACAACTGAACAGGTTTTCTTGTACTGAAATTTGCTGATCCTATTTAAAGAAATGTTTCATATTGTTGAACATACGTATTTTAAGATACTTAGAAATAGTTTGCCTATTCAGTCATTCCAAAATGGTCCAGGAGCACCAAAGCAGCTCTAAAAGGACAGGTAGTGTGCAAAGCAAAAGCTAGACCATAGAAAAACCACCAGCCTGTACCACTTTATTTCCTGAGCTGTCCAAAGAGGAATGCAAACACTTACTTTCAGGAGAACGTTATGGACACAGCTTACAGAAATCCTTTTGTTGAAAATTATGTTTCAGTTCTGAGGAACTTAATGTGAGGAACACATCTGTATGTACATGTACGTACAGATTTCACTTGAAACTGTCACCACCCACATAATGTAATAAAAGCTTTCAAATTCGAAGGGTGCATTTTCTTCCCTTACCTTTCTTGCACTATTTTCCATTTGCTCAAAAACGTTCTTCTGCTTGATTAACAATATGTAGATTTAGTAACAAATCACTAATGCAGCAGCGCATTTTACAGTCCTCAGAAGAGGCAGGAGGGCTGACTGGTTTGGTTTTGCTCAGCATCTAGTAGCTCTGCTGCAACCCTGCAGACTTGGATTTCACCATTTTGTTGGTAACCTACAGAATCCAGCAGCTTTACTGTCTAGTGCAGCATCCAGCTGTAATGTTTTATTTTCTGTCCTCCCTTCCTGCCGGGGGCTGCCTTTGGGTTACATGTCCTTAGCCAGCTCCCAGCAAGGAGCTGCAGCCCAGCCTGCCACCTTGCACCTCTGCACAAGGACAGCAGTGGATCAGCAGTCAAACCCTGCGCCGCTTGTAAAGTTCAGATCTAAATGCACAGCTTATGGTGTTTAGAAAACAGCACAGCAGTAAATGCGGGGGCAACACAGTTACCTGTAGTTTTCTGCCTTCTTTGAAACACTTGAAGATCTGTGAGGCTTTAACTGAAGTGCCTGGACATCTTGCAGTATCTGGAACTTAGGAAACACTTAAAAAGGATTGATTGCAAATGTTCTAGTGATTATGACTATGCATATTGATTTTTTAGCTATCAGCCATATTTAAGAGTTTTTGTAGAGTCTGGGGAATCAGTATGAATGGTGTTTTGCAGTAATGGAATTAACAAAGAGCTATTAAATTTCAAAGCTCTTATCTGTGCTGTGAAAGGAAGATTTCTGTGTTAAATTTTGGTTTTGGCAGTCTGGCAGAAGATGTATGTCAGAAGAAAGTTATACTTTTTTAAATACATTCATGAAGTTTTCATACAGCCGTTCCCAGCTCCTGAAGGAGTACCTGTTTTGGCCCTATTTGGGCAATTCTGTGACTAATATACATGTATGACTAAACAACATCTGTGCTTTCAGGATGATTGTTGTTCGGCTTTTGCTTCTTCTGAAGTCATATATTCATGAACAATACTCATAATTCCTGGCCTCAGTGAAAGTATCCCTGCCATGTTAGGCAGCATCACTATGTTCCTTATGGAACTCTTCATTGGCTTCTTACGTTCTGTATAACTCCACAACTCAGTATACATTTTCTGGTAGCTGCACTCACGTAGCTTGTAGCAATGAGCTACAAACTCTGGGTTTCTCCGGCACGCAGAACCCTCCCAGCTGGAGGAAACTCCTTTTGGTGCCTCTGCTGCCTCTTTCACCTCTCCTGCGCCAGGGGACTTTCAGCCAGTGGGCTGTGTTCAAGCCAATGCGAGATGAGACTAGTATCATAACTAAGCCTTTCCAAGGCAGTAAATAAGAGATTTCCAGATGAACAATGCTGCAAGTTTCGGAAAGAATTTAGGCATCAGCAATGAGCAGAAGTGAAAACCTCTGCCATTTTATCTATTTCAAAGCAATCACCTTGGCCAAAACTATCAAATGGCAGTACACTGAGAAGGCATATATCTGATGGTGAAGCCCATCTCCTCTGCCCTATTCTACATACCCCATGGTGTGCAGTCTCAGAAGTCAGTGCAAGTACTACTGGCATCATCATAAATTCTCATTACAATTAACTGATGGGTACCAACTGCAGGTCCTTTGTATATCTGCATCCTGTTAGCCTGTGGATACTGATTTTTTAAAAATATTTTTATTTTTTGTTCATATGCTCTGTTCATATGCTAACACAAATATGGAGGAAGTTAAATTAAAATTCTGCTGGTCACGAGTATCTTCAAGTCTACTCATCATTTTATGATTCAAGCGTGAGATAATTCAGTCAGTGATGACAGTGTGCATCTAAGTGAGGTTGGCAAGTATCGGGCTCATGTCAGATGGCCACTGCACTGCCTAAGAGTGTGAGTTCAGAATGCTAGTTGTGAGAAACATCGATGCTCAGGCAGAGCGCTGCTCTCAACAGCAGATCCAACTTGTCAGTCAGGGGAATGCTTTCCAGTTGTCTGCCATGAGTGCTGGTGCTTACAAACCCTGAACAGGATTCTGTGGAAAAAAATTCAAGTTTTCAGCATGATATTTTTTTAATTTTTCATTGCAGAGAAATCTGAAGATGTAAAAAGAAATCTGCTTTAGATTTGCCTGAGCACCTCTCTATTTCTAATCAACCGTCCTGAGAGGCACGGCATATCATGATAAAAGGTGCTTGCTTTGCGTCTTTTCCCATGGACATCTCGCTACATGAAAGCTGTGTACTACATATAGAGATTATATATACGTACATGCATGCACGTATATATGTAAAATATGTATGAAAATTCAGGCTTTCTTAACAAGATGTGAATGAAGCTTAAACCTGTGTTCCAGGACTAAGATTTAAGTTTCTGTCTACCTGGGTCAATGTTTGAGGTTACTAAAGTGTTTGAGTCATTGAACTTTAAGACTGCATTCATCACAGCTTCTTAGACTAATATAAATTTCTTCCCATTAAGTCAATAAGCGTGGTTACATCAGACAGCAGTTCTGTCTGGAAACTAAGATTAATGTTCATCATAAAAGTGACATGAAGACACAACTTGTTTGATTTATACAGACTATTTTTGTCTTCTCAGTTTTAAAATAAAATTCAAGTTATGACTTTTATCAATATAGAGTTTTTCTTTCTTGCTTTTACTATTACTAAAACATTTTCAAATGGTGGCTCCTCTTGAATTCAAGTATTCAGAGTTCTGCCTCTGTAGGTAGACTAACAGCACAACTGACTAATATTTTTCACTTCTTTGGAAAAGACCATTTTTCACTAGAGTCTCTAGTTGATCTTTTGATGTTTTCTGTGAGAAAGTATATTCCTGCTTAGAAATGGAAATTGTTTTTATTTGTAGTCAAATACAGACATAAAAATACAGTTTATGGTACTGCACCAGCAAAGCATGGTTCTTGAGCCTTGCTGTAACTCAGCATCATCTGAATAGATGTCCTGGGCTTTTGAGTTCTTGTCAAAGACATCCTCTAGCCCTTAATTGTCCCACTTCGTGCCATGGGGTACCATCCTCAGCTGCAGCTTCATTCAAAAGTGATCACGCTCAGAACCATAGGTCTCTTCCGACTCGAGATATTCTATCTTCAAGTCCAGCTCCTGGCTCCACACAGGGCCACACAGAAATCAGACCGTGTGTCTGAGAGCGCTGTCCAAATGCTCCTTGAACTCCATCCAGCAGCTCGGTGCTGTGCCCACTTCCCTGGGGAGCCTGTCCCAGTGCCTGACCCCCTCTGGGTGCAGACCCTTTCCATAACCCCCAGCCCGATCCTCCCCTGTCCCAGCTCCATGCCGTTCCCTCGGGTCCTGTCGCTGTCCCCAGAGAGCAGAGCTCAGCGCCTGCCCCTCCGCTCGCTGTGAGGGAGCTGCAGGCCGCCATGAGGCCTCCCCTCAGCCTGCTCTGCTCGGGGCTGAGCAAACCAAGGGACCTCAGCCGGCCCTCATATGTCTTCCCCTCTAGACCCTTCACCAGCTTTATAGCCCTCCTTTGGATGCTCTGTAACTCTTTTATCTCTCTCTGAAATTGTGTCTCCCGTAGTGCCCATACATAGCATGCATATATCTTTAATTAATTACATTGAAAATTTGTAAGGCAAGTTTTGCAAGTTTGTACAGTTTTCTAATCTTATATACTACCTTTTAGCAATTTTCATATGGTAAAAAGCCATGTTACAGAGCCATGCACTTTGTCTCCACAGCGATCTTTTTGTTAAGCATTAACTTCACAAAGTGCCTCACGATGCTATGCTTTTCTTGAAATGCTTAATTAAATTTTCTTTCTACACTCACTAGCTCAAAGCTAGACAGTGATGGTAATATGATGATGCCAGCAAGGCCAAAAACAGGATATAGGCATATTTTCTTATGTTTTGTTATTTTTTATTGGATATTTTCTTATGTTCTATAGAGACTTCTGTTGTTGTTAAAGAAAAAAAAAAAAAAAAAAGGGACATTCAAATGCTGCCTTTGTAGGGAAAAAACAAAAACAAACAAACAAACAAAAAAAAACAACAACACAACAACACAGTTTTAAGCATTTCAGCAGAACTGTGTTGTGCTGAAGGTTCATCTGAGACTTTGAAAGGTAAAGTATTACTAGAACCGATGAATTACAAGTCCAAGTAAGATCGGGCAAACATACTTCTAACAGTTTCTACGTCAAACTGTTTATGTTGTTTACTTTGTGAGGTGAGCTTTTGCAGCAGTGTCATTCTTCCAAGTTTCACAAAGCTGGAGTCCAGCTTTATGATAAATCAAGAGCTGGCATGCACAGGTTGTTGGTGGGGTAAGATGCACTCATCCTAATCTCTTGTTCAGCTCATTGCTTTCTCCAGTAAAAAATGTGAGCCAGCATTTACTTTCTTATGACTATTTATCTGATGTCTGTCTAAATCTTGGGGTAGCCGCATGAAATGAATTTACCTGGTTAGGAACAGAACATCAGCAAGCATCTTACCTAGTCTAGCAGAATTGATGAAATTTCTTTTATTAGCATAAAGTAAAGTCTGAAGGATTTCCATGTGGAAAATAGACCTTTGCTCAAGACCAAGCCTCTCCTTCATATTTACTTCTCATTTCCAGGTTTGAATCAGGTCAGACCAGCTTTGATCACAGGACTGTACTGGTCAGATTGCCTGAAATGACACCCAGAACCAAACATTGTGGTTTATGCTCGGAAATTTAGATTCACAGAATCACAGAGTTGTAGGGGTTGGAAGGGACCTCCAGAGATCATCGGGTCCAACCCCCCTGCCAAAGCAGGTTCCCTACAGCAGGCTGCCCAGGTGGGTGTCCAGACGGGCCTTGAATATCTCCAGAGAAGGAGACTCCACAACCTCCCTGGGCAGCCTATAAATTCACACCCACATTGCACCTAACTTACAGAGCAGTAACTGAAATGTACTCCCTGTAAATGGAGAACCTGTAAAATGAATGTAATATCGTTTCAACTGCAATAGTCATAGTGGCTGGAGAACAAATATAAGGAGTGTAAACATTTCACTCACCTTCAAATGTAAGCTCTGCACTATTCCAGTGGTTTGCACTGGTGGCCCCAACAGCTACTTCAATTCTAAAAATATGAGTACATGACGAGTACATATAGAGTACAAAATATATCATATTATTGAAATTTTGAAAATCAATTAAAGCTTTTCCATAATTGTCTACAGACACTGAATGCTCCAGATGAATGACAGTGGGTAATTTGTAAACTGTTTAGGTTCATTGTTGGCCATCTCTTAGAATTGATTATACTTTAATTAACTTATATCTATCATGCATGTAATGTGATTCCAGATAAAAATTACCAAATTTTAATTGAAATTGAAAAGTTCTGAAAGGTAGAATTATAAATAGAATGTATTATATGTGCACATAATCCAACTTACGTGGGCGTTCTGAAGGGATTTTAGTAACAAGGCAGGTTTTCCACATGATTTAATTATCAAAATACTTTATGGAGTATTTAGATTAGTTGAGTATAATTTAGTCTGTTCCATAAATAAATGCTTTACATCTTTCTCTCCTTATTGATTCACTAATCCTATTTAATGAGATTCAATTCACAAAAGTTTCATTAGTCAAAATACATTTTTTGAATTGGTCAATGTAGCTTTTGGAAATAAGGCCACTTGAAGGAAATACTGAGCATATTCTAACATGAATCATCACAGACTATTACTCCTAAGTGTACATGAAGACATGCAAAAATGGCAGCATTTTTTTACATACTATCATCACAGATAACTCCAGGAGAACAATTTTCCTTCAAGTAATTCTGATGTTTCCTTGTGTTTGCTAAAACAAGTATTCTAGAAATATGTTTTCATTTATACTCTTATTTCAGTGTGTATGTACTGTATATTTTGGGGGGATTCTTGCTAGCTCAATTTTCAATATTTTTAATGAACTTCAACAAGTAAACTTAATGTATTATTGCTGCTTGGTTCAGTATCATATCATCTATGGAATCTGTGTAGCAACTGGTACAAAGGGTACAAGGGTGTATAATATTTAATCACATAAATCATATTGCTCTTCTTGAGTGAAATGAAACCTATTAGGTAGGAGATACTGGGTGTGCCCCCTTGTTAGCAATAATGATTTACAAACTTATAATATGCTGCTTCGTCTCTTGCTGAAATGGCAATGTATGGAGTAAGACAGTGAAGAATCATCGCACTGAATCAGATTTATCTGCTCAGCATGTCAGTGAAGTAACACTTCTGATTTTTAATACCAGCTTTTTGCAGCATTGGATAAAAGACAAAAGATGAGGGAGAGACTTTTCTTCCTAATTTTTAAGGTAAAACATGAAGTATTAAGTCAGGTAAAAGTCAGTAGAGATTGTTTTCCAAACGTGGGTAAATCTCATTGTATTTGTTGTTCGATACATAACCACAGTGATATAAATAGGTATTGAAAACCCTACTTTTTTGGTAGCATTTTCAGAGATTTCTGACTTTTTCTGCACATTGCAGTGAAGCCTAAGAGTGCAGGTTCAGGCAGGGTATAAGATGAGGGTTGAGAGCACGTTGCGCTTGGTGCAAGTGCCACTGCCGTCACACTCTGTGTTACAGAAACTCAGCTTTTTTTGTGTTTCAAATGGCTGCTATTTTACTATCCCACGCTTGGATTTCCAATACAATGAATAGAAAGCACGATGATGTAGGTTTTGTACTCTATAATCTGGAAACACCCAGAGTGACATTTGGACAGTGATGAAAGATGTTTGCAGAAACAGTGGCAGAGTGACTGCATCCACTGGAATCTAGTTGTGAAGTGTGCCCATGCCGGAACATTTTTGCAACACCTGCTGATGCGGCAAGCCAGTTCACGCAGCGCGGCGCTGTGTATGCTGATCTCCCGAGCACACCACCAAGCCCCTGCCCAGCTCGCAGGGCCTAGGAGCCCAAGTGAGGCTGGTGAGGGGGGGGGCTTTCTTAAAACCATGTGTCCTGCAGGCCTCCCAGCTGCAGCACGGTCATCATCTGGGAGACAACAGTTAGAAATGTTTAGGGCTGCTGATTTTAGATAGACTGACTACAGTGGCATACGTCATGAAAGGCTGCTTCTGACTTAATATGAAAAAGTACATTTGAAAATAACACTTCCATGCAGGGTGCTTTTCTTGTAGTTTCCACTCAGCCACATAGTTATTTTTTTCTCACACAGCAGGTAGTCTTTGTGCTTAATTCTAGCATTCTGCTCATTTGATGGCTTCAGTGCTGTTTACAGCAGCTTCCCTGGGCTTGAGAAGTGTGCTGTTACAGCTACTTGATTTGCAACTGCATTATCCTTATGATTGTAAGGATGCTTAGAAAGACTGCTGCACGGGTACTGCATCTTTGTGTCTAGGCCAAAAGTGCAAAAGTAGTATAGTTTAAATTATTAATCTTTGCTTCTCATCTGGTTCCAGTAGATTGCCATGTCATTATGGTTTCCTTCCTCCTCTCATGCAAGAACAAGAATACGGTGATTGCAGTGTCCTCAAGGTTGATGCCCTTGCAAGAAGCAGTTCTCTCCCTGAAACCTGTGTCCCTTTTTTAATGCTGTCTTGTTATACTGCAGTTCATCTTTGCTATGGTAATTTTAAAACTTAACAGGTTTATTAATCCTACAGAATTTATTATAGTCAAACATGAGATATTATTAAGTTGCTATTGTACAAAGCATTTACCCTCGCTGTTGGAATGACTTGTCCTCTGCATTGGCAGACATAGAAACATTCATTTTGTTTCCTAATTAGGAGAGCTGCAATCAGGAACCATGACAGAGTTCAGCTCCTCAGTGTACAGCATGCCAGGTTCCATAGTGCAGGCTTTATAAAATTCTCTTTAATTCAGGAACAGAATATCATTAACTTTGTAAGTGGATGAATACAATGGACAAGCAATTTAATTAACTTCTAACATTGGATGTTGGACAGGAGACAAAATGAAATTATGCACATATTTCTTATGCAGGCAGTCAACCTTGAAAGGGGCTTGATTGTGATGGGTCAGACAGGGGGACAGCTTTGTCCAATTATTTGATGTTTAGTCCTAGAATATGAAATTTGAAATTTGGTACTTTGTAAATCAATCATCTCTTATTTTGAGGCAGTTACAAAGGTTCTTTGAGATACAAAACAACCGCCAGTGACTGTGACATGCTAAATACAACCTTTTACCACATGGTACTGTTCCTATTTGGAGATGGCCTGTATAATACTAAATGAAATGGGCATTAATGCCTCCTCATCAAATTGAATTTGCCATCCTGAGTGTATTATGTAAGAATATATCCATGAAATACTGAATTGACTTAAAGGTTGGGGAATTTTTTAATTACAATTATTTAGAGTCAGCTAAATGTGGCAAGAGTCATCTAGCTTACCACTTTCCTACAAATAAAGATTTTTTTTTTTATTTTTTAAGTAGAAGAAAAATACGGTAAAATGTTAAATATTCAGCAGTCTCTTCCCATCTGACCAGAAGGCATCCAGGTTGCATCCCAGTTGCCATAGCACTGCCAAAGCCTGATCATATCTCATGTAGTATAGCTGGGAGGGATTGGTCACTGATCATGAAACTACAGTGCAGATCAGCTACCTTACCCAAGTGCATGAGCAGTGAGAGACTAACGCAGAGCATTTCATTTTTTGCCTCCTGGCCTGGAATAGCACTTGTCTCCCTGAGTTCTGTGGGAAGCTCTCCTGTGTACAGCTCATTTATTGACCTGAGGAGTGTGCCAGGGTTTGTCTGGTAGTGAAGGAGACGCTGGTTAGCAGGAGCAAAAAGATAGAAAGAAGTTGGCGTGGCTTTCTTGCTGGACTCAAGGAAACCTGATATGTTTCACATTAAAACTTGTTAGGATTTTTGCCCTCATAGCATCTCCCTTCTGACCCTGCAGATCAGGGTAATGTCCCTGGAAGGATATTCCACATATTTAGTCTCTTAACGGTTATCAGATACCTCTTAATTAGTCTAAATTAATTTCTGTTCAGTTTGGATCCATTTTGTCCATGCGTCAGTGTTACGCTTTAGTTTACATACATGTAGTTCTTTCCCTTCCCCAGTGCTAGCCACCTGTGATTTATTTGCAGCTTTCTTTTCTCTTGTTGGGATACAGAGTCAAGCTCTTTTAATCTCTTCTTGTGTGACAGGATTCTGTTCTCTCACCCTAATGGCCTTTTTCTGTGTGGTCAAACTTCTACATGGGAGATCCAAATTGTTCATGTGGTTCCGGATGATGCAGCAGCATCACACTGTATGGCTGCGTTAATGCTTTTCTAACTGCGTTGCTGTATCACATCTGCCTTTTTCATGGCTCAATCCCTTTGCTGGTTTGTGCAATGCACTCACTCATGCTGTTCTAGGAGGACAGAAATATATAGGAATAAAGAATGAATTTCTGGAAGAGGTGAAGTGCTACTTTGGTCTCTGTTGCTATTGGTTGCACTCCTAAAATGCTGACAAAAATAAACAGAATATAGAATATAGCTAGCTTTCTGAAAAGTAATATTCTGCCTTTGTGTATTCTCTTCTGCAGTCTAAGGCTCGGTTTCTCTCAGTTCATGAGCCATTACCAATATCCACTGAATAAATATGCCATTCAGGTTCTAGTTACAATATTTTGAAATCTGTTTATCAAGAACATAAAACTGCATGGGGAATACCTTTGGTTCTGCATGAGGTTTAACTCTGAAATAAGCATTTAGTATTTAAGCACTTAACTGCATGCCTCTATCCTCAGTTCTGCTTACAAATAGAAACTAGATTTTACTTCTGTTTCTTCTCGTGCTGAAGAGCCCGTGCATATTCGGAGCAGTGCGATGGACTTTCTTCCGGTTTTGAATCCTACAGTGGCGTCCTTAGCAGACATTCTGGCCTGTTGAACACACACACTTCTTGTGGTCAGTCCCACTAGGAAGTTGCTAGGGCAGAATTCAGAGTGTGGCCCTGAATTATAGTTCTGAATCCTGTATTCAGACAGCCTGCTTTATATTGGTGTGGAGCCAAGCTGTGTGCCTCTTACTGTGATTGGGGGCCTCTAAAGTGCTCGCGTAATAGAAATATTAAATAACAATGTGATTAATGACTTTGTGAAGGTTCTACTGTGTGTTCAGGAATATTGATAGTTGGCATTTTTCTAACTGTTCACCATACATACTCTTTTCTTAACTCATGAAAATGTGTTCTTTGTTGTTGTTGTTCATTTGCTTTATGCTTTTTTTGTTGGCTCCTTGTTCTGTTTTAGGGAAAATAAACTGCATGTTTTTTTAATTGAATTGATTTATAATTAAAATGTTAAATATCTTTGTGAAAGAAGTATCAAAAGCAGTACTATATTTTCTTTGTCAGCATGGTAGGTTACACATAGATGATTCATTTACTTACTAGATATTTTTATACATAGCTCACATTTTGTATTTGTTCTGTTCTCCTTAAATTACGTAGTCCCAAAGAATCTTTCAAAAATAAGATTTTTCATTTGCTCTGTTGATGCATTAAGCAAAAAGAGAAGGTCATATAGGTGGATCACGGTAACATAACATCACTCATTTTGTTAAGTCTTCAAAGTGAATGAGAGATGGGACTTTTTTTTTTCTCTAAAAAAATACTGTTGGTGGTTGCTGCTAGCCAGAGAGACATCTCTGAGGTATCTGTAAAAAACACGTTTGTAAACAAGTTATTTTTATCATTGTTTCTGGATAAAGCATCTAAATGACGGGATTTTTAAAACAATTAATCCGATTAGTCATGTAGACGGATTGCAGCCTTCTTAGAAACCTATACAGTTAAGCCAATCTAAAAATATCTAAGTCTTTGTAATGAGTCTAAAAATAAGTAATACAAGCTATAAAACTGTATAAAAAACACTCAGATAAGCAATTGTTTCCTGAATTACATTTAATTTGACTATTACAGAAACAAAACTCAGAATTCATTTTTGAATGGTTAGGGTTTTTTTTCAGTAAATGTATAATGACTATTCCTCTTCATAGCTCAGTTATTACTGGTTTCACACTTAACTGTGTTGAAGAAATAAGGGAAATAAAGTGACGGAACACTGTTAAAAGTATGTTAAAAGATGTTTAAAGTATGTCTAGTACTGCTAATCGAAAATTTAGCAGGAAAGATTGTGGCACTAAAAGTTAGTTAAGGATGTTTAGAAATGATACTGCATGTTCTGACAGCTCATTGAAGCTAGAAACATGGAAAATGAGAGGTTATTCATCTGGCATGAAGTAGGCAGAAGTATAATTTCACTGCCTAGCTGCAACAGTATGGCTCAGAGAGTTAGTTTGAAAAATGGGCAGGTCCATAAAATAAAAAGATTACAAACAGATTAAAAAGGTTTAAGTCAAAACCAGCATGTGGAAATTAATCTAGAAGTATGGAAGTATCTTTGCAGGCAGATATGGATATAATACAATTACAGTAAGCAAACGACTGGGATTTGGGTAGACCTGCTTGATAGCCTGTTTTTCTGCCAGCTGTACCTGCAGGTTTCAGGTAACAGACATCTCTGTTCTTGCCATATTGACTTAATTGGAAATGGTCACAGGAGAAACTGTTAAGATACCAGCAACTATGTAAGCAAGTTGTGGTACTACAAGCTGTCTCTTTACCACATGGGTATGTTTGTATTATAATAAGTAATGTTATTTTAGATGTTAGAGAGTATGGGAATCTTCAATACCAATTCTGCCAATGATTTTACATTTTTCAAGTAATTCCATTTGCCTTAATGAGAGAATCGTGTGTGTAACTAGGCATATATTTCTAATGCGCTGTAGACCAACTTTTCATAACCAGAAAGAGTTTGGTTTTTTTTAAGAGTTAATACAATTTGAACACTTACTCATCCTTAGATGGTATATGAGCTGTCTTTAGATAGGGTAACAGCAGCTCAGCCTTCCCAGCAGTGTGCCTATGGCCAAGAGCCAGAAAGTGCTTTGGCTGTTTCAGAAAGGTTGGCAGCAGGAGAAAGCTACGGCTTTCTGAAATCCTGTACCATTGTGACCAGGGCTGCTTTGGGCATTCATGGATGTGCCACAGACATGTCAGTGGATGGAGCGGCAGTATGAGTATCTGTGTACTGGAAAGCCATCTCTCACATCGGCTGGACAGGAGAGTCCTGCTGCACGTCACCCACTGTATTTCTGTATCGAGATCAGGAGGTCTGTTACCTCTCGTCAGCTTCTTTGTGCGGGAAGCTTGTGCATCTTGGGCTCAGAGGAATCGGAGGTGACCAGTGACGCTCATTGCAGGTACCAAACAGCGACTGAGCCCATGCCACTTGCTGGCCCCTCCTCATCTGCTTTCAGGGCATCCTCAGGGTGTTTAGGTCTATCACTGAATATTTGGAGCCCAGTCACTTTTACACTTTTGGGTGTAATTTTTCAAACTGATGAAATTACGCTGGTATCTGTGTTTGAGGTATGAAGCTGCAAAAGCACTGCGCAGTTGTTTGAGGCAGCATGGGCTGTTCAGGGCTGGCTGCCTGCACGTCAGGTGCACGGGGCCTGTTTGGGGGGAAGCTCAATAGCCGTTTAATTGTATGTACTTTAGCTGATAAGTCTAATTCAGGAAATGATAAATGGCTGGACACCTGATTTGTTTGCAAATAAAAAGTGATAGATGATTTTATAATGAGTTGATCAGTGTACCCAGCCTGGGTTTTTAACCTTGAATGAATAATAGACATTTAGTGTTAATTTAGCTATACTGGATCAGGTAATCTATGAACAGAGTTGACGAGCATATGCTTTAACGTTGTTCGTTTGTAGCTGCTTTGTCGCCTGGTGCTCAGATGTGCTACACCCAGCCTGGCCTCGCATCGTGCCTTCTCTTCACTTCCTGGGAAGTGGAAGTTGTATCAAAGCTAAAATTTCAAGCGAGTTAAAGGCTGGTGTTTTCAGCGAGCTTCTCGAGGCTGTCGCGGCAGTCCGAGCCGGCCCGCGGCTCCTCTCCGCGGGGAGCTCCAGGGCCCTGCTGCCGGCGCCACCCCCTGGTCGCGCCGCACGCCAGCGCTCGGCGGCCGGGGCCCGGCCGGGCGCCCCGTGAGCCTCGGCCGGCCTCAGGCACCCGGGCAGCCCCGCAGCCCGCCGCGGCCCCGGGCGGGCAGGCGGCGTCCCCCCGCCGCAGGGCTGCGGGGCCGGAGGGGCGCGGCCGGGGGTCCGCGGGGGCCGGGCCGCTCCCGGCGGCTGGGGCCTGCCTGCCCCGGGCCGAGCGGCCTGAGGCTGCCGGCGCGGGGCTTCTCGGCTGCGGGCTCTTAAACTTCGCTGGGACGTAAATGAGTCTGGATAAGGCGTCCCCGCTTAGTACCCGCTAACAGCGCTCGTGTGTTAAGATTATTGTCTTCCTGTCTGAAGCTGCTGCAACTTCTCGTTTGCTGCCTTTCCCCTGACTGAAATGTGGCAGCTAATAGACTCCATTTTACTAATGGAAAATTAATACGTGCTCTTGATGTTCGGGTTTATAAATATGTAAAATATTTTTTAATTGTTGTTAGCAAAACAGGCAGGGAATCAATAATATCAGGCGTGACAAACACCCTGTTGACATGCAGCACAGCCAAAAGCCCTGGTAGGAGATAAGGGCTTCCTGACAGCAGTGCCCCGCGCTAATTAATATTCAGACATTGTCATGTTCGATGATAAATGAATTCCTTGAACTATATTGATATAGTAGGTTAAACATTGAAAAAGTTGGGTTGAACTTTGACTTTAAATATTCATTAAAGCTAATTATGGATTTTATGACTACATGAATTACAGTTTCTGTGTCATCATTGGCAATTTATTTCGAATTTATTTAAAGCAATCTTTATATATTAGCCTTATCACATCTAGTGAGGTAATGCAGTAAATGTTTACTCAGTATAGTAATTAAACTTTTATTCAGGTATTTCCTTTATGCGTTAAATTTCCACAATTGAAATGACGCACTTCAAAAAGAAATTATGTCAATTAGCTGTTAAAAGAAAATACAGCTATTTAAATCTGCAGACTTTTGTGGCAAGATTTCTGTATAACAAAAGGCATAGTGGTTTTAATGCCAGATGTGTAATGCAACAGAGCCAAAGTGTTTATGTTGCTATCAGTAGCAGTTTTCGCAGACGAGTCTCTCAGCGTGGACTTGGGTTGGAGGGGACCTTATAGATTGTCTAGTTTCAGTCCCTGCCCCCTACCCCCCCTTGGGCAAGGATTCAAATAATGAAAGAAATTTCCAGCGTAATGCGGAATATTATTCTAGAACTTAATTAACAGTAATGATCATTTAACTTCAGTTTGTTAACAGGTAAAAGATACCTAGTTTTTTCCCCAACAGTATATTCTTTGGGAGATACATAGCTTTTCTGATTAACTTGTACAAGCCGTAAGTTAAATTCTACCATCTGTTTCTACATCTGGTGATACAATTCTATAGGAACATGGGGTAAGAACAGTCAGGTACTTCATCACTCCTAAAAAAATGCATTTTGTTAATTACACCATTCCCATGAGCTAATTACCCAGCCTTTTCACTGAGTTCCTGAATGTTTTCCTAAGGGCCAGTCTCACAAAAGCTTTCAGCAGATAGGATGTATTTGACTGTGTACACTATAATTAATGGTTGCGATACTGAAAAAATTTCTAGGAGTCCACAGAGGAAATGTTTCAGAGCTAGGAACATGATACAGAAAGCATTGTGTGTTGAGAGCAGAGCACAACAACCAGCGTGCACAGGGGAGCCTGCTGGTTCCCCCAGGGCCATGCTGCTTTCCATGTCCCTGCAAGCACTGGCACCCTTTGCTGGAGGCATCAGCAGCAAGGCCCTGGAGTGCAGTGCAGTGCCGTGCAGCTCGGCCTGGCAGTGGCTCTCATTTTAGACGGTGCTTTGTGGAGTCCAGCACTCTTCTTTCTATTCATCTCTCTTGGTTTCTCTCAATCACTTCATGATAACTCCTGCTTTAATGGTTTACCCTACCCTACCTGTGGGATTTTCTGTGCAGGTCTGTTTGATTTTAGAGTGTTAAAACAAAATAGTTTAGTTTCAGTGTGGAGGGAGACAGGAGAATAATCAGGAATCAGTTTTAACATTCTTGTGCATTTCTAAGATACTTGTCCAGCCTAAAAATTACCATCATTCATGTCTGTCCTACCTGGCTTTTCACTTTGACGCTTGCCGCTATTTTATTTATGGTGTATGTGTGTTTGTGCCTATTCAGAATACTGAAACTTCTCTATAAACCAAAATGTGAATAAATTTAAATTGTAGAACCACCAGCAGTGATTTTGTAGTATTTCCTCATGGCCACCAGTATTGTTTTGAATTGTGTATACATTTATGGGAGAAATTGAGTAACTCAGAATCTGGTGAAGCCCTTTCCCTTTATTGTCAGCTCCTCTCTTTGCTAGTAGGGGTAGAAAGCCACCTAGCTCATCAGTCCAGAGAATTACACAGACTGTCTCTGTGACCGACCACCTGAGGTCACTGGGCTGTGCTGATCTTACTGAACTTTAGAAACTTCTGTTACTGTTGAATGCCAGTGATGTTCATAGTTACAGACCCGTGTTATCAGGTTGGCCTGGCAAATTAAGAACTTTCTGATCCAAGCCTACCTGTGAGCTATCCATTCACTTATCGCTCTGTGTCTGCATTTGTGAAATACAGCGGCTGTGGCTGTTCCTGTCATCTGTGTTCAGAAAATATGACAGAGCGTATAGCATCTCCTAGTTTATTTCCTGGCACAGTACCTCTAGGGTTTGGGTTCAGAGTGGCTAGCAGGGGCTTGTCCTGCTGTGTCTGAGATCGCATTTTAGTAAAAATACCTGTTTACAGATTGTATAGAATTAGTGCTTATAGCAGAAGTAATACATTTAAATAATCCTTAAAATTGGACAAATAAGGAATTTTCTTCTTTACATTTAAAAGTTGAATCATTTGGGGAAATTTTATAATTGTCATGTGTTTCTGTATTACATGGCTTAGATACTGTATATACTACTGCTACCGTATGTAGCGCTAATACTTTTTACGAATAGTATTAAAAATATGAGTAACAAAAGTAAAACAAAGTTCTGGACTTTGAATTGCTGTCATTTAACTTTACTGTTGACATGGCCTGTAATTATATGAGAAATAAATTGAATTAACATAATCTTCTTAAGAAAAGGGCCTAGGCATTCAGCCCTGGAAGTTTTTTACTTTTGTTTCATTGTATTATAACAGTGGATTATATCTGCACTCCATCATTTTACAAGTTAACATTTATGTACATAAACCTGATTAAGTCTGTAACAATGCGGAAGATAGTGATAGCTGTAATTTCCATTCCATTAGAGTTGTACTTCTTTTCAATAATGTATTTAGAATTACACAGCAAAAGCCTATCTTTAATGTCGGTAGCAGCAGTTCCTGAAGCTGTACAGAGTTACCTAATGACTATGTCTTTGTGCAGAATTAGTTGACACTCAATGCTACAAATGTAGACTATCAAATGAAACTTTTGC
Organism: Aythya fuligula; assembly: GCF_009819795.1. NCBI lineage: Eukaryota > Metazoa > Chordata > Aves > Anseriformes > Anatidae > Aythya > Aythya fuligula. Next base: position 37,502,265 of record NC_045565.1, read on the forward strand.
TGCATAATTCTTCAAAATTAGTTTGGGGGAAAAAAAAAAAAAAAAAAAAAAAAAAAGGAGATATTAAAATTTTAAAAAGTAAAGCAGCCAGCAAATCAGGTTGCCCAGAAATAAATCTGGACCTTGAACACAAGTGACAGTATTATTTTTAATAGAATTACGGCATCTAAATAAAACAGATTTTTTAGAGCGCTTCATTTCTTCTTGTTTTAGTGATGCATGACACACAAAAGCCTCAGGATTCACAATTCTGTCACAAAAATCCAAATTTTCACCCATCTTTAAAATTATTTGTGCCTGGCTTAGATAGATCACTTATTTCCAAATTTTTGTTTACCCTTATATTTCCATATCAACTAGAGTTGGACTCAATGATTCTTGTGGGTCTCTTCCAACCTGGGATATTCTCTAAGTGCGTATGAATGAACTATGACAAGGGAAATTCCAGTTTGAGTAAAGAAGGAAAAAAGTTTACCCTAAAGGCGGTCACACAGTGAAACAGACGCTTCAAAAGGGGCAAGAGGGTGCAGTCTCAAGCTTGGAGATTTTTGAAGCTCATCTGGGCAATGGCCGGAGCAGCCCCGTTGTCAGCCCTGCTTTGGACAGGGGTTGGCCTGGACACGCCAGAGGTCCCTTCCAGCCTATGTGATTCTGCTATCCTAGATTATGAGAAAAAGAAAAGTTCCCTTGAAAACTGTTTTTGAATGTTATAGGTAGGCTGAATTATCCACACATGACTGATGTAGTCCAGGATTTCCCATTCCAGGATTCCAGTTTCATTTGCTTTTACATTTGTCAGACTTCAGGCATGTGGGATGTTATTTTCCAGGTACTTTGCTAGGCTTTTCTTTCTTCCTGTAAGGAGCAGAAACAAAGCTGTATCCTTATACTAAGTTCTTAGAGTGATATCACATAACAAAGTGGTATCCTTATACATGCCAGATTTTGGCCTATGCATTGAAGAAAGATGTAGGCCAGCTGGGGAGAATTCAGAAAGAGCAAAAAGTGACTCAGAATCTAGAGAACATGACTTTAATTCATTCTATGAAGTTAATAGAAGCTTCTGGTAAAACAATCATGTTTAACTGGATTTTATAGCTGAGAACATATTGAGCTGTTGTTTTTTTTTTTTTTTTTTTTTTTTTTTTTGTAGCATGCATATATCAGATTCAAATAATTTAAACTTAGTACAATACTTTTGTTGTATGTTTTTGTTTAAAGTCAGCTCTCTAAATAAATGTGCAGGTAACAGCTCACTTTCTAGAATCCTTCCACTCAGGTACTTTACATAATTGTTACCACTGATTTCAGTAGAATAAAGTCTGCGTATGTATAAAACACCTCGATGTTAGCAATAGTGGATGCTTATGCATAAGATAAAATGCCATGATACAGAACTGTGCAGTGAGGTGCCCGCTTATCTGAGCATTTACCACATTCACTGCCTTTCCAAGTCAGTGTGAAGCAAAGGTACTGCAGCTGGGCCCCATGTGCCAACCCCATCTGAAAATAATAACAACTTTCTACCATCTGTGTTTTTAATCAACGACGATGCCTATGAGCAGTGCCTGTGTGCGTTCTAAAAACAAGACACTTCTAGTATAAGATTTGCCACTTTTCTACAGGCGTAGAAGTTGTGGCAGCATATATTTTTCTTTCTTTTTTTGAATTGTGGGCTTTCTAAGTGTAGTTATTTTCAAGTACAACAGTTGAATTTTAACTGTAACTTGCATTAAGACTTTTAAGCACTTAAGACTAATTACTAAGTCATTTTAAGACATTTATCTAGTTTTATCTAAGAGATAAAATGTACTTTCCCCCCCCAATAATACTCTTTATATATCGTGTAAATATTTAAAAATAATCACTTACATTTTTAATAACCAAGGGTCAGAGTATAATCAAAGTTTAGTTAGAGACAGCAGAGCTTTATTAATTGCTAATAATACTGTATTCAGTATTTATTATATTCAGTTAGTTATTAAATAGCAGGTTGCAATACTTTTGTATTGGGATTTTTTTTTTCTGGCGGTGTGTCCTTGTTGCAGGATAGTTAACCTTGAGTCCTCTGCAAGAATGTCTCTTGTATTTTCTTATTTGCCTCCTCCATATTAATAAAAAAAAAAAAAGGCAAACCAAAAACGGAAAGCAAGCTGACTGGGTCACAGGGAAGTGTACTCATCAATTAAATGTGTGACAGTGTTTTCTGTTGGATGGACTAATATGTCAAGGAGAGGGGCTGGACCTCATGTTTGTGTTTTTGACAAATCAGCAAATGTTTCATCTCTGGATGTGCAGAATCTCATAAATAATGCAGCAGTCACAGAACCAAAACAGTATTCTGCCAGGAGGGTCTCTAACATTACAGGGGTAAAAAGACAGAAAGAAACAAAATCATCCTTTTTGTTTAATGCATTGTTTCTTGTATACTTCTCAGTAAGACTTTATGTAGACACAGGATACTGTCTTTTCTCCACTTCAGCTGCTTCTGTTGGGTGAATCATATGTGTTTAAAGGCTCATCAAATTTTCATTTAAAATTCATTCATTTTTATACTATGTTATAAGCATGTCTCAGAAACAGTCCAGCTAACGCAGGAGGTCCCACCCAAACCTCAGGAAGCACATCTGAGCTGTGCGGAGATGAACCACTGCCACAGGTTGCCCAGAGAGCTAGTGGAGCCTCCTCCTTGGAGATCTCCAAAAGCCTCCTGGACGTGGTCCGGGGCAATCTCCTCCAGGTGGCCCTGCTGGAGCAGGGGTTGGACCATATGGACCCAGAGGTCCCTGCCAGCCTCAGTCAGTCTGTGGTTTGGGGATTCTGTGAATCCATAGCAAGCTGGCCCCCTTTTTCACCAGCTAAACAACACAACCTGCATTGCAGTCAGTCTGAAGATAGATAGCATTTCACCCAAGTGCTTTAGCCTGTAAAAGTAAGAGGTATGCTTAAGTGGTATCCTGAATAAAGATGCTTTCTTTAATGAGGGACACAATAAACCTTAAATAAAAGCTTAAGATCTCAGAAATCTGCAGAAACCAGTAAAGTACTTAAGTATATGTAAGGGAGAGGTACTAATATCGTGCTAAATATGGGTGGACTTCATTATGCTTTTAAAATCAATTTGCTGGTATGGGTGGGAGTTTATATGTTTTTCTGAACATAGTAGATATTACTTGTATGTTTACATGCTTTATTCAGTCATAGACTGAATCATGAAAACTCTTACATAATTCCACAACTGGATTAAGTCACTGTTTTGAAAGAAAATAAGGAAAATAGGTGCTCAAGACTAGATCAGCAGAAGGAGTTATGATTACACATGCTGTATAAATCCAAACTATTAATGCATAATGCATAATATTTTAAGTGGTAGCTCTTTATTTGGGGAGGGAGGAGGAGAACAGGATGCTAAACTCTACTTCTGCTTATATGTAATATGACACGCCAATCATGCTGGTGTCAAGAAACTCAACATGTATTCAAGCAGCTAAGTCCCTGCTAGATATTTTTATATTCTTTCTCTTCAGCTCAGTGCATCATAGGAAAATACTTGACTCTGTAGTCTTCACACTGGCAATAGTAGTAGCACTTGCTCTCCAGGTGTGACTAGCAGAGGACATACCGTACTGTTCAGTCATTGTAACTATTGTCAAAACACTTTTTCACTAGGAAATTTATATAAACATGTACAAATATTCCCAACATTCTTGTCGGATTTTCAGTTTTACGCCCACTCTGCAGTTGGCAGCTATTGAGTCTGCACAGCTGAGTAGGAAGATGGAAATCACAGAATCAGAGAATTGTCTAGGTTGGAAGAGACCTCAAGATCATCGAGTCCAACCTCTGACCTAACACTAACCAGTCCTCCACTAAAATGTATCGCTAGGTTCAACATCTAAACTTCTTTTAAAGACCCCCAGGGATGGTGACTCCACCACTTCCCTGGGCAGCCCATTCCAATGCCTCACAACCCTCTCAGTAAAGAAGTTCTTCCTAATATCCAACCTAAAACACCCCTGGCACAACTTTATCCTGTTCCCCCTCGTCCTGTCACCAGGCACATGGGAGAATAGACCAACCCCCACCTCGCTACAGCTTCCTTTAATTCAGCCGACTATCCACCATCACTCCCAGGTCCTTCTCTGCCTGGCAGCTCTCCAACCACTCATCTCCCAGCCTGTAGCTCTGCTTGGGGTTATTGCGCCCCAGGTGCAGGACCCGGCACTTGGCCTTGTTAACTTCATGCAGTTGACCTCAGCCCATCGGTGCAGCCTATCCAGATCCTCCTGCAGAGCTTTCCTACCCTCGAGCAGATCGACACACGCACCTAACTTGGTGTCATCTGCAAACTTACTGAGGGTGCACTCAATCCCCTCATCCAGAAAAAATGAAATCACAGAAATCCTGTGACTCATGCTCAAAGGCAATTGACTCTCTCAAGCCTTCCCTTGTTTCTGCACTATGCAGTCTCCTAAAGCATTTGTTTTGCACTTGGTGTGTAACAGAAATTGTCAGAATTGTCACAATTCTTTTTATTGTAAAAGAACTGTGGGGAAGCGATCTGTGTTTAGAAAGGTGCTTGTCTGTGTTACTAATTACGTCCATTCATTTAGTATTTCTAAAAGTATGCCTGATAATTATGTCCTTACCATGCTTAGTCAAATGTTAATGATCTTTATAATAGTATACAAAGCTTCAGAGAAACAGCTAAGGAAATTAATATTTTTATAGATTTTATGAAATGCAAAAATCATGTTTTTATTGCAGAGCATGATGCTTTAGTTTTTGTAAGCCAAAGTAGATATTTTTATAATTTCCTATTTTATTGCTTTTTTTACAGGCTCTAGGAAGTTTTTACTTTCTTCATGAATCTTTGAAAAACATCTACCAGTTTGATTTTAAAGGTAAGCAAAGGAATTAAATGCCATTAATTGTCTATTGGCTTTATACATGAAGGCAGTTTTCTTGTCATCTTTTCCTAATAGTGGTACCTAGCAGTTTTTCCATGATATGCAAACTTCTGTATAATGCATGCAAGTCTACTGATGGTAGGATTTCCTTTTCTTACCTTTTATAGACCTCTTAGAAGAAGTCAATGGACTGGCCACAGGTTGAAAACTGGTGCATTAATCATTCACATGCAAAAGGGACCTTTGGGTCTATAGAGATCCCTGACGATTTCAAAAGAACTCTAAATACCCTCAAGGTTCTTCTATGTAGATCAGATGTAGGACCAAGACCTTAAATGTCCGGCAGTGATGGTCATTCTGCAAAGCTGCTGAGCTAGATTTATGGCTCAAATTACTTTGGAGCAGTACAGGTCAGTAGGAAAGTGCCACTGTTTCTAACCCGCATTGATCCATCAGGTTAGAAATCTTGCTAAATCTCAGAAGTTTAAAAGTAATGCAGACTAGGTACATTAAATATTAGAAATATCATAGGTGATTATTGAATGCTTCCTGAAGATGTGTATAGCAAAGACTACACAAAACGTTTTTACAAACATATTTCAGTTCAGAACTGTCTGTACATGTAATACAAAAATCTTGCGAGCTTCATTTAGCTTACTGAGCAAAATCACATTAACGTTACATCTAGCATCCCATTAATTTGAGACACTGTTAAAATGATGGTAACTATAGAGCGAACTAATTGTCTTAATTATATAGATTAATTAGTTTTATTCTCAGTAGAGACAAATCATCTCTGCTCATTTAATCAAGGGTACAGGGTCTTCCTTTCTTGAAATAGTAGTTCTTGAATTTAGTTTCTTGAATAGTAGTATCTTGAAGAGTAGTTCCTTGAATGGTAGTTCAACATATATAACAATTAAAGGTTTAACCAGCGTTATTCTGTCTGTCATCACTGATTTCAATGCTGAAGGAAAGTTTTAGATCTAATATCATAGGCAGTCCAGAACATATTTTATTTCTGAGCGAGCATATTGGAAAAGTCAATAGTGATGTAAGGACTTCTAATAAGCGGTCAGCCTGCATGTCTAGTCTTTCTCCCAAACCAGAACAGTTCAGCAGACACTTAAGTAATGACTTATAATAACTATGAAATAATGAAATAATAACTGTGTGCAGGGTTTAAATATTGGAGGAAATCGACTTTGCTCATGAAACTGGGTGTCTAAGATGTTGCCCAGTCCCCAGATTGAACAACCTACTGGTCCACTGTGTGTGTGAAAGAGAAAGAGCCAGTAAAAGAGGCAAAGAAGCATGCATTTGTGTCCAAGATGGAAGCATTCATGACTGTTCATTCATTTTGCCTTATGAATGGCTTTGTGTTATAATTTGTGAACTATATCTGCAATTCCTGATTAGGTGCCACCACAATTTCACAGCACCAGTGCTGGAGGACTTAGCAGTTTCTCTCTGAATTCCACCTAAAGCTTCCTCCCCTTTTATCATATATGAGAGGTGTCCAGCTCTAGCAACATTTGACAGAGTGAAATGATGGTTGTGTTAGGAGAAGAGGAGCATTCTGGGTCTATTCATCATTGATTGACAGCTTATTTTGCTACTGTAGAGCTTTTAAAAGAAAATGTAAAAATTAGAAAAAAATGAGAAAACAGAAGACAAAAGTCTAGATAAAAATAATAGATGTAAAAAGAATAAACAGGTACTTGTTCCAGAAAATAAACATTTTAAATGTTCAGTGCCTCATTTTGCTGAGCAAAACCTGTCATACACTCTTTAGCAAAGCCAGTTGAGGTGTGAACCATGGACATAAAGATGCGTTTGGCCAACTCATAACTTGGAAAAAAAACTCTTAAGAAAAATCAAAGGAAATCAGGTGCTACACTGGAAAAGTGTTATAAGTCACCTGCTGTTCTCCTAATGTAGAGCAAAATCAGTCTCCCAATGTAGTGTTTGTAAAATATAACCCTGAAGGCTCCCATCTTTCAGGCAAAATGTAAAACTTGCCTCCTCTCTCATGACTATTGACATTTTCACGGTGCTTTAAGCTCTTAAATCAGAGGTAAAATCCAAATGGATACAAATGTTCTCTGCACAAAACTCACTATGAAATTCTGGTTCTACTCAAAAGCATGCAAAAAATCCATGTTTAAATACAATTTAATGTTCCTGTAACATAACTGTATCTTTTCAAAATTCACTACCTGGTTAGACGTGGCTTAATACAGCCTTTAGAAGAATATAGATTGTTTCTGGTTTTGAGTTCTCAAGAAGAAATATTTGAGTTTAAAAGTAAGAACAACTTTTTCCTACAGCCTCATGCATTAATTCTACAGCATAGAAGGTGTTGGACTATTTTTACAGTTGTCAGAGGCCCAAAAGTTTGCTCACAATTTAAACTACTGAAAAGCTGTGTGCTCTGCAGAGCCATCATGTAGCAGAGGGGTTTGCTGACTGGGGTGTTAGGCTGACTTCAGTCCATCTCTCATCTATTCAACAGTGCCACAGCTTTGATTAGCAGAACAAATCTTGTTTTCTCTGGTGTGAAATCAGAAACAGTGTGAAAGTATTTTTACTTGGAAATTGATTAGAAGGCACGCTTCTTTTCTGTTGCACTGGTTTATCAGCAGTCATGTAAATGAATCACTAGTTCATATTTAGCATTGATGTTAACATAACTTGATGGTAAAATTCCTCCTTTTTGCCAAGTGCTACCTTTTATTTAGGTTCTCACAGAAAAAGCCTTCAGTCCTTACAGATCTGCCAAATGTATTCTGTATCCTGAATGACGTCAGGATCTTTTTGCTGACACTGTTAAACTTGTGAAAGAGGCACATCCATCCATGATCTACTTGGAATGATGCTGCATTAGTTTATCGGGACATTTGTTTAGTCTTCCTATGGGAGCCAGATCTCAAAGTGATTGGCACATAAAGAATGATTTCTTTTTCCCCTGAAAGAAGTATTGCTACATTACAGTAAATGCTTCCTCTGATGATATAAAATACTTTATCTAGACAACTTAAAGTGACAAGTTTTTGTGTTGCTTGGTATTTTCACCAGATATCCAGTAGAACTAGGCCATTCAGGGCTCTTGACAATAGCGGTTTGGGAGTTTTTCTCTGATGCATACCTAGTCAAAACTCAATCCAGTTGGATAGTTCCAGCTTATTGTTAACTGTCAGATAGCTACCCAGCTTCCCATGTCAGAGGAGTTTGATAAATTTGGTCAAGTTCTCACTTCTAGAGATGCCAGGACATTGCCCTGATCAGGAGAAAGGCTGAGTACAAAGCGGTTCAAAAAGCAGAACTGCTTGTTCATGGTCCATATAGATCCATAGATTGTTCTTTAACGTTGAAAAGTCTGTGTTATTTCTATCTGTGATGCAACCGTTCATTAAAAAGTTCTAAAGAGCTTTGCTTTACCACTAAATCTCTTCTACAAACACAGTACCCATTCCAGCTTTAAATTCACATGTCAACCTTGTGCTGATAGCAAGAAATCGATAATCTGAAAGAGTTGGGTGGCTACATTGTCACAACACATACAGGATTTGGATGAAGCGAGTCTCATTCATCTTCTACATATTCCCACATTAAGATTTTTATTTTCTTGGTTTACAAAAGACCTATTTGTCCTGAGGTCTGATTTTTATTTTTTTAAATAATTTTCACTCTCTGAACTGATTAATGGGCATCAAACTAAAACTAAAACTTGTTGATTACATTACTGGCCTTCTTGATTGATGAAGGCTGGCATGTAGCAGTAGGGACGTTGGCAGAGTTGGAAACTGTTTCCACCTATGCACATAGGGACTGCTGTACTATATCAGACCGGTAACTGTTTTTAAATATGGCAGAGATTCAGAGGAAGATGAAGGAAATCCTCTGGTGGGCAGCTATAGAACAGTTACATCTCAGGAGTCAGTCAAGGTTAGACCTTAAAGTTTAACAACAGTCCTCTCGAGGGCTCTGCTCATGCATGTATGATTTCAGTTGTAATTCTGGGTATTTAAACAGTTACGAATATCCAGTATTTTTCAGGATCTTGCTCAAGTCTGACGGTCTGGGATAATAAGATGCCCATCATCAAAATAATGCATTAGGTAGAGAATAAACTTCACATTTATATTGTGTTTCACATAGCTATTTCTGAATGTAATTGACTGTTCCCATTCCTGTCTTGGGACATAACAGAAGAAATTTCTGATTTTCCTGCTGTAGGCCACTCAGTATTTAGTTTCAGTGCAGTTTTCTGCCTGCTACTCTCACTTCTTTGAGGAAAAACATGCACTCTCTCCATTATAAGTATTTTTTTCCCCATTTCTTGTTTTATCTCAGAGTATGGTAGTGCTGCAGTGACTTCAGTGGATTGCTTGACCATGTCACCTTTCTTTGCAGGAGAAATTGTTAACCAAAAACAGATTTAATTTTCACAGAAGAAGCTGCCTACCTGTTTTTCAATTTCTGCTTTTCTAGGAGGCGTTTGAGAAAATAGTGAGGAGGCAGTTGCACACTCAGGCTGGTCAGATTTAGATATTAATAAGGAATTGTACTAATGCTATAAGAAAGACCTGGACATACTGGAGCAGGTCCAGCAAAGTGCCACTAAGATATTGGAGCATCTTCCATGTGAGATGGGGATGAGAGATCTGGGACTGTTTTTGTCTTGTGACATGAAGGCTGGAGAGGGACCTCATCAGTAAGTGTAAATACCTGCAGGGAGAGTGCAAAGAAGAGGCAGCCAGGCTCTTCTCAGTGCTGCACAGTGACAGGACAAGAGGCGACAGGCCCAAATTTAAATACACCACTTAAATGTAAGAGAAAATATTTTTGATAGGAGGTCAGACACTGGAGCAGGCACCCCAGGAAGGCTGTGGGGTCTGTGTTCCTGGAGAGGCCCAATCCTGAGCACCCTTCTATAGGTACCTGCTGGGAGCAGGTTGGGACGGGGATCTCCAGAACTCCCACCAGCCCCACCGACCTGTCTACTGGTGACTTCTTCCCACCTTGCTACAAAACTGAGGTGTTCATACTTAAAAGCAATTCACTAAAAGATTTGTTGACCTGAACCCTGAAAAATAGCTTTCTTTTTTTTTTTTTCTTTTTCCCTTGAGAGTTTGAGGAGGTGGTATTTGGGAATTACACATCCTTCAGTAAATACTGGTATTTGTACTCATTCCTACGAAGCTTCCTGCAATAGCTGGATTATTACTCCTGTGCTAGTCAGCTCCTCCAGACAGACACAGCTTACTGTCTAGTATCCTTTATTTTAGTTTTTTAACTGACACGGCTAGCCAAGCAGCAGATTTAAATATGGCCAGACTCTAAGTAGATGATAATTGTCAATATTGTTGATTTGAAGCAGCAGGCCAAAAGCTGAGATAATTTTAATGACTGCATACTAGTTTGCTGTGTAAAAGTTGTGATTACAGATGTGTTACAAATGTGATGACAAATGTGTTAACAAGCATAAGTTGATGTTCATATAGGTAGACTTAAAATCTGAAAAAAATAGTTGCTAGATAAACCATGGAGATAATCATCACTCATAAGTAACACTTTTCACCTTAATGTGTTTTTTATTAATTTTCCTGTTAATTATCCAGTGTGAATTGCTGGATATTGGCTGAGGATGCGAATAGGTGTTTCTTTGAAGAGCCATGTCAGAAAGTGAGTGCTTGAGGATACAGAGGCTGAATTCATAATTAGAGCTCCAACACTTCACATCGCTCTGAGTAGTAAAAATAATAATAACCCTAATTGTATAGCTTGAGAATGTCAGATGTAAGAGAGTATGTTTATACGTTTTAGTGGTCTCAATTTTGTTTTGTTTTGTTTTGTTTTTTTCCCAAGAACAACTCAGTGCTTGCCTACTTCTGCTAAGACCTTACCTGTTACACAGATGCAACAGCTTTTCCAATGAGTGCTGTAAGTTGTTTGTAACACTGAATATATGTATGTTAAGTTTGTTTTATATCTATTCCTAGCTAAGAAGTATAAAAAGGTTACCGGGAAAGAAATCTACTCAGACACTTTAGAAAGCACGCCCATGCTGGAAAAAGAGAAGTTTCCACAGGATTATTTCCCTGAGGTATGTACATTCCCAGATACCAGGTTTCATTCTGATTTGCTCTGATTACTTGAGTAACTGTTCTAAGAATGTAAATAAGGTCAGTATTGAGTCTTGATTTTTTTTTTCTTTTCTTTTTGGTGTATCCGTTTCTTATAACCAGTTTCTTATATAGATGTCGGTTTCTTATATATATGTTTTAAACCAATGCATGAATTTACTAAGTTCAAATGGAGTTCTTTGTGTAGCAGAAAATGCTTGTGAAGGATGGAGACAGTGATGAAAAGTCTTGTTTATACATTTAAAACCAAAGAAATAGCACACAGTGCCAATTGCAAGCCTGTTTCAGGGGGTCTTAACTCCCTGACAGGGTGAGACACAACTCCGAATTGATTCCATTTGTATTCAGCTGTTGCAACTCATGGTTGCAGTGATGCTGGCTTTTCTTTGGCACTGCTAGGTACTGCTGCAGATATAGGGGGAATTCTTACTGGCACAAGAAAGCACACAATTTTCAAACATACAGATATTTTTCTTCACACTGCCATTGTATTCCCTTCTGTTTCTGCTCTCCTAAGAAGAGCGTACTGTGCGTCTGGACTAAAGCCTTTTCAAACCCAGAAACACAGGATAACCTGATGCTTTCCTTCCATTGCAGCTGCAAGTGCAATTGCACGTGTGACTTTGCATGCAGTTCTGGTACTTGATGACCTTAATTTCTTCATTTTTTAATTTTAAGAACATCTAGATCATGTCTAAGTGTTTGACAGTTATTGTTCACTACAAACCAGGTGAATACATTTGTTGAATTAACGTACCATTTGTGGATTAAATTGGCTCACTTTAATATTAGAAAGAACTAAGTAAACTTTAAAAATTACTTAGAATGTGTAAATATCCACACTTACAGACACTGAAGTAATATATGTGTGCTTGGAACAGGGTTGCATAAATAGTTTGAAGCTGCTGGGATGTTGGTTATTCTTTTTTCTTTTCTTGGATGCTAACTTTATTTTTGTAATGTTTTTTATCTCTCTGCTGGAAGGGAAAACTGCCTTTGATGTAATTTTACAAGTTTTTACTTCTTCTAATAAACATCTTAAATATTTTTTGGAGTTAAGTGTTACATCATGTTGAAGGAAATTCAAGTGGTTACTTGGATATTTATTTTTCTACTCTATCAGCAATAAACTGTAGCAGTATGGGTCATTGACAGCGTAAGTAGGACATGAACACTGCTGTTGAATGATTTTATTGTAATACTGAGAGCACTGAACAGCAGCATGATTTCTGTTAACACATGTAGCAGGAATAGGCCAAATTAGGAATTGTTCATTGATACCTAGGAAGAATTATTTCCATCATTACTTCAGTACTGTTGTTTAATCATGAGACTGGCAAATTTGTAACTTCATAGAATCATACAATGTCTCGGGTTGGAAGGGACCTTAAAGATCATCCAGTTACAACCCCCTGCCACAAGCAGGGATGCCACCCCCTGGGTCAGGTTGCTCTGGGCCCCATCCAGCCTGGCCTTGAACACCTCCAGGAACGGGGCATCCACAACCTCTCTGGGCAACCTGTGCCAGTGCCTCACCACCCTCTGAGCAAAGAATTTCCTCCTAATCTCTAATCTAAATCTCCCCTCTTTTAATTTAAAACCATTCCCCCTTGTCCTATCATTATCTGATTGATCAGAGTCACTCTATCTTTTTTATAAGCCCCCTTGAAGTACTGAAAAGCTGCAATTAGGTTATCCTGGAGCCTTCTTTTCTTCAGGCTGAGCAGCCCCAGCTCTCTCAGCCTTTCTTCTTAGAAGAGGTGCTCCAGGGTACCTCTCATTTCCTCCTCTCCCTTCTCCTCCCTGTCCTGCTGAGGACGGGCAGTGTGGTACTCAGCTGCTTCCTGACATTAAACCGTGCTCACTCGTAACTAAGACATGAACAAATCCTTGAAAGGTCTGTTCTCGCACACAGCACAATACCTGGTAATAGTGTTGCTTGCAGGACGTATAGAACAGCCTGGGGGATTAATTTGTTTTATTTCAGAGCTTCACACAGAGAGGAAGCTGCTAAGGGCTCTCAGGAACTGCATTGATGAAGATAGCAGCAGCATTGATATCTACAATTCTGTGACTTTTTGTGGTCATTCAGTGTGTAACCAGGCACGCATCAAGCCAGCATATTTTTTGTTTGAAAAATTAGGAAACTTGAAAAATTAGAAAACAATTGTGATCATTTTATACTACACTGTTTTTCATTTTGGACTAAAGACCAAGGAGTCTCTCAAGCATACATAAGCACAGCAAGAACAATAAAAAAATAACAGTAACATAATTTTGGTTCTCTTATACACATTTGATAATATTTTTAAAGCTAAAATTAATTCCTGATATTACCTGTTTTATTCCTAGCCAAATGCTGCTAATAATGATACTAATTTAAAGACCACAAAATAATTTGTATTTTGAAAATGAGTTCACACAGCAGAATGCATGAACAGCATATCACATCAGATACTACATTTACATGCTCTTGCATGTTTTAGCCAGACTTCTCATATCACATTTACAATATTTTTGTGTGAAAAATGGTTTAAGACTGATTTCTTTTCTTTTTATTACTGCTGTTTAAGGATGATCTAAAAGTAATTACAATGATTGAGGCATAATGCAATTCAAAATAATTACAGCCCACTGCATATAAAACTAACAAAACTTTCTGTCTTGATTTATGGGGCCTCTTGGCTAGGCATAAGACTCAAATGATGCCTCTGGGAGCAACACTCCAGATAATGTTAGGCCATTTTAAAAAAAGCAGATTTGTGTAGTCTATCAGGCCTGAGTAATTTTTTTTTTCCCGTAGTGAGAAATTGGTTGTTATCATAGATCACAGATACTGCTCAAAGCTCTTATGAAAGATGAATTAATTTCACTAATGCTTTAATGCAAACCTTTCATGGAGAAGGCTGTATGGTGATAACCTTACTGCGGTCTCTCCTTTCTCAATGATGATTTATGTTGTCTTTTAGTAGATGAAACTGCCTGTATTCACAATCCATCTGCTGGCTAAAGGAATCCTATTAACAGAGGATCTGAGAAGAGACTTAATATTGTGAGGTGAAAGATGTGGTATCCCCTTTCTGGGACGTGAAGTTGGATGTTTTTTTTCTTATTTTAAAATGTAGATACCTCTCTTAGAGCACAGATGATCTATATCATCTCTACCTGGTTTTATGTTGTTTTACAGATGGTGGATCAGCTAGTTAATATATGTTACAGTCAAAATAAAGATAATTTCTTTAAAATCTGGAATATGAAACAGTTTTTTCTTTTTGCCTTTCTAGGCTATAGTTCTTTACATTCTGTTTCCAAAATTTTCTTCTTTCCAAGCACTGTATTTGAGAATATTAAAGCACATCAATGACCCAAAATATGTGAGGCACGTTGCTCATCTGCAGTACGTATCTAAGGTGAAAGACGACATTTTTATATTTAAGTTAAACAATTGTTCACCTATGGGGCTGTATTTGGTCCAAAGCCTACTAACTTTTCCTTTCTTAATGTTAAATGAATTATTAATGTCAAGCATGTGAATTATTTATTGAAGCTAAAGGAATTAATTGTTTTCAATCTATCAATATCTAAAGGTAATTTACAGGTTTTTGTGTGGAACACACAAATTACACACTAAAACAAACGCCATTTGATGAAGTAGAGGCATAGGTGTCCTTGCTTTATTCAGCCTAGGCTGAGTAACGCATTCATCAGATCTCCAGCGCAAGCTGAAGCACCTCTCCGGTCTCCTGTGCTGGCTTTCTCTAGGGCTGGAGTCTTTTGATTAGGCCCAACCCATCATGTTTCCATCCACCATTGCTGTTTTTGTAATTATTTTAAATCATATGTTCCAGTAATAATATAATTTTTCTGTATAAATACATCCAAAAGAAAGTCATACGTGGTCAGTTGCTGAGTTAGGCTTATCCTAACATTAACAGCAAAGGCACTGTGAGATAAGAGTTCCAATTTTGGCATTTGGGACAAGTCATGTCACCTTGTCATGACTGGCAATCTCATGTATAGCTGTCATGTTATCACCATGCTACTATTACTTTAATAATATACATTTTGTTATGGTAGTTATCTACCTTTAGTAAATACTGCATTCTCAGGATACTTCAGGTGAAATGAGCTTCAGAGTTGCTATTGTATTTTGGTTTGGGGGCCTAAAATTTAGGTCCTTTGTTTATACTCCCATCAACCCTAAATTCTGCTGTTTGAGAGAAAGGAACTCCTGTAGATTTAAATGTTATTTGGAGAGTTTAGTAAAATACAGGAGAAAAAAGATGTCTTGAAAGAAAACAGAATAAATTGTATCTCTGTGGATATGAAGTGTGAGAACAGGCTGGTGGTTTGTGTTACTCTTTCTCATCATTGTTTTATATGTATACCTGTACCCATTGCTTCCACAGGCCTTCTGCCAACTTGACATTGTAACTTAAAACTTTCTTACAAGTAAATACTTAACTCTGTCTTAACATCAAAAGCTGCATATTATTGTATTTCTGTTTTCTAAAATAACTTTCAGTGAACAAATTATATATTGCTACTGGTTGGTTTCTTCACTGGTGATGTGTATACAAAAAAGCCAACAGCAATAACGATTGAAATGTTGCATGGTGTTGTATGTGAAAATAAGTGGAGCAAGTGTATGTTTTATCATGTATTTATTATATTTGTTTACATCATACACAGACTTAAATTTGGTCTTCTGGTAGATGTATTATTAAGTACAACTCTATGCTGTATTCTGGTAAATAAATGGTAATCAAAGCAGTATGTCAAAAAGCAAATTATCACTTAAATTACTGATATTACACTACGTAGTAGACTTTGTCACTCGATTAACTTCACATTCTTGAGGTCTCCTTATACATTTTTTGATAAGTGAACTTTAAATTTATATAATGGCTCTTAAAAATCTTTTACCAGTAAAAATATGACTGAATAGTGCTGTTCCAATATTTGTTTAGTGTTCAAAGGCTGAGTTAGGGTTGAATTTCCCATGTACTATGCAGCATTCTGAAATACAGGACGATCAGAAAGAAACTTTGAAGAATTTGTATACGAACTAATAAAAACACAGTAACATAAATTCTTTAATTTTGTGAATTGATCTAAGGAAAGAAGGAAAGTCATTTGGGAGCACGAGCTGCCTTCCACATGGTTTTTATGGAAAGTTGCCCCAAAACATGCCTTTTCTGCTGGTCAGTAAAACATTAAGCATTTTATGAGTACATGAGATGCAAGTTTCTGCATGAGTTCTCATTGCAGCGACACAGGCCTGTTAATACCGAACAGTGCTAGGTGTGTTGGTTGTTCTTCCTGTTCAGTGCTTGGCTGGCTCACAGGAGATTTCCCATCTTCGTCTGTGAGCTGTGGTGTCCCTTTAAGAAGCTGCAATTACACTGCAGTCATTGCCACTTTAATATGTCTTTCCTTCATGCCCCTGTTTTGTATGGTTGAATAAACCCTTGCTGGGTCAGTATTTAATTTGATATGGTCCCTCTCAGTAAAATGATGGAGAAAAGATGAATTAAAGCTCTGTGCTAGTCATTATCAATCATGGTTTGTGTGCATTACTTATTGCTCACAGTGCTTTTTGACATTAGCCCTCTATAACCTCTCTCTTCATGTTAATGTTGTCTGGAGGTCCTTTTACCCGATGTAGCAGAGGTTATTTATGTAGGTGGTGTTTCTAGGGGGTTTTAAAAGGTCAGCACGATCTCCTGAGAGACTCTATTCACAAAGAAAAGGCTGATGGAATGTAACTACAAGTTTTCAAATTGTGATTTTTCTTAAGGACTTCTAATACGGATTTGCTGGAATTTCAGTTACACTTATTAAAGCAGAAAAGTGGCAAAGTAACATCTACGATATACTACTGCCCTTAAAACAAATATTCGCAATGCATGCATGAGGAAACGCCAAACTACAGTAAGAGATTCCTGTGTTTTACCATATCATGAAACAAATTGTGTAAATACCTTTTAATTGGCTTGTATCAATGAAGGCTTGCACGAAACGTAAGCTCTGCATCAGAGCTAAGGGCTGGGCATGCTTTATTACTGGTATTGCTTGTATTGGTGTGGTAGTCGGTGACAGAGTCAGCGTGAAGGCCTGTGGGATGGCCTGTTGAAGAAGTGTGTGATGATTGACAGCAAGACTCTCAGTCTCATACGCTATGGTTACACAAAACCTTAAGCTAATTGTACATACTTGAGTCTATGGCAGCAGGCAGGACACATCCCAGGGAGAAGGGGATCCGGCTGATGTCGTTGTGAGGCCTTTCTTTGCTATTGGAAAAAGGAGAGCTTCTTGAGGGCTGGGAAAACATGAATGTCACCGCTGTTTTCAAAAAGGGCAAAAAGGAGTCCCAGGCAGCCAGCTTGACCTCAAATGTGGGAAGATGATGGAGCAAACCTTTCTAGGTGACCAGTTGCGTGGACATAAGGGAATGCCCCGAATGTTGTTTACACTAACACGAGCAAGGCTTCTGATACAGTTTCCCATAGTACCCTTGAAGCCAAACTGGTGAAATGTGTCTGGAGTAGGCGGACTACAAGATGACTGGGAAGTTGGCCATCAACCAGCCTCAGAGTGATGATCTGTGGTGCAGCTGGTGGCTAGTTGCTGGTGGTGTTCCTCAGGCTGATTCTGGGGTCATTACTACTCAACATCTGTGTTAACAGTTTGGACAGTAGGATGGAACAAATGCTCAACTGCAGATGATGTCAAGTTGGGGTAGCAATAAAGGCGGTAGAGGGCAGGGTTGCTGTTCAGAGGGACCTCAACAGGCTGAAGAAGTCATTTGATGGGTATGTTTGGCAAAGGTCGATGCCAAGTATCCCCTAAAGGGATGGAATAACCTGTAAAGCAGTACAGGCTGGAGGTGACTGTCCAGAAAACAGAAAAGGACCAGGATCTTGTTGCACAGGAAGTACATGACCCAGCACTGTGCTTTGGCTGCAAGAAATGACAACAATATCCTAGTTACATTAGGTCCCAGGAAGGGACTCTTCCCCTCTATTTGGCATCATGTCTCCAGTGTTTTGTTTTTGGGAACCCCTGGACCAGACAGATGGGGGCAAACTGGAGCAAGCACAGCAGAGGCACCGAGCTGGTTGGGGCTAAACTGGGGGATGCTGGAGGAGGATGAGAGAGCTGGTCTGTGCTGCAAGTAGAGGGTGGTAAGGCGTACCATGGCGCTGGCTGCTGTGGCCAGCTGCTGGCTTTTGAGGGGTGCAGCCAGGCTCTTCTAGGTGGTGTACAGCAGAAGCACAAGGGGCAGTGGTCAGCACTTGCAGCAGGGGAAAATCTGACTAAACGGGGGGTGGGGGGGTAGGGGGAGACACCACACCATAAGGTTAAACAGATAAACAGTAGAAGAGAGGCAGGCCCAGGTGGGTTTTGGAATCAGTGTCCTTGGGGATGCTCAAAACCCGACTGGATATAGCTCTAAGCAACCTAATATAATTGGCCCTGTTTCTCTTTTACATCTTTTGAAGTACCTATTGTGTTGCCAAAGAGGAAAACAGCAAATGAAAAATGACAGCTCAATTTAAAGCATTGTCTTGGACCACATTATAGGCTTGGACTATTTGATTTTAAGTTCAATGTATTATTTTTCAGTAATTAGGAGTTTGATACAGTTACTTTTAGGAATGAGATGACAGAAGCCCCTTTTCCAGTGAGATTATGTTTAGTGCAATGTTGGATGCTTTTAGCATTTAACTTTTTTGAGTGTTTTCATTTTGAAAAAAATGTTGACATTTTGCCAACTCTCAACTTGTAACAGTATTGCCATGGTCATCACAGCAACCCTGAATGGAAGGGACCTTATTGGGTTATGGGATTTGTAGTTCAGATGTGAAGGCTGAGCTGTCAGGAAGAATTGGTATTATCCCTCCAGCCTACCTTTCAAATTGACCAGTGACTGCAAGAACCACAGAAAACATTTAAAATAAATTAGATAATTATTCGTAGCTACCACAGAGTTTTTTTCAGGAGCTGCAGTTTAAGAAAAATTAAAAATTGGGACCTCTTAAGGGAAAATAATAGAGATTTAGATTAATTATTTCATCTTTGAATGTATCCATTGACTAGATTTTAGAATAGTGAACTGTTGGGGTTTCCTCCCTAAATACAATATAATACAATACATATTTTTTAAGTAATGCTAAAGATATGTATCCCAAGCCATATGATTTCTTTTTCTGTTTCTGACCAGAAACTATATATATGGTTTTCTTTCTTTACTACAATGCTTCAGTTGTACCTTCACCTTCTGTAATGCTAATAAATGAATATGCTTGGAAAAGGAAGGCATAAGAAAAGATGAAGTCTCTAAAGAAAGTGGAAGAAAACATGTCTTGACATTCTGGAGTTCTTTCCAGGGAGGTCATGGACAGGGAGATGAACAATTTTATTAAAAAAATCAAAAATATGAGATTTTTGCAATCTGGGGTTATCACAACTGGTCTCATCAAAAACACCTATTTCAACCTTGTGTGGAGTTGCAGAACTGATGCAGTCAGCTGCCAGCAGTCACCAGGTGGTGATCTGCATGGTGGCACAAGGGATGAACTTCACATGGGCTCAGAGGTGAAGACCATTTATTCTGTACAATCTCTGTTTATAAAATTTTTCTCTTTTTGTCTGTAGGAAATTCTTTCATTTGGCAGAATATTTTTTAATTTATTCTTTTCCGTCTTATATATGTCCTGTGATCACACTGAAAGTTAACCAAGTACAGACATAAGTCAAGAACAGAAAGTTCATTTTGTCTCTATGGTATCAAATACAAATTTTGGTTCACTGGATAAAGGACTTTGTTGTTAGCCACTGGTCTTGGACTCAGCAGTGTCAAGAGGACCATTTTCTTGTGCTGTCCATTGCTATAGTAATCCAAAGCTGATAAAACTCATTCAGGAAGAGCCTTGGACCCTCCTTCAGTGGGGTCAGCACAGCCAAGACCTCAGGTAAGCAGCCAAGCTGCAGTTTTTCCTGCAGCTCTCACAGTAAAATTTGGCTGTAGAAGTCCATGTGGGAAGGTCATACAAATCTGCAGGAAAGGTGGTTCTGTAGTTACCACCTGAAGTAACAAATACTAATATCAGGTTTCCCAAAGTTATAATACATAAATTTGGATAAAGATATGCTCTCGAATTTTGTAGACAGTTGTTTACTTCTTAGTTTTGTAGCATGCAGGTAACTTTTTTTTTTTTTTTTTTTTTTTTTTTTTTACAAAATTATAAGCTCTAAAGTTGAGTGTGGTCAATGAAATATGCTGTCATTTACAGATAATTTTGCACATTTTTCTGGGTTTGAATAGAAGAGAAGAACTGTATATAAATGGTTTTCACATTCAAGCTTTCAAGAATAAGTCATTTACTCAGTAAAATAAACATTCTTATATCTTTGTAAGCATATTGTGAATCTAGGGAGAATCCTCATGGAAAAGGGGCCCTGGCAAAGGAGTTTTATGTCTGGTTGGTCTTGATTGCAGTTGCAGAAATGAAGGAGGTTTTTTGTTGTTACTTTGTTTGTGCCTAACGAGGGGAGGAAGAGGTGGAAGATACGTAACTGTTATCTGAAAGGTGATTAGAGAACAGTCCATTTAGATTTTACAAGGTAGTTCACCGTCTTGGGAGGATTTTGGACCTTGACATTTCATAAGGACTGTCTATTCACAGTGAGACAGATAAATACATCTGGCGAGTCTCTGAAGACTATAGGCAGTGCATTAGGAGAGGCTTAGGGAGTGATGCTCCTAACTGTGGGAAACACATTGCTGTGGCTGATGTTTTATTAGTAATAAGTGGTTGCAGTCTTTTGCTACAGAATCATTGGCATCATTATTTAGGCCTGTCTGGGACAGCAGTCGTTACCAGTGAAGGTTTACCTAGCCTCACATTCATTGTTGGTGAATAAAAAGGATGCAGAATCATGTCTTTTTGTGGGATGTTGTAATTCATGGCAGCAGTTTAGGAGTGGTGCTGAAAAAATCCTTTTGCTGTACCAGAGGTATGGTATATTGGCGAGAGCTGATGTGTGGCTTTCTCGCAAGTGTTACAGTTTTGATAAATGTAATGTTTTACCATTATTTAAATTCCCTTTAACTTTTATAGAAATATTAGGTGGGTTGGCTCAGCAGGAGAAATAGCTTTCTAGCACATCTCATTCATTTTAATTTAATGTAAATCTCTGACGACGTTTTACAGGTCAGGTAAAATTACAAAGGAGACAAGACATTTATGCATAGGCAGTAAGAATTTGTTGTTTTAGGACAAACATAAGTATAAAAAGCTATCCTAATTGGTTATCTAAACAACTACCAGGGCTTATATTAATTTTACACATAAGTTTATAACTGTATTTCAGAACCAAAAATGTAAGTAATTCCAGGAGATGATGTATGTTTTCAAGCTTCTTCAGTCAGTGTGTAGTGCTTTTTAGTTATGTTGTATGATGAACTTTGTTTTACTTGCTTCTCTGTGTAAGTACATTTCACTTTCACAGTAATCCTTTGCTTAAGATGACTGATTCTTATTTGCTTCTTTTTCAGTGCAAGTGGTCCAGAAAAGGTTTCATTCGAACAAGGTGGTGTATTACTGATTGGTACGTTGCATCTTTATTTCTGATGATGTGTATTAAGTGTATTTTTATTAGCAACTATTATGGAGAAGGTATTCATATACATAAAGAATTGATTAGTTCCAAAGCAGTTACTTGAGTTTATTGAGCACATAACACTCAATAAGTCATAATGATGCACGACAAGATGTGATTTGAATATTCGTAGGTATGTGCAATTAACACGGGATAATTCAGGTCATAAGCAATCTCTTGATCAAGCATAATCAAAAAGGTCTGGTGTATGTGACTAAGGAGACAGGTATGGAGTCACAGTGTGCCACCTAAACGCATTCCCCAACCCCTCCCCTCCCCTCCCCTCCCCTCCCCTCTCATCACACCTGATACAGCCAGGGGTCTACAGCACATTGCACAGGTCAGACACTGGTCCTGGGTGAATGCAGCCCACACTTCTTGGATTTGTGAGAAAAAAAATGTTGTTCTTTGTGAAGTCTTTAAGCTGGCCATTTAAGGCCCCATCAAATTTCCACTGAAGTAGGTGGAGGGACCCTACCATTAAGGAATGCAGCACTGTTACACCAGTTCTTACTATATTATTTTTACTGGAACAAAACTTTTTATCTCTCATATTCAGGTCAGGATTCCCATTTTAAATCTAAGGCATGGTCCTGTTCTCTGTGAGCTTGCTTATTTTCATCCCAGAGCAAAGTAAAGCACCTGGCAGCCCACCACTCTCTAACCAGGTTTGATGAAGGGGCAGCAGAGAGCTGGTAGTACACTTTTCATCTTTGTGCTCATTCAGTGCTTAGGAAGTGACTCATCAAACAGGTAGAGTGTAACCTGTCTGTTATGAATACGGAGTCACATGTAAGATATGCTGTGAAAATCTGTGGAAGAAACAAATGGTTTTTGCTCTTAGAATTATCTATCAGCCTAAACAAACCTTAAAGAGGGTTGAGGGCAGCAGACAACTGTATGAATATAAATGTTGAACATCATTATGATGTTGTATGTTAGAAGACTTAGGAAGAAGCAGTACCAACCAGTATTGACAAGAGGAGTTTTTCATAACCGAAGATATTTAATGCGTTTGAAAATTCAGATTGTATTTTGTATTCTGTATTTAATAACAATAGTAGTAATAGTATATGTCAGATGGAGAAGTTCATCGTACAAAACATTATATATGAGAGAGCTTGAATATTTTCCTTGTCTTAATACAAGGAGAGTTCAATAAATCCACAGATAGTTCAGATTTCTCTAGCCCCACATGGAAATCTGACCATACCTTTTTACCATTTAGTCACAGTTTTGGTCTTTATTGCTTATTTTTGTTATAGCAACTGTAAAACGTGTGACTGTACAACAGTTTTACATTCTTCCTGTAGTCATTTCATGTTTTAAAACCACAAGTTTGATCTTAAAATCTGATAAATGTTCATACAGCTTGACATCTGAGTGATTATTAGTGTTCTTGCTTGTTTGCATAAGCATGTTCATTACACTAGGCAAACAAATTGTGAAAAATGAAAGAGCAGCAAATTTTCTCCCTTTATAAAATTTGTTTTGACTCAGAAACCAGGCAGGCAGCTATTCAGTAATTTAGGTTCTTGTTAATTTTTCTGGATCCATATGACATAGCATGTGACTCTACCCGTAAAGATCTGCAGAAGTAGGTAGCATTGCAGAGTCAATAAAAATCATAAAATCATAGAATGGTTTGGGTTGGAAGGGACCTTAAAGATCATCTAATTCCAACCCCCTGCCATGGGCACAGACACT
Source organism: Aythya fuligula (assembly GCF_009819795.1). Lineage (NCBI taxonomy): Eukaryota > Metazoa > Chordata > Aves > Anseriformes > Anatidae > Aythya > Aythya fuligula. The sequence goes on from NC_045565.1 coordinate 37,525,699, forward strand.
TTTCACTAGACCAGGTTGTCCAAATCCCCCCCAGCCTGGCCTTGGGCACTGCCAGAGAGATGGGGCACCCACAGCTTCTTTGTGCAGCCTCTTCCAGTGCCTCACCACCCTCATAGGAAAGAATTTCTTCCTGACATCTAATCTAAATCTCCCCTCTTTTAGTTTAAAGACATTTCCCCTTGTCCTATCGCCACACTCCTTGACAAAAAGTCCCCCCCAGCTTTCCTGTAGGCCCCCTCTAGGTACAGGAAGGCTTCTGTGAGGGCTCCCCAGATCCTTCTCTTCAGGCTGACCAAACCCAGCTGTCTTAGCCTGTCTTTGTAGGTGCTCCAGCCCCTTGATCATCTTTGTGGCTCTCCTCTGGGCTCGTTCTAGTAGGTTCATGTCCTTCTTGTGCTGGGGTCCCCAGAGCTGAATGCAAGGCTCCAGGTGGGGTCTCATGAGAGCGGAGCAGAGGGGGACAATCACCTCCCTCACACTGATGGCCACACTTCTTTTGATGCAGCCCTGAATATGCTTGGCTTTCTGGGCTGCAAGTGCACATTGCCAGCTCATGTTGAGCTTCTTGTCAACCAACATCCCAAGGTCCTTCTCCTCAGGGCTGCTCTCAATACCTCTCTGCCTAGCTCATATTTGTGCTTGGGACGTTGACCTTGTCCTTGCTGAACCTCATGAGGTTCACACAGACCCACCTCTCAAGCCTCTCCAGGTCCCTCTGGATGGCATCCCTCCCCTCCAGCATGTTGACGGTATCACAAAGCTTGGTGTCATTGGCAAACTTGCTCAGGGTGCACTTGATCCCATAGTGCATGTCACTGACACAGATGTTAAATAGTGCCCATACCAGTAATGATCCATGAGGAACACCACTCATTACTGATCTCCACTTGGACATTGAGCCATTGACCACAATTCTTTGAGTGCAAGCATCCAGCCAATTCCTTACCCACCAAGTCATCCATCCATCACATCTGTGTCTCTCCAGTTTAGAGACAGTGGGATATCATGAGAGACAGTGCCAAATTCTTTGCTGAAGTCTAGGTCAACAATGTCAGTTGCTCTTCCCCTATCCACCAGTGCTGTAACCCCATCATAGAAGGCCACCAGATTTGTCAAGCATAATCTGCCCTCAGTGAAGCCATGTTGGCACAATTTGCTATTCTGGCCTGTTGTCTTATATCATGGGAGTTTTCTCTCAGATATATCTCTCCTATCTTCTTGGATTTCCTATTTTTAAGGAAAAAAAAAAAAAAAGGTTTTGAATTTAATTCTAGGCCTTTATGAGGGAAAAAATCTCTTCAGAGATAGCTTTAAAAGAAATGTTTACTTGTGGATTGATACTGCAAAGGGGTAGTTCTTGGAAGGAGCAGTGTGTAGCTAGATGTTCAGATCAGAAAACATACTATGCTTACTTTTCACAAGGGTATGTTGCAAATTAAGAGTGGGGATTTTTCTCATCTATAATGAGGTGAGCTATGTTGGTAGTTTCCTGTATGGAATAGTCTATGATGATGATCCACATGATCCAACAGTATCTCAAACGTTTCTGAGGATAAGTTAAAGAGGCAAGTTACTGTGAACAATTGCTGGAGAATGAAAGTGAAATATTATGGAAAATATATGGGTTTAGAAAGTAAACCTTATTAGATCTCAGTGTATAATATGTCTATTTGTGGTATAAGTGTTTAGACCCTGTCTATACGCATATACATATAAAATAAATAAATGATTCATATAACAAAGTATTTTTTTCATTTATATTTGAGGTGAGCAAAGTTCTGGCTGTTTTCATAATTGTGACTTTTGATCTATACATCTCTGTGTGCTAATAGTTGAATTAAAATATATCCAAGGGATTTGTAAATGCTTCCTTGTGAATCCTTGAATAGAAGCTATTAACTTTCCCTTCCTGGGAAAACATCATTATAGAGTGTACCTCATGCCAAAAACAGAGGTGACCTTGAAATATTTCAGAAAAAATGTCCTCTTTTTCCTTCTTTTCGATTTGGTGATATGCCCCAGTTGAGGTCCTCTGTGGGTCCAGATTTTTCACATCCATTATTCTTCATTATCTTATCTTTAGAGTAAACAAGGAGCTAAGAAATTCTCTAACAGGAATTTATGGGGCACTCTGAGATTTTATTTCAAGAAAAAGATAGAACACTTCATTTTTTAAACTATTTTGAATATAATCAGTTTGGGGTTTTATTATTATTTTTAGTTGATTTCTATTCCAATAGTTCTTAGTCCTACTGTATTAATGAGTACAAGATAGCACCCTGCATACATTACAGTCTAAGTACAGATTTACATGTACAGTTTATGTTTGCTAATGATGATGGAGTAGAGAATGCAGTTATCAAATGTAGGTATGGCACCAATCTGAGAAGAACATCTGCAAGTACATCAGAGGTCAGAATCAGCAATCAAAGTTGTTTTCAAGTTTTAGATAAAGTAGGATTGCAAGCTTAAATTCAGGGAGGTGTAAAACATTGCTCTTTGAAAGGAGAATTCAAAAGCACTGATACAATATTGGGAATAACTGACAGATTATCCATACAGTAGAAATAGATTAAGGGAACAGAAATTGAATGTAGTTCTTTCTGAGATGTGTTACAAGATACATCAAGGGAAGGGCATGAATGGGTGAAGGTATGGTTATTATTTAATTCAGCTCCACCAAGCCCTTCGATAGAGTATTCTGTCTTGTTTTGAGTGCTGTGCATTAAGTAAGTTGGAAAAAGAACAGTAGAGTCCAGAGTGGTGAAAGTATTTGAGTCGGAGTTGAAAAAATTGAGCTTGCCACATCTAGGAGACTAGTTGTTGTCTGTCTCCCCTGTGGAGATGGCAGATGGAAATCAGTGTCATTTGCAGGAAAACAGACAATATGATGAAAAATAAATTAGGACAGGACAGGTAAATTGTAGATGGAAGGTCCTTCAATAGCAAATTGTAAGAACAAGTGGTTTTGGACAGATGGTGATGGGTTAGAGGAACCTTCACCTGTGACACGAGGTTTTTCCCATCGCACAGGAATTCTTTTTGTTCGTTTGTCAGGCAGACAAGAATGAACATCTCCAGCCATCATCTCCAAATCATGTTTTGTAGTTATGGACTAATTATATCTAAATACAAAGGTTAGTAGGACTACTTTAGCATAACCATGAGTTCATTCAGCAAGATACACTGTTGCCCATAGACAAGAAAAAAAAAAAAAAAACAACACACAAACAAACAGAAAACAAACAAACAAACAAACAAAAACCACCAAGAATATCTTTGGAAGAAGCCTGTATGCCAGCTGCTTGGTGACCAGTGTGCCTTTATCATACCTTTGTTGATTTGACTGCCATTAACTGCTATGTCCAAGTACAATTCCTCACTCCATCGTTATCTGGGGTATTTCCCTGTGCAGCAGGGGGGTTCTGCTGGACACTGCTAGCTGACAAAATCCATTCCCATGTTCTTGGTGGCAGGCTGCAAACTCTTTTTTGTAAATGAGGTACGTTTGCCATTTCTGTTCCTGTTTACCCCCATGCTGAATTCTCAAACAGAGCAATGGCAGTTTCATTTTGCCTCCATTCTTCCCATAACTTTTTTTCTGATCTAAGTGCTGGCTACTTTTGACCAGCTACAACCAAATTTTATCAGCCTTTTTTGTGAATATGAGAATAAAGCATTTTAAAAGGCACAGGCGGAGGTTCACTGACATTGGGAAAAATTTCTTTATCATGAAAGCGGTCAAACACTGGAACAGGCTTCCTATCAAAGTGGTTGATGACCCATGCCCATCAGTGTTCAAGAGGCATTTGAATAATGCCCTCATTAACATGCTTTAATTTTTGGTTCTTCCTGAAGTGGTCAGGCAGTTGGACTTGATGGTCTTTGTAGGTTCCATTGAACTGTACTGTTCTGTTCAGTTCTGTTCTATTCTAAAAAGTCTAGTTTCTTATAGCAGTCCTCTAGGATAGACTTATGTCTCTGGCATGTAATTTCAGTTTCTCTATAGTTTAAAACATGTTTAAAGGAATCTATTCAGTTGTATTCAGGAAATAGCCCACACTTCTCAGACACATGCTACTGCAATAATTACCATCAGCGTTCATGACCTCAGATGGTATGAACCAGCGTTCATACCCAAACTTTATTTTTTTAAACACTAAGCAAAATTTCAGCACATCACAGTATTTTGCATGTAGGAGCTGACAGGGCATGCCACATTTCCAAAGTGCTAGAGAGGCCTCCCTTCCAAAACATAACATAGCCAGTACTATTCTGTAACTGTTCTTGGGAGCTTTGTAGGAACCAATGCAGGATGCAGGAATTTTTGCTTATACTAGTTTGTTTTGTGGGTGGTTTGTCTGGGGGGCACAGGTGTTCTATGGGGAGAGGAAGGCTGAGATTGTTGTTGCTTCATCTGTGGGCAGAGTATTCAAGGTTTTTTGGTTTCATTGTGACTCACTGTGGTCAATCACCAAAAGATCTTAATCGCAAAGCAGTGAGAAGGTGTAGTTTTTTAATAATACAGACCAGGTCTCTAGAACACAGAAGGGCAAAAGTAGAGCTGAATGCCAGCTTGAACATAACAGCTGGATAGCTTCCTGTTTGCCACTCAGGTGGATCCTTTCAGTGAGCAGTGGAAAACCAAAGTTCAGAAAGACAGCTTGCCTTCCAAGTGACTGTTAGCCCTCTAGAAGTGACACTTAGTATGTGATTAATGTAGTAAAAATCATAAATTCCTCTGTGTGGTCATAGTTATAACAGCAAACTCCTATGTGAAGATTTTCTGCCACAGTGAAAAGTGGGAGTGTATGAAACAATGAAATAAATAATAATAATAAAAAAGTTTCATACAGGTATGTTGTAAGGCCATTATCAGCCAAAATCAGCCAAGTGTTGTGCAGTCTTACAGCAAATTCCAGTCCGTGTCTCAAAGAACTTAGTCTGTAATACTGGATATGTAGTTACAAATATCTGTCACAAGTGGACAGGAAAACAGAGTGGACACATAGTGATCAGAGGAAGTCATTTATCTTTTATGCAGAGGGGCAAAGAAAGGTATTTCTGTTTCACGGGAAGTTGGTTTCATTCACTAATACCCTTATTTCTCCTTTTCCCCCACCCAACCCCAAATCCATAGATCTTCCCTAGAAGGAACATGCTTCTATTCAGAAATCTCCTCTGTCAGATTTTGGCCATCCCACAAGGCAGATGCTGGGCATGGTAACAGCAGTCCTCAACTCCCACTTGTTCCTCCTGGAGGACAGGGGCTCCCAAAGCCCAGGCAGTGTTTCCCAGTCTGGTCTGTTTCCTCCCAGAACATGCTACCCGTAGCTGGTACAGGATGGCAATGCCATGGGCTTCTGGCTAAGCCAGCCCACAGGCAGGTGAAGGGACTCACTGCAGAGTAGCAAAGGATGAGTTAATACTCATGTCTTTCAGGTTAAAAAGCAAAGCAGTAAAATTTTACAATTTTTACAGGTTTTCCGAGGCCAGATCCTCATCCTGCAAGCACAGTCTGAGATGGACATCCTAGTGTCCTTTTCCTAACTGGAATTTGTGTGCAGATTGACCACTATTATCGTGGCATTCTCCATGCAGGGACAGAGAAAAAGTTACAGTTGTATGATTTATCTTTTAATGTCAGTAAAACTATGCAGTCAGTAGCTCTTCATTTTGTTAATTAAAAATTCACAGTTCTGCTAGGTGTTTAGCTACCACTTCTAATCATGAAGTTGTTTGTTTACACATGCAATTTTCGTCTTTAATCATTTTAGTGAGAAAGTACTGCTTAATTTATATGGATTGTAACAGTTGAATAGCTTTTCATTTTCATATTATACATGTTTTAAGAGAAGCCTTGATTCAGTCTTACCTGTTTATGACTTAGCATAAGTTCAATGACAATTTTCTGGTGATGATAGCTTAATTTGCACAGTCAGTGAGAGTAAATATTAAGGTAACAGTAGAGAGAATATAAAAAGTGTTATCATGTTGAATGCTTTGGTGAATGTAATAAATGTTTTTTTTCTTTTACCCTGAGTCATTTTATTTTTTTCCTTTTTTTTTTTTGTCATAGTGCCTTTGACTTGGTAAACATTCATCTTTTCCATGATGCTTCCAATTTAATTGCTTGGGAAACAAGCCCATCCGTTTACTCAGGAATACGGCATAAGGCTCTTGGCTATGTACTTGATAGGTATGTATTAGCCTTTACTAGCCTCTCTCAATCTTCTTTGTTCATAAGCAGTTTATAAAATATGTTTCAAAAGGCACACTCAGAAATGTAGAGATTTTTATTCTGTGAACTGAAAATGGTCAGTCTTTATAAGAATTTTCTACACAGTACCAATTACAGATCATTTTATAATACTTACTCTTTTAACATAAATTACTGAGTTTGGATAATCCTTCTGAAGTCACCAAAAGTTGTGAAGAAGAAAGTAGATTTATTTTTATAATATGTTAGCTTAGTTTCTTTTTAGTCTACATTGAGTCTAATAAAGCTGTCATTTGTGTTTTCAGTTAAGGAATAATAGAATAAGATTCGATATTAGGAGGACTCTCTTCACTGAGAGGGTGGTCAGGCACTGGAACAGGCTCCCCAAGAAAGTGGTCACAGCATCAAGTTGCTGGAGCTCAACAAGTGTTTGGACAATGCTCTCAGACATATGGTCTGATTTTCAGGTGGTCCTGTGTTGAGCAAGGAGTTGGACTCAGAGATCCTTGTGGATCCCTTCCAACTTGGGATATTCTTTGATTCTACAATCCTAACAGCTGTGGTTGGAAGGGACCTCTGGGCATCTTTTGTCCATCCTGTTCAGAACAGTACTGACTTCAACATCCAATCAGGTTGTGCAAGGCTTACCCAGCTGAGCTTTGAATATGTCCACATACAGTGATTTACACTCTCTTCAGGCCACTCATTTCTGTGTTTGACCACCTTTTTTGTGTCTTTGTTTTCCCTAACTCAGTCAGAATTTCCTTCAATGCCATTTGTGTTCGTTGCCCCTTATCTTTTGGTGTACGTTGCTGAGGAGAGTCTGGGTCTGTCTCTTCTGTAACCATCAAATAGATAAAGCCAGCAACAAAATCCTCCCGTAGACTTCTTTTCTGTAAACTGAACAAATCCAGCTCTTCCAGCATCACAGGCTCGGTCCCCCTCAACATTAAACCCTGTGGTGTTTCAGTCTCAGTACCGGCTCAGTGCAGCAGGCAGCTAATCTTTTTAAAGTGACAAAACAGCATTTGTATGCAGTCATCATTGTTATTAATAACATCACGGTCTATAAGAGTGTTACAGATTTGATTCATATGATGGGTGGTACAATACAGAGGACGGCGTATTCGGTGGTCCCAAAAATACCCCAAAATTTACAGCTGCCCTATTTAGCAGTTATAAAGTCAGAAATAAAGACCACTTTCCTTGAGAGAGAAAAAATGATTTCTGCATGGGCATACACGTATTGGTAATATAAGCAGGTATTTCTCTTCCAAGATACTGCTTGACCTCCTGTTTGTCTGAGAAATGGAACTTTAAAGAAGCCATGGCATACTTATAGCACATGCTGCCGTGTGTATCTGTGGCATAAAATGATGCTTAAAACAAACCACATAGGCTGGGAAAGATAAAGGCAGAGCAGTTTGTGTATTTTTTTAAATGCACTCCTTGTATCTAAGCATTTAATTTTCTTTAAGTACATCTGAATGGTTTGTGGCATCTTTGGAAATTGTGTACCACCCTCTCATCATCGTGCCTTGGCAGTATACCTGTCTCCCTTCTCTTAGATTTTGCATCATCACCCCAGTGTATCTCCTTTTACAGATGTATTTACATGAGGAAAAATGTTGCATTTTAACATGAGATTTAAAAATATTACGTGCTCTGAGGATAACAAAGCAAGCAATAGCTTCCAGCACATGCTAATTTGCTGACTGCACTGAACATAGGGATTTGGATCAATAAGGGTGAAAACTATTACATGCTAGTTTGTCTGCACTGAGACTTCAGGATGTGCTAGTTGGTACGTGGAACCCTTGCTCCGACAGCTTGGCGTTGTGCGCACTTGCTGCTCATCCCATGAAGCCCCGTTCCCTGTTGTCCCCAGGCAGCTACCGCCTGCACCCCAGCCCCATGGCCCTTGCCCGAACAAGCCCGGTGCCTGCCTCCATGGCACTGAGAGCCCCTGCACGGCCACTTCCCCCATGTTTTTTCCAGGGACTTCCACAACCCCTGGCTCCCCCTGCATGGCGGGGCTGGCCCGGCCGAGGTGCTGCAGGCTGTGGCCAGCCACCGACAGCAACCCGAGGCCAGGCCTGAGGGAGCAGCAGGGCTGCTGCCGCCCATCCCCGAAGCACAGCCATGCCTCCCAGCCCCACACATTTCAGGTTAGCAGAGGGGAGGAGAGCAGGTGAGAGTTGTTGCTCAACCTCAGACTGTGGCCAAGCGGGCTGAGATGAGGGACATGTTGACGTGCTCCATGTGTCTCTTCCTTCTCACGTTTGCCTGTAACCTTCCCTGCATGCAGTACATGCAGCATCTCCCCAGAGAGGGCTCCTCACCAACAAGTTACAGTTTACTCTTCTGGCTGTCTCTTGCAGCAGCCTAGAAATTAAGGCTGCTCCTGAACCAAAGTTATGCACTGAAAAATGTCTTTGTGTATGCAATGTTGTCATTGTTCAGCCTGGAGAAGAGGAGGCTTAGGGGAATCTTGTCAGTGTCTATAAATACCTGAAAGGAGGGTGCAAAGAGGACACAGCCTGGCTCTTTTCAGTGGTTCCCAGTGCCAAGACAAGAGGCAATGGGCACAAACTGGAGCACAAGAGGTGTCATCTAAACAGCAGGAAATTTCTGTGCTGTGCAGATGACAGCACTCTTGCACAGGCTGCCCAGAGAGGATGTGGAGCCTCCTCCCCAAGGAGGAGACTCAAAAGCTGCCTGGGCACAAACCTGGGCAACCCTCTCTGGATGTCCGTGCTGAAGCAGGAGTTGGACCAGATGACCTTCAGGGGTCCCTTCCTACCTCAACCATTCTGTGAATCTTGGATTCACTATCCAAATTTTCACTGAAAAAAACATTCTGAAATGTAGTATGGGGTATAAATACCTTTGCAATCACTTTCTATCTAAAGGTTTACTTCTTTCTAGAAGTCTTGTCTTAGGATGATACTTAAACAAAAGATACTGTTTTTTTCCCACTATATATGTGCTTTTCCTGTGTACCCCAGCAGAGGGCTAAATATGAATTTCTCCAAAAATAGACATTTATTTTCACTTTGGGGGGATAATAAAAGGATGAAGAGGAATAATCCAGTATGTCTGGTCCTGTATCCGTTTTTCTGTGATACCACAGGTAAAAGCTGTTCAAATCATCAGAAAACACTAGGCTCTTGGAAGGTTTGTAAATAGGCGGCAAGCAGTAGATTACAGTAAAAGATCTTTTATTTAGAGGACAAAGCCACAGTTAGTTCAGGTTCTACTTCCAGTAGTTTGGGAGATTTGTGTGTTCTGTTACATACATCAGTGTGAAAAAGGCCTTTTTTTTTTCTTTTTTTTTTTAATCTCCATTGGTCTCCTCTCCTTTTCGTATGCTTTGCACTAGGGAACTTTAGCAAACCTGTATAAACCTCTTGCATTATATATTGTACACTTGTTTACAGCATACAGTGTGCTTCATTAGCTAATTTTGGCTTTGGACCTCCCACGATGCCCTGGCAGGGGTAAGGTAATACGACTGTAGTATTAGTGTCAGCTGTGGGTCAAAGATGTCATGATGGTATATCACTAAAATGTGACACTGCCAAAAACTGCCCCAACTCCCCTGTCCTTAGAAAAGAAAACCTTCAATTTTAGGTTGCACACTAGTACTGTGAGTTTGCATTCAGATGAATTGTTCATTTTGAGAGAGCAGCCAGCCGCAGATCCGGACCTCCATAGTGAAATGATGGGCTGACTCGCACAAAAGGGGAGTTCTGTAAGAGCAGTGAATAATGGGAAACCCCTTTCATCGGCATTGCTAACCTTTTGGCAGCCACCAGCAAACTCTATTCTGATCTGCTGATTGGGGAGGACAATACACTGAAGCTCACTTTGAATGCATGCTACCACCAACAGTGTCCCCATTCAGAGGGTTTTGGGAACCATCTTTGACCATTGTCTGCCATCACTCCTTCAGACAGTAGGAAAAGGGAAAGTGAGAACGTCTATAGGGGGAAAAGTACTTCTTTTCTTGGCTTTAATCTCTTTTTAAAGCTTCATAGATCTACATTTCCAGCTGAGCTACTGGAGCTATGCAGTGTCAGATAAATATTGAAGAGAGAGGTTTCAAGCTGAGCTTTTAAATCCCCTTATCTGCATGAACTAATAATGCAGATTTAGTGCTGTTAAAAACAGACTGATAAGTCTTTTCCTTTAAAGCCTTTAAACTGCTAAAGAGCATTTAACAGAAATGCAGTTCAAACCCAGAGAACAATGCTGAGAAGGAAAACAGTTTAATGAGCTAAACCTTCACTGAATGAAGCAAAAACACCTTCTCACAGTTGATTTAGGTCACTGTGGGAGTAAGTGAAAGCTAGGTTCTGTTAACTCTGCATCTTCATAAACATGAATTAAGTACAGCCTTTTCATGTAAGGTAAAAGCTATCACAGGACTTTGAAACACAAAAAACAAGAAAGTTTGCAAATACAGCTTGGATAAATTACCTTAACTATTAAAATCAGAGAAGTTGGTTTCCCAAAATTATTTTAACACAAGGTTTTACCACATAAGCATGAAGCATCTCAGTATATCTAAATTACTGAGAAGGGGAAGTGTTAGAGGAGAAAAAAAAAAAAAAAAAAAAGACAAAAGGGAATAGGTGCAGAGTGAATGTTTTAAAGTTGTCTTTAGAAGTTTCCACTTGAGTGAATCTATTAATAAACGTAATAACATATTTAGAGAATAGAAAGGTTTAATCTCGCAATGGTGTTATGAAGTGATTTACCTTTAAAATTAGCTTTTTTGAAATTAGAAAATGAATAATACAGCAAGGAGAATGTTTTTAAAGACAACTAGCTGGTGTATGCTGGGCCAGATTGTTTTAATCATTTGCCACTTAGCAAATGTGAAGAAAATATGGTGATAAATAGATTCTTTAAGAGAGCTAGAATTACATCAGTGATGAGCAAATATTTGTTTATTTACAAATACATACACAGTGTATATGTATAAAATTGGTCTCTGTAATGAGTCGATGCTAATGTAAACCCAACCTAAATTCCCAGAAGTCAATTATATTGTTCCAGATACAAATGCAGTCAAATCTGAAGTTGCTTTATAAATCAGAATATAGAACACCAGTAGTGTATTTTCTAAGACAAAAAGAAATTCTTCTAGACCCATTTTGGTTAATTCACATGTACCGTTATCCCTATTTGCATCATACTTGCATCTTTTTATTTTCTAAAGGTGGAAAGTTCAAGCTATATAAGAGATTAAAAAAGGAAATTATTTTATGTTTTACTTCAGACTTCCATACATCTCCTGTAATTAATGCTTGTGCATGTGTATATTGCTGTATTAGTCATATACTTTAGATCCTTGCTAGGGAAAAATGTCTGCTAAATTTACAAATTGAGTAGAAACCATAGGATAGGGTCCTTTAAAAGTATTAGAAAATAGTATGTTAAGAATAAGAATGTCAGATATTAGCCTGATAACTGTCATTTTTGTTGTGCCAGCCATTTAAACTTCCTGAAATTATCTAGAGCATTCAGATCCATAAAATGAATGTTTTTCTTTCATTTTTTTTTCTTTTTTTTTTCCTTTTTTTTTTTTTTTTTTTTTTTAAGAAAGTGACAGTGCTCTTCTGTTTTCCTATTGAAATGTTCCCTGGCCTAGTTCAACAGAAACATTTTTACATTACAACTGTGAAATCTTGGCATAAAGCTCCCCTTTGTGCCCTTCATTATTTTCTCACAAATATAGTCCATTGTCACATAGCTGAAGTTAATTTGATCAACATTGGGACATTTAACTTTTATGTCCGGTCAAAGGAGCTGTTTCATGCTCATTTTGGGTATTCAGAAGAAATGATTGCCAGAAAAATAATGTTACTATTAACAATTCAGAGCAATTAGTTTCCCAGGGAGAGGCGATGTGATGCACCGTCTCCACACAACTATTCTTTGTCATTTTATGGATGCTCATCAGTCAACTGTCACATCTTCTCAAAGACCCCTCCAATCTAAATGTTTCTTTTTGGGCTTTTCCCAGAACTAGCAGCTGAATGAGCAAAAGAAAAGCCACTTAGTTTCTAGGCAAAGGAAAACTTCACTCTAAAGATCTGGGTCATTTGAGAAGATTCTAGGAGTAGCCTGCTTTTTTTTTTTTCTTTTTTTTTTCAACAGTGATTTTAATGTCAAGTGAAAACTCTCTGTAATCATGTGTCTTCAAACATTTAGTGATTTTTTTTATGTATTCAGAAAGAATGCACTCCCAGGGCAAATAAACCTTCTATCCAAATGTCGTCTAACAAAGGTTTAAAACCCTAGATCACATTCGGAAAGACAGCTTTTCATTAAACACCCTGAGGCTCATCTCATTAATATTTAATCATCCCCCCCTTAAAGTAAGGTTAAGTGCTCTCAAAATTAACGTGTTTGTATAATATGCTCGTTAAAGAGCAAATCCAGCAAAATTATCTTGTTACTTTCAGCCTGTCAAATAAAGTCGAAGACACTTTTTCCTTGCTTTTTTTTTTTTTTCTATTGGCTCAAACTTTTACTTGTTTGATGTGGTTGTCAAAAAATTAACTCATGTCCTTCGTGTTTACACAAACAACTTTTGAATTTGATTTAGGTTATATTTTTAGCAGAGAAATGATTTTCTACTTGTATGCATTGTAACAAAAAATACACATGGTTATAATTTTAAGGACATGCTAAACATTTATACACTACATGAATGATGATTTTTGATAGTCCTAGTCGGCAAGTTTACCTTCATTCAGTTATTTTCTGTGTTTGGGGCTTTTTTTTTTTTCTCTTAATAACTGAACAGGTCCAGGGGTTTAGATTATCAAGACTATTATAACAAGCCTTTCTGGTGTTTGTTATTCATATTGTAAATAAAAGATCTCTTTTTTTCTCTCATGTCAAACATAAACCTGTAAAAGCAGAAACTGGTTTTCAAGCAAAGATCTAATTGGAAAATTAGCAATCCAAAATCCAGAACTTTAGTAACTTCTAGAAACATGTCACTTAAGCAAAAAAATGTGTGGATATGCTAAGTCACACTTCAATTTGCCTACCTAATGTGAGCAGAATTGTGTCTCTTTCAGAAGAGATGTTAAAAATATAAAGCACTGAAACTTCCTGGAGTTTTTTTGTTTTGTTTTGTTTTGTTGTTTCGTTGTTGTTGTTGTTGTTTGTGTGTGCGTGTGTTGTTTTTGTTTGTTTGTTGTGTTGGTTTTTCTTTACAATAGTTTTCACAAAGACAAACTCACTGTCTAATGCTGTGGATTGCAGTAAAGGATTTGCCAAGTCTGCTTGTGAGGACTCTTAAGACTTCACCTCATCTTTTGTAAGGGTTTTGCTCCTTTGTACCTGTTTTCCATTAATAGGTTCTCCTGGAGCTGCCTCAGCTGTGTACCCCGTCTCTCTAGCAGAATACAACTGATGTAACTACAGACTAGACTGGATGTAGTATGAAAAGATAATTTGTGTAATTAAACAGAGACAATTGAAGAGAAAAGAGAAAAACTCTTAAAAAAGAAACCTGAAGCAGTGGCTGAAAATAACTTGTGGCCAGTTTGATTTTTCTCTGAAAGTGCCTTTATATAAGAATTGCAGGGCATGTCACATTCCCATTGGATTATTTTTCTCTTTTTACTGTAATTTGTTCCTTAGAGATTTGGAGGCTAGATAAAGAGCAGTCATTAGTGTCTAGCTAAAGGTGACACTCACATCAGCATTCATTGTGGTTTGTGCCTTTTGAAATGTTCTATCGTATAGTCATATAATCTTCCAGGATAGCTATGATTTAATTAAAAAGAATCTATATGGGCTGTTGATCCAATTTTTATTCATTTGCAGAGAAATGAAAATAAATTGCTATTGTGATTTTATTTACAAGCCACTGAATGCTCACTGTAAAATGATGCTATGAGCTGATAGTTATAAAACGAAGAAATGGTTGAAAGAGCTCCATTCTGCTACCATTTGAGTCTATGGGCACTAAGTGAATAACCATCTTTCATCGTTTTTACTCCCATAGGGAAGGTAGGATCACTGTAGGAGAATGGTTGTTTTCTTTTGTGTGCTGTGTTCTGGAAAGATACAGATTATGTTTTACAGGTAAATAACCATATGCAAGTTGCAGCATTTTTAGCTGCTTGTCTGTGTGTCTGTACAAGTGCTGAACTACCTGTAGGTGGACTTTGCAGAAGTTCTTCATGAACTGGCAGGTAACTGCAGTAACTGCTTCACATTTAATGAAAGCCTCTTTACATTTCTTCCATCAGTGTATGGTTTAAGTTGCAGTTAAGATGTTTCAGTTTCTTACTGCAAAGAAGGATTGGTCCTGCAATCTCTGTATCCACCAGAATTTTCCTTGGCCAAATGCTAGCAGCTCTGATTTTTCAATCTTTTGAAAGAGAGGATTTTTCCTTCTCTTTAGCACTTCAAATATTTCTGTCATGTCACCCTTTGTTTTTTTCCTTTAACTAAGTAGTCCACTGTAGTGTGATTTTCAAAGGATTAAATGCCCAAGCTAATAATTAAGTATGTAAAATTTGTTACTTGTTAGCTTTTTTTTTTTTTTTTACATTGAGCATTTCTGAGTCCTTTGCAAGTGAAGACTTTCTGTGTTTCTAATAATTTGTATTAGGCTTTTCAAGAGCAGGGTTGTTTTTATTTTTGATTCACACTCTGTCTGAGCCTAGTTGGCTCCGCAGGCAAGCCGATGAGAACATGTTGGTTTCAGTTGCTAGCAATGCCCAGTGGTGTGATATGGCTGGCGTCCTGTCACCTTCTGCTGCCCCCTCTACCCATGTAGCCATCCCCCGGAGGCTGGACAGGGAAAGGCACCTGTGGCCAGTCTTGGGAGGGTATGGCAAGGTACAAATCTTCCAAGATTTCGTAATTATTCTGCCACTGTTCCCACTGGTGAACTGTCTCAGAGGTACAGTGCCTGTCTTTGGAATTTTTCTAGAGTTATCATAAAAAATACTTTTCCCAGATTTTAAAGAGTTAGAGGATCAGTATGCTATTGCCGTGGATCCTAGTTATTTTAAGGCTTGCCATTAGCACTTTTAACACTAAGTGAACACAGGGTTTGTTTTACTCTACCACATCCAAGCTGTGCAGAACTGTAAACAAGAATTGCTGTGTGTCAGTCTTTACGCAGATGAAGACATGGCAGTTATCTGCTGTCTGCTTATGACCACGTGTTACCAACACTGAGGGGATTCAGAAGTTATGTGTAAGAATTTTAGTCTTCCATGATAAAAGATTCAAAAAGACATGTGGTTTCTGTTTTTTTCTTGTTGTTTTCTTTTACATCAGTTGGAGAATGAGAAAATTTCTTTGTAATGGAACGCCAGTGCCGTAGTATTGTATTTTCCTGTAGCAAAATTGACAAGTACTTACATCATTATACATGGCTGCTATTTCATTAGGCGAATGTCAGTGTCAGGTAAGATCATGGTTTTATCAATATAATGAAAATACCAGTCAAGTGAGGAAAAAGTCACAATTTTCCAGCTCTAAAAATTGATTTTTATTGCTCTTCTTGTAATCCTTTCTTTGGATTAAGTATTTATTATTGATGTGGTCTTTCTTTTAATCTTAATAGATGCTGACATTGTAATTAATTAAAAAATACAGCATTTTTGCCCAAATGGCACTATATTGAAATTAAAAGTGAACATCACATATTAGTTAAACAGCCCTGGCAAATGCCTTGAGTGCTAAGATGATTGCCTAAGCTTCTTGACAATTCCCTTCATCTTGCTGTATGCTGCTTGACCTTTTGAGATGTTTTGGTGTTATTAATAGGTTTGAGCCATTATATCCGAAAGAACAGGGCACAAAAATATGATAAAGTTTATCTTTCTAATGACAGTGCTACAACACCTTAGGCATGCCAATGAAGTCACTTGCTTCCTGTCTTTTGAGGCACACTTACACATTACCCAGGTAACTTTTATTCAGGAAATTATGTTTTTTTCTGGAATTCGTCTCTCAATACGTACCTGGGAATGCAAGGTGATGCAAGCTGAGTGCTGACTGTACTGCAGAAGGGAAGCAATGCTCAGAAGAGCTGACAAGGTCCTGTCTTTCAAAGTTCTCTCTAAAGCTTTTGGTGGAGAGGTTGCGATTGTTTACTGAGAATCTCCCCAGGCCACTTCTCGAGGTGTGGATGTGCAATCTGAACTTTATGTCCAAAACTTAAATGGAAAAAGTAACAAGGATAGGAATGACAGAAATCTGACAGACCAAGTAGCAATCCTGTGCCTTTTTTTGTTGTAGCCAAAACCTAACATTTCCAGTCTCTTGATCTTCAGTGTCAACACGGCGGTGTTGTAGAAGACAATTTTCACTGTCGTCGTTCCAGGCCTTTCCACCAGAAGTCACTGCAGGAGTTGTTATTACCTCTGGCACTGTAGATCTACGTAAAAGAAAGTGCATGTAACCTTCTTATCCATAGTTCTCCTGCTGCTTTCATACTACCTCTTAGCTTCCACCAACGGGACAGTCAGGTCACTTTCTGCTTTTATTTTATCCCGTTCTAAACGTTCTCCTCTGGGGTAAGATCCTTGCTTGCCATGCAAGCTGTGCATGCCCTCAGCCAGGTGCAGGGCTCCACGGAGGGGCACAGGCCAAGTGGCATCCATGCTCCCCAGTGAGCCTGTGGGCAGCCCCACGGTGCCAGGCTCCTGGCAGTCCCTGGGCACTGCACCCATCCATCAGCTGAAGCATGGAAAGGTTTTACTGTCTCAGGAAGAGGCTCAGGTATGCCAGTATGGATTTTACTGAATTTGGATCAAAATAACCATTGGTCCAGAGCTGTGCTTAGATTAACGGTTAACAATATGAGCAGTTTAACCTGAGAAATGATTGCTGCAGCTAGACTGAGCTGTCGTGTACATAGCTGTTTGTGATTTTTATCATCCTTTAGTTAGGAAAGGGCACTATATATAGGCAATCACATTTTCCCTGTAAAAGCAGCTTTCATGTCTTTAATCCTTCTGAATGAATAATATGCCAAAATATAGAGATTGCAAAAGGATAACTTCTTACCTCATAAGTTGTATGAGAGATACGGAAGCTTTCATACGAGTTAGTATTTAGCTTAAACGCATTTAGTTATTACATAAATGTGCTCACTGAATAAAATATGGGTTGACCTTTGGATTGTTTCTTCCCAAACAACGTGACAGTGTCCCTCCTTCTCCTCCATTCAGCCTGCTTGGCAGAGCTGCGAGTTTTTTTGTTTTGTTTTGTTATGTTATTGTTGTGTTTTGCTTTTTTTTTTAAAAAAAAAAAAAAAAAAAGAAAAGAACCCTCAAGCCCTTCTTTTCAGTGGTGTCAAGTCAGGATGAATTGGCCAGGGAAGCATGTTTATAGACTGTGTGAAGAACTTTGTCTTTGTGTGGGAACGCTGGTGACACTGGTATGGCTTGCCTGAATGAACTGCGATGACGCGGCTAATAAGGTGTCCTGCTGAGTGCCGCCACAGCCTTTCTCAGACCTCCCACTTAATGCCATTCAGCTCCAGCTCAGTGTAGCTAATTTTTCCCATTCCCTCAATTCTTTAGGCCCCCTTACAAACAGAAAAGTCAACTTTCACACCGTGGAGAAGATAAGTGCTTTAGGAAATAATCGTGTAAACAGAATGTTACCTTCTGACCTGATGCTGATACCTTGGTCTGGGACAAAACCCAGCTGGCTATTGCATTAGACATGGCTATTAAAGGAATAATGCTGCTGATCCTCCTTACAAAGTGCCCTGAGAAATGGTTTAGCCAAATCACAGTGCCTCTTGTCACAGTGAATCATGTTCAGCTGCTCTCTTCCATGATCAAATTGCTGATATTTAGATGCTCCCTTGTCTTCTCCTTTCTGGTGCCAGTATGGGAGGGGGATAAGTAGGAAAGGAAGTATAAGTCTATGCTGTTTCTGCTTGCCCTAGTATTTTCTGCCTGAATTTCAATGTTG
Organism: Aythya fuligula; assembly: GCF_009819795.1. Classification (NCBI taxonomy): domain Eukaryota; kingdom Metazoa; phylum Chordata; class Aves; order Anseriformes; family Anatidae; genus Aythya; species Aythya fuligula. The sequence goes on from NC_045565.1 coordinate 37,543,898, forward strand.
TGAAACATGCATACAGTACACCATATCACTTTTACAGAAGAGGGTACATTTCATAAAGTATCTTTATTTGCAGTGACTGTGAGTACTTCAAAATGGCAAAACTAAATTACAGAAGGATTTCAATGATTCCAATAACATGGAACTGTTCATTTTAAGATCACACTAACAGATTCATTTAGGTATTTCATGTAGAGAATAAATTTAATAACTAGTCCCAGATCTCCAGGAGTATCAGGAAGAAGAGGAACCTCTACCTCTTATTTATTTGAGTCTTGATAAGAATATGATATCCTCATAAAGAGCTTTGAATCAACTTAACCTTCACAGTCCTTTTAGTTGATACTGTCACCCAGACTTAGAGGTACACCCTTTCATTGAAGTAACTTGACATATACTGGGTTCTAAGACCAAATCCATTTGCTTTTACTGTGGCATTTGTTTGACTTTTTTTAGGTTTGCCAATTGCATGGGTCTGTGGTCTGAACTGGGAGGTGTGATCACTACAGGCAATTTAGCTCAAACTGAAGCTGTTAAGCTTCATCGCTCAGATGGTTTGAGCATTTTCTCATAATTCTCCTGGTACATCCGAAATAACAGGTTTTGTCAGAGATCTTTTGGAAAATGTGTGAGGGGGCTGCTGGGCTACAAAGCACTGCTCAGTAGTAGGTAGCTTTCCTAGAAGTCCTACTGAGAACAGAATGACTACATGTCCAGTGTAGCACCAGTAACCTTTCTGGCTTTGTAATGTAGTTGCTGATAGCCAGTGTAAGACAAACTGCAGTTATTGGACCACAAAAAAAAAAGAAAAAGAAAAAAAAAAAAAGTTAAACATTTATTTTTCAGCAAACAAATTGCTATAGTAATTTCACATTAATTTCTACCCTTACCAGTGAAGTTTACTCCTTCCTTATAAACAGAGTGAACCATGGATCTGAGACATCAAAATGTTTAAGCATGTGACTTTGACTGGAAACGTTACTTGAAAGTTACAATTGCTTGAATGTTTTATTCTTGTGTCATGTCTAAAAAGCTATTCATCACTGATTTAGAAACCATCTGTGGATTGCTTGTCTCTTCTGAAAATACAACAAATTTTAAAAAGAACCAGAGAATAGTCCAAGCAGTCCAAAAGACTTTCAGTGTTGCACCATGACTTAAAAATGTAGAATTAGTTGGAAATAAGCAAAATAGTTAAGGTAATGTGTTCCAAGTGTGAGGAAATGCTCATCTGATGATATTATCAAGGAACACCAGTGACAGGACCCGTGGGAACAGGGTTAAGCTGAGGCAGGGGAAATTTAGGCTTGACATCAGGAGGGGGTTCTTCACAGAGAGGGTGGTTGCACACTGGAACAGGCTCCCCAGGGAAGTGGTCACTGCACCGAGCCTGTCTGAATTTAAGAAGAGATTGGACTGTGAACTTAGGCACATGGTCTGAACTTTTGGGTAGACCTGTGCGGTGTCAAGAGTTGGACTTGATGATCCTTAAGGGTCCCTTCCAACTCAGGATATTCTATGATTTCCTATGCAATTTTAAGCACTGTGTATTTGGAACTAGTAGAAGAGAAATAATCTATGGCATTTATTTTTGCACACTTTAGAGTTTAAGGCGGTCAGCAATAAATCCTGTCATAGGTGGGAATTTTTTCCGGTGGTCTGTATTTACCATATTCTATTTGTTATTTTGATTTCTAAATTGCACAGAAGTTTTTGGTTTTGGTTTTGGTTTTCATGTTATATATGCAAATAAACTTTTTTCATAAGCAATACTTTCTGCAGCAAGAACAAAGGATTAGAATAGCAAAAATGTTCTTCAAGCCATTACAGAGGAAAGACATCTTTCTGTAAGGGAAGACTCGTAGTCTGTTTGAAAAGTTTTCTGTATTATTTGTGTTGGGTATGTCATGATTGCCTATAATCTCTTAACAGCCTGGTATGGTCACAATAAACAGCACAGTTAGTTGACAAAAGTTAAGTACTTGTTGGTTCTCATAAGTTATGAAATTTTTAACTAAAAGCCACCTATTTTATTACAAGCTATTTAGAAGAGTTGTACAGGAATGTATAGAGTCTTCGAGAACATTGAAGCCCTTCTGGATAATCTAATAGTCAGCAAGTACAAGATAAAAGAAATAGCGCTAGGTACTCCCAATAAAAGCATTAAATTAGTGCTGGTGACATAGGTTGGCTGCTTTCTTTTTATATGATTCAAATTTATCACTCCATTGACTGATTCATGGCAACATTTTTAAAGGATTATTTGATTCATGGTTAAAGCAAGGGTATTGTTTTAGCAACGAATAACAAAGTAAATAGCATAGATTTTGAAGCCTTCCTACTTCATTTGCAAGTGCTCTTTCTTAAAAAAGCAAATATAGTCTTTTGAGTTCTCATTTACTTTTACACTTTATCAGCTATATATTTGTGGCTTAGAATGCAGAAACAAGGAATGGAACTTTTTTTTTTTCAGTTCTTGCTCCAGTCCTAACACCTTCTTTGTGCATCCTTGGTCCTGGTGAAACTGTTTTTCACAGTACAGTGCACAAGTTCTATCCAAATCCCCCTAATGCTGGATGTTATTCCTGCATTGCTGCTGGGAGAGGAAATATTGCTGTACTTTTCTTTATTGCTGTCTCCTTTGCTAACTTGATTCTGATTCTAAAAGCATAATTGAGATAGTTCTTGTGCTATTGATTCAATGGAATTACAGGCACCAGTAAGTATTTCAAATTAGAGCTATCAGAGTACCACACTGCTGAAATAATTCTAAAATTCGGGAATTCTTGAACTAATAATAAGTCCCAGTGTCCAGGATAGTATGTGACAAACATAAACATCTAGTTGAGTCATTTAAGGCATTTTTATTGTTAGGTATCCCAGATCATTTAATAAGTACGTATACATGTATATGCCTTGTACCACTGTTGTTAATTTTACTGTACGCCTAAATTTCACCACTTGTGAAAAGGAGATACATCGAAAGCCACTTAAACATCATTCTTGAGAAGTAATATTTGGACTATTTTATTTCAATCTGTAATGAGATACTTTTTCTAAAATATCCATCAAGAGAAACTACAAGGGGAGCTACTGGTTAAAACTATCCATTTTAAAGCTGGCATTCATTTGTATGCAAATCATGTGTAAATCAAGTAATCAAGTAATGTGTAAAACTATGAAATGACTGAATTTTAATTAATTGTTCAGGAGCAGACTAATAAGCTGTTTTGTTCATCAGTAACTGTTTGAGGATTTTCAAGTTAATTTGGTTAGCAGACATTTTAACTGGCTATTTTTGGAACAGACTGTTTATTTGGAAAATCTGTCTTTGCATAATATAATCTCAGACATCATCCTCATAATATCAATTTGCTTTGAGAGGCCTTCTCTAGACCTTGATGTCATTCCTGCAATATCTCTCAGGTTTTTGTCAGCAATAAATGGCAGTGGGCAAAGGGATATGAATCAGGAAAGTTGCTGCAGAAAAATCAGTTTTTCTTATGTACAAGTTGCATATCAGATCTAGCAATTGTAGTATTAGCAGATTAAGGTAAAGTAAATGGTTTAACTTTTAAGTTCTCGTTTTCCTTTAATGTGCCAGGAGGGCACTAATCAAACTAATGTTACGTACAGGTCAAGAATGACAGGTTTTTCTTGATGCTTGCTAGGAGTTGACAGTAGACAGTATTTATTAACAGTACCTGCAATAATTTGTCAGCTGAATGGAGGATTTGAGATTTTCATACCAGAAAAGTCTTTACAAGAGTTTTCACTTCAGATGATCACTACCTTAGGTCCAATGCACATTAATTTTTCAATTGAATAATGTTCCTTATGCAATAGATTACAGTGAACTAAAAATGTGAGATAGTATAAACGGAGATAAAAGGAGTAGTATCTCACTGTAAATCCAATGTTGTATCTTTCTTTACAGCTTTGAAGTATCTAAATGGATGTAATACATTGAAAGGTTTAAAACCATTTAAAATGAATGCCTCCTTTCTGGGCAATGTTGTTCCAGAAGGCCTGCTTACTGTGTACTGCTTTGTCATTATTTACCTATCTATTTGCATTCCTGCCTCTTTCTCATTTGGGGTTTCTGGCATCATAGTGCTTACATATTTATATATTTCCAGAATGTACATAATGTATTGCCTTGCATTTGTTCCTTATTTCTTATATACTGTGCATCTAGTGTGTCAGTCCATTTTTTGTGGGTTTTGTCTGTGTATTTTATTTGTAGCTGTAACAGTCACATTTCACTCCATATCGTCCTTGGCTACTGATGGGAAATTAATTGTATTGATTCTTGTTTTGAAATTAAGCTTGACTCATTGGATTTCTGAATGTCAAGATCTCTGGAACCAAGTAAAACTGTACATTGTTAGGAGTACCAAACAGGTGTTACTAATAATAGATAAACTAATAATACAATAACAATTTTTAGTAACACAAAATTTGTAAGATGAACAATAATGCCTCATTTCCTTGTTTATTACTGAGCAAAGGCTTGAGAAAAGAGTTAATCTTTATTCCGCATCTGGAAAGATCACCTTTTAGGGGTTAGCTACAATCTCAGTGAAAATTTGCTTTCAAGATACGAGAACTGCCTTTCAGAGAACCATAGATAATCTAGGAAAAAATGTGTAGTTTAATCAGCATCAGTAATGTTTAGCACTAATAAATCACTCTTTTTAAAGTCCTTAGAATATTAACAAACGCTAGTAAATGCTATGATCACAATCTTACAGATACATAAATACACAACACAGAATTGAAGGTAGGTGAATTCTGAATTTACTACCAATTTGGAGTTTCTAATTTAGTTGCCCAGCCCAAAGCACATATACTTAACTTTTCAAAGGTGTGGAGTACCTCTAGGATGCCCTCAAGGTTTCTCTCTTGCCCAAGTGCTGGTTTTGTATTGATTTTTTACTAACTTCTGCGAACTAGCATTCCTCTAGATTGTTCTTTCAGACAGATAGGGGAATTCAAATGCGTTATTTTAATGGGGTCGGACACAATTGCCTGAGCAAGGATGATCAGTCCAAAAACATGGTTAATGTATTGAGAAGATTGTTTCAGTATAAGCTGATAGTTTTGATCATTCCAATAATTATTTCTAAGGTAGTACTTAGAAGTAAGATATGCAAGATTTGCGCGTTTGTACATGTTCACATATACATAAAGCTGAATGGCAGTTCTGTTTGTGTTTTGTTTTTTTGTTTTTTATTTTTTTCCAGAATTATAGATCAGCGGTTTGAGAAAGTTTCATATTTCGTCTTTGGAGATTTCAATTTTAGACTGGATGCCAAAGCAGTAGTAGAGGTAGGACTTTCATTTTTCATTTTCATTTTTGTGGAAATGTTAAAAGTGACTTAATGAACTAATCTTAATGTTAACATCAAGCTTGGCTAAGAATACTGTTAACAAGAACATCTGACAGGTACCTAGAAATGACTGTGCTGGGAAACTGCTGAGGAAATTGAGAAAAACATAGTTAACATCAGCATTTTTTCTAAGTAGTGGCGTGTAAAGTGTTTCTTACATGTAGAGTGAGATGTAAATACGAATGGGCTTAAGAGTCCATACTACCTGTTTATGGTCCTGTGTATAGAAATGGGAAAAACATAGCTACCCATCTAAGATCAGACTTGGAGTCTTCACGTTGCATAGAAGAGTCTCTTTCATTGATAGGCATCTTTGAAATCTCTTTTAGCTTCAGCAACGGATACCACATTTGTATTGTATGTTTGTGACTTTTGTCATACATTTGGAGCTCACAGTGAATCTCACAATCTTTTACTGTAATTGGTGGGGGAAAAAATGAGAAATTTCCTAAATTTCTGTAATAGAATTCAACACTTTAAAAATAAGAACAGACATTGGTGCAAACCTTTGTGACAGTAACATCTGAGTGTGGAAGGGTGAGTGGAAGATTTGTATAAAGGCAAAGGGAATATAGTAAACCTTTTTCATCATGAGTTGAGATTACCTTGACCTCACTGCTAAAGTTCTGCTCCAGGTAGCTTGGGGTCAAAAATAATATCCATGTTGAAAAACAGTTAATCTCATGGATTTCCCACTTTTCTCAGAGTAGCTGCAGTGTCTTTTTGGTGTCCTTGGGGATAGGCATGTATCTTCTAAACCAAAAGCTTTTATTTTGTAAATCAAGTAGCAGGAAGTAAGTAAGCAACCTGTATGTCAAAGGCTGGATACCTTTCATACAGGTACAGTACAGCTCTCATTCCTTACATAATGATTAGTCCTTCATCTGTTGAAAAATACGAGTTTGACAGCACAGTATATGTAGCTAATAACTTCCTTCTCAGAATCCTTTAGACATTGTAGTCATTTAACCAACAAAAGTAAAGCATAACTGAACATGAACTCAAGTCAATTATTTAGAATATGCAGCTTCATATCATGAACATATAATAAAGACTAAATCCTGCCCTCTGACGCTGTTGTTCCCATAGTTATCATCAATGTTATAGGCAACTTGTTTTTGAAATGTCTGGTTTTTTAATTCACTAGTAGTGCAGTATTATTGAGAATGTGTAGTCTGAGAACATCTCTATCAGTCATGGTCCAGCAGAATTATCTTTTACACCCTGCATTGACAAAGAGCACTGTAAGTTTTTCCAAACTTTGTGCATCGCAGTTTGCAGGACTGAACCTGCAGAGAATGCTTTCTTTATTAACAATAAATTAAGACCTCTACTTTTGTATTTGTGAGCTTCAAAGCAGTCTGCTCCTAACAAAATAACGTCACTAACCACATAGGATGCATACTGAGTGTATTGCACAATGGTAAGGTGGTAAGGGTACAGGAGATTCACAATCCTGACACTGCGCTTTTCATCTTACGAAATGCTGCACCAATGTCAATTAATGTTGTTATACATGAGTACACAAGGTTATGTAAAAGGTGTGATTTGAAGATGAATGAAACTCTCTTACCCATTCTTCCTAGATAAAATGTATGCATGTGTGAGTTCAAAAAATGTTAGAGTAATGCACATTTTCTGTTGTTTCTGTTGTTTTATTTGACAGGTAGCATATCCCGTTAAACAGAACTTGACTCAGCTAGATCATATAATGAGAGACCAATTGCAACATCAGTTAAACATAATTAAAGTTGGTCTAGAAACTTCCACTTCCACATATACATATGTAATTAAAGTTGCATTAAGTCTGCATTTGGTACAGTTTATAAACTGGTATGTCAGAAGATACAAAAGATTTAAGAAACGTATGGCTCATGCAGTTTACTACACAGAAGTGGTGGTACAAGCTGAATGTCTTTGGCAGCATCTTGACACCAAAACTGTCATGAATGAATCAATAGTAAGTGTGTAGCATACTGTTTTGACAATAAAGTCTTGGCACCGATGAAACAGATCAGTTTCTAAAGTATAATTTGGAAGCTTGGAGTTACATACCACCTCTAGTAGGTATTGTACCAGATAGGACTTAATGGTTTGATTGTATATAATATGCAATCCCAAATCACTTTACAAACTAGTTTACGAATGGTGCTTCTCAGCTGTGCCATTTTTCCAAAGTCAACAGAGGGCGCAGTGCCTTGAGCAAGGCCATAGAATTACAGAATCAGAGAAGGTTAAGGTTAATCACGGTTAAGGTTGGAGACATCTGTGGGTCCGTCTGGTCCAACCCAGAGAAGGTTGCCCTGGACCATGTCCAGGCAGTTTTTGAAGATCTCCAAGGACAAGACTCCACAACCTCTGTGGGCAACTTCTTCCAGTGTTCCATCATCCCCACCATAAAAAAGTGTTTCCTAATGTTTAGATGGGTTAGAAAACTTGGTTAAGGTTAGGGTTAGCCTTATGTAATGCTTAGTGCAAGCCAAAGTGTTAGCCTGTGCCTGTGCATAGACAGATCGTTTTCCTGGCCCCTTCTGTCATTTTAAATGTGTGTCTGTGCAAACTGCTGATATGAAACATCTATTTGACTATCAGCAGTGGAGTTAATGCTAGGAATTTTAAGGGTTAATCCATTGAGCTATCATCTTTGTGTATATATTACTAAATTTGTCTCTGCTTTTCTTTTTGACCTTTTGAATTCCCTCTTGAGACCACAGTGTGCTGAACACTCGGACACTGGAAGATGCGTTGATAGATGTGTTGTAGACTGTGCCTATACCAAACACAAAGAATGAAGTATATTTCTAAAGAATTTCTCTCTTAAGCCATTGAAAGGGAGAATCTGGGAGCTGTGGAGTCCAGACACTGAAGGACTGGGTGCTAAATCAGATGCTAAAAATGTTGCACGTATTAATTCACAATTAATAGATAATAAATCATTAATATATAATTTATTAAATATTTTATGGGAACTTTAATTTAAAGTCATTGATTTCCTTGCTAGGAAAATCTGCTTTACTGTTGTTGGAGTAATCCAGGGGGAATCAATAAAACAGGTAAAGGCTTCTGGCAATTCTGAGATCCATATGTACATTAACAAGTGTGTTGTCCAGAGGGATAAACCAGCAAGAAAGAAATAGGATGTCAGTAGCATAACAGGCATAGAAAATACAATTGTTTTACAGTATATATGAATTATAACTTGAGCATAATTTGCTGCTTGGTATGATGGTGTTCAGGGAACTACCTACAGCTCAGCATATTAAAGCATTTCAAAGTTGTCCTCATTCTGAAACAGGCCAATGAGAAAGTTCCATTTTAGTCAAGTTTTCTGGGGAAGAAGTGTATGGCCAAATGTGGGCTTGAGGAGATTAAGTCCTGCTCAACGTCAAGCATGTGGACTTTCCCGGCTCCTGTCAATGTGCATTTTAAACCTCTTGGAGGGTCTCCGACCAGGTTTTCTCAGGTTTGTGCAAACAGGAGCTGCATGGCAAGAAATGGGGAATGCTCTAGTCTGTCTGCGTGTTCAGCTTACAAATGCCTATCTGACGCTGCTGGGAGATTCCTTTCATCTGTAATATGTCTAAAGCACTGACAACATTGTCATTGGCCAAGCAGTGCTGAGGTAGCATGAGTGCATCTTCCTAGTAGATGTGCTGAACCAGTTCCCAGTGTGCTCTGGTCATTTCATCTGGGGGCCTGATCCTTACACGTCCTGGTGTTTCTACATGGCTGAACTGTGACGTTCATCTCTCTGCCTAAGGACAGACAGAGCTGATAAACGCTACTACTGTGTTACTGGAAAACATCCAGAAAATCTTCTGTTTGTAGTTTGTAGTCAAGCCTCTTAGTAAGTACCACTTTTTTGAAGATCAATTGTAGATCAGTTCAGAGCAACAAATTACACTCTTGCACTGCTGCTTGTCATATGTCATGCTGGCATTGCATTCTTTTAGTGCTAGACATCCTCAGCTCATCATCTTTCGTACTCTAAGCATTTCTAAAAATAAGCCTAGTAAGTAGGAAATTCCTTTACCAATGCAATACATACAAAAGAAAGATTTACTTTTCCTCAGGTTTTAATCCTTTTAAGGTATGCATGCACAAAGACTTTATTTTTTTCTGATTTTTTATGACTTTTTTTTCCTAAATTTATTTAATCCTACACTTACAAAGTTGACCAAGTTTTAGTATTTTACTGATGTTTAAATTCAAATATTTGCCTACTGATTATTTTTTTTTTCAATGCCAGATCTCTTGGATGAGATAGAGTATTCTAGTTATTTACCCACTGCTTCTGGGTGTTTTCTAGCACTTTTCTTACCAGCTTGTTGTAGATGTGTTTACAACATATACAAAATTATTGTAAGCTTTTATATCTGATCAAATTCTAGTTTAAATCAGCTTGTCAGTGTCTCTAATTCAGGCATTGTCACAACATTTCATAGAAACATGATTTTTTTTTTTGTTTCTGTATGTAGGTGATGGTTCTCCTATACTTTTTCTGGAAGTTTTGCTCTCCCTGTGTTTTAAACATAATACAGATAGGCCATTGTAAGACAGTGGTTATCAGAAATGCAATGCGTGTATGTCTCTCACCAAGAGACACAAAAGCATGTGTGTGACAAAGGTAGTTTTTCTGTTGTTGAGAAATTATCTTCTAAAACTGAATTGCAAGGAGGCTTGATGAGGCTTGACTTGAAAGAAATCTCCAGCAGCAACAAGGTGTACTCCAGGCTGACGTTGAAGAATATTCTGGAAACATAAAAATCATGAGTTAGTGTTCTGGTTCTTCAAAAAGTGTAATAGGGTAAATATTAGGAGGTTCTAAAATGAAGCAAGACTGGTTGTCTATCAGCTTCATAAAATTAGGATACTAAAATCTCTAAACCACATTAAGGGTGAAGAGGGAACTAATGTTTGTGGAGGGATAAGTGGGGTATTTTATTACTAAGAATTGAGGAGGATAGATTCTTTTTGATGATGTGAGAAATTAAGGAAATTAAATTACTATAGGTGAATGAAATAAAATGTCTAACTGCAAGCAGTAAGTTAATTCTCTTCTGTCAGTCCCTAAGATCAAGCAGTTTATCACCTGCGACCTCTGTAGATGACACAAGGCTTCAGGCTGCCAAGGCCATTCAAATCTCCTCTTTTAGCATTTTTATATACATATGTATTTTTTTTTAATTGAAATAACTGATTAGCATCTGTTATTTTCTGTAAGCTCTACAAACACTTACTAGAATAAATGTGGAAGCAGAATTGGCCCTATTAATCTCTCCTTTCCTCTTAACTCACATAGATCTATGGAAATGCAAGTGGGAGGGTCTTGACCCCCGTTGGTAAATTTGTGGGGCTGCCTACACACTGGCATCCCACACGGGCTGTCATTTTGTGTCTTTAACATGCCGAGGTGCCCTTTCCCCTTTGTTAGGGCAAATGTTTAAAAAGGAAAGAGTTCTCATTCGTACTAGCCTGCCCACTTGCTAAAACTTGGCGGTTTATGCAGAGCATCATTCAGGAGATAACTCCTGTCACTATTTCACTGCAACAGCCAAGAGCATCGCAGATGACAGCTTTGGTCAGGCTGTTGGTAGAGATATTTCTCCTTCTGTTCTTTCTAACTTCATGAGAGACAGTTTACCAGGGTTGTTTTATTTAAATCACTTTTCAAGTGTTAGGTGGTTCTGCCACTAGGAAGAGTATTTTTGCTGTCAGTTGGCCACAATAACTGTCTTTATTAATCTTTAAGAATTACTCTATTTTTGTATTTAAAACAAAACAAAAAAGAAACAATAAAACAGGAACAAACAAACAGTTATCCACTGAAACTCTTGCCTATATGTCTAGTTAGTTGTGGGCATGGACAATTCTGCCTCCCTTTCAAAATCCAAATTAGACATCATATCTTCTAGGCAGTAATGAAAGTCAGATGTCTATACATACAGGATCTCAGCTATACCCAAGTGGTAAACTCTTGTAGGTCTTGCTGAATTCTTCAGTGCAGGATAAGCGAACCATCTGTAGTATGGCAGTGGACAGCATAACATGGTATCTGAAGCACTAAAGTATTTTTAGATCATGTTCTATATCTTTGGAACATTGTTCTCTTTAATACAATTTATTTTATTTCAGAAAACAAACTTTGCATATGGCATTTCATCCAGCTATAACTCTGTTTACATACATGTATTCTTAAGCAATTTAATAAATTGAAACAAAAAATCAGAAACCTTTTTCTTTAGTAAATCCATATGATAATGATACTTATTACATTAAGCGTTTTAGAATATTTACAGAATATTTTTAGAATAGCTGATGTTTCAAATCTGTAACTTGGGAACTAAAAGGCATTTTCAGAAATGGAAGTAAATATGTTCTGGAAACCTTTTTCAGAAATGGAAACAAATATGTTCAGGAAACCTGTTCTTAGCAGATGTGCTCTTTCAAGTTCATGAGTCTTTAATTATGGTTAAAAATCACTATGTTAGTTCTACTCTTCCAACTAGACTATGAACCTGACTACTAGTGCTGGTCCACTTGTATCTTCAAACAGGCTGGATCTTCAAACAACTCTAAGCAAAGAACCACAAATTGTTTACAATGGGAGGGACCTCTTAAGATCTAGTCCAACCCCCCTACTTAAGCCAGGTCACTTAGAGCAGGTTGTTCTGCACCATGTCTAGTTGGGGTCTGAATATGCTCAAAAATGCAGACTCTTGGGGCATCCTATACCAGTACTGGGTCCCCATCACAATTGAAACATGTTTTCACATGTTCAGAGATAACCTCCTGTGTTCCAGTGTGTGCTCATTGCCTCTTGTCCTGTCACTGGGCACCACTGAAATGGAGCCTGACTCCATCTTATCCATTCCCTCCCATTGGGTCTTCAGACCATTGATAAGGTCCCCCTGAGCCTTGCAGTTCCAGGTATCTCAGCCCTTCCTCATATGAGGGATGCTTCACTCCTTCATCATCTTTGTGGGCTTGTTCTGGACTCTCTCAAGTATGTCCATGTGCCTTGTGTGCTGGGGAACCCGGAACTGGACACAGTGCTCCAGAAGTGGCCTCACCATTGCTGAGCAGAGGGAAGAATCACTCCCCTCAACCTGCTGGCAACACTCCTCCTGATGCAGCCCAGAATGTTATTGGTGTCCCAAATCATTCCTAAATAGTAGGGTATCACCTGTGCATTGTAGTAACCACACATCTGGTTTATGTGAACAGCTGAGACGTCTCAAACTTTTCAGTTGGATCCTTTTTCAATAGAGAAATGAAAATACATCTCAAGTATGCAATCCGCATCACAGCTGTCTGGTGCTGGGCAAGTAAAACCATTTTAAGGCATGAAAAAGGGCCTTTATCCAAAAAATCCTTAGCCAAAAAGTATGAAAAAGATGAAAGTCTTTCTTTTCCCTGCTTTAATTATGATTTCTCCCACTGCAACATGCAACAGAATGAGAAAATGAATAACTGCGTAGTGATTTGGTGCTGCAATTACAGAAAGTCTTGGCTCATATGAGAAATGGGCAATTGCTAGCAGAAAGCAGAAATGTGTTTAAGAAGGTGAACAGGTGACATCTGAAGCACCTCAGGGAATGACAGCTTGAGAAATGACACAGGGAAGGAATCTTCCCAGCAACTGGATCAGATGTGGCAGTGGGATTTAACTAAACAACTAAATCAGTTGTTGCAGGCTCTTGCACAACTAGAAAGTGCAAGAGCCTGCAAAGATCATTCTGTATGTTGAGTCAGCTGCCTGGGTAAGGATTCCCCATCTCAGCCCTCAATTATTACTGTTTACCTAGGTGCTTTCTTGTCCCAGTCCTGAACTGGTATATTTTTCTGCCTTTGGGGCCACGAAAAAATACACTTTGCTTCTCTCAAGACATTTATTTTGTTTGTGGCTGTGCTCACCCAATCTTCTCTCTAGCTCATTTGTTCCTTTTTTCTTCATCCCTCTTAAGGTTTTGCTCCCAATTCCACAGCTCCACGCCATCTCTCCATTTGCTGGATGGGATATGAAGAACAGCTGTATGTCTACAGTTCTCCACTAGTTCTTATTTAACAAGTATTGAAATTAGGTCTTAAAACAATAAAGTATATGGAAAAGTCTTCTTTTTTATTGATAGAATATCAAAAGCTATACTCAAAAGTTGCTGATGTAAAGTTATTAATAGTTTGGATTATGAAGTGTAACTTCACAACTATGTTTCAGTCTTTGGTGTTTATGCACATAACTAGATGATTTTATTCTCCTTACAGCTGCAAAATCTGCAAGAGAAACTAACCTGTTGTACACATTTCACAGTCTATTTTGTGGTTCCAGAACAGATACTGAATATGCACACAGCAATAAAAATTCGTTTTCAGATGCTTTGTGCGTATTTTGATGCTGATCTCAAACTTTATTGCTCTTTAGTGATGACTTGTTGAATATAGTTGGGAGGGTTGGAAAAACTGATGAAATGAAAATTGTTGACAGCTAAGAAAACTATTTCTGTCTATTCTAGGCTTACACCAACATTTGACAGTCCAATTTTTATCTTTTCTTTCTTCTGCAAGAACTGAAACTGATTAACAAATCTTTTTAGACAAACAAAGGTGTCATTTCACACACAATAAAACACTGCAGTAATGCTTCTAAATGGCTCAAAATCTGACTCGGACAAAAAAGGCCTCTTACATATTTCTGAGACAAGGTTATACATGTATGTCTTCTGGCTGACTGCAGCACTGAAGAATGCTTAATTGTGCTGAGAAAAGACAGACGCTCTTCCTGTAGCTTTTACAGCAGGACAAAATAAAGAGGTACAGGTATGCAAATGCTGTCAGACAGATCCCTTCTTACAAAAGCAACAAATTAATGAAGGCTTGCATAAATCTGACTGAACCAAGACTACCCAAACTTCATAACATCCTATTAAATCTTCAAGTAGTTAGAAGAGCTTCTAATAATGTGCTACAAATCATGAAAAAAAGCCCTTTTATGAAAGGAATTGTTCTTTCTTTCTTGTATTTTTCAATTAATGTGTTCCTTGCTCCATAATGACTGTCAGTTTAAACTGTAACAGGATTCCCTTCTTCCTTTAGTTAAGTGATACTAAGCCATCCTTACAAAAAGAAAAATCACATTGCTTTATTCTTAAGATAAACCTGCATTTAATTAAATAAATTATTCTTAATAGCTTGCAAACTTCAGATCGTGTTTTTATTCTAGTTAGAAATGCTTAAGATGCTAGATTCTTTTTCTCTTTTCAAATAGGTCATTGTAAATAACTGGGTCTCAAAGCTTTTAACTTTCATTACAAGTTAAACTGATTCTGTGACATCTTCAAAACAAAATCAAATGTAAAATGAACATGTAATAAAGATTTATTAAATTAAAATGCATAAAAGTTGGGGTCTAATAAGGACAGTTTTATTAATGAATGTAAATTGCAGCAACCCATCTGAGGCACCTGCTAAACGTTCATTATAAATTACTCTCATAGACATCGTGATGAGTTTCATATTGTAGCCAGACTTATAAAAGCATGTAGATTGCTTCCCCAAGGGACTTTATATTTACTTAACAGTGTAGTTAATTGCAATTATTTATTTTCCAGTGATCGCAAATGGCTTCTGTATTAAAGATATATGTGGCTATTAGGAATTATTCAATTACCTCTCTTTTTCTCAGTAGTCTAAGTCAAACCTGAGCTTAGATTCCCAGAGGTAAGTCAGTAGTATATTAACTCAGTATGTTCCTTTGCTTTCTGCTGGGGCTGTAACACTGTAGTAGTCGTAAGTCCTCTCAGCAGAGCTAGCTTGAGAAATACTGATGACCCATCTCTCCAACTGATTTTTCAACATTTCCAGTTCCATACTGATGCTGCCATGCTTATTGGCAAGATTCATAGGGGGTTAATTAAATCCATCTTCAAAACAACGAGGGGCCAATGAGCCATATCCCCGTTGCAATAGTAAATTAAATGATGCAATTGTTTCTACTTCCATCATGGATAAGGGGAGGGATGAGTGAATGAATTGTTCTCTGGCTGCCTTCTCTGGGGCCCTAGAGGGTCTAGTAGCATGTGGTCGTAAACCTGCTTTTAATTTGTGGCCACAGGAAAAGATGACACTGTTATCAGCAGGCAGAGGTCTTGCACAGCGTCATGATGTGAAAGATGGCAGTGTTTAAAAACTAAAAGGAACTCTATTCCCAATAGGGTTTAGCAGCTCCTCCTGTTTCAGATGCAAATTAATACAAACATGGTTACAGAGCAGAACAGAAAAGATGATACGTTGATCAAATTTGGCACTGCTTGGGCCATAATTAAAACGTACACAAATTAAATACAATTATCTTGTGCTTTCTAGTAGGGCTGAGCGTCATTAGACTAATTAATAATGCAGCCTATAAGCTCAGCTCTGCTGCTGTGATTGTTCAGAGTGTATGTTTTATGCCTTGCGTGGCAGCAGCTGGGAGACTCAGCTGGCACTGGCTGACGGCGGGTGACAGCGGTACCAGCAGCGCCCGTCTCCGCACAGCCCGGGACAGAGCTGGCTGCTGCCACACCTGCCATTCATCACCTAGCTTACAGTGATGGTGATGGATGACATTTTGGCTGTCTGAAACCTTCTTTTTCACTGGTTGCAGGATATACCTACTGGCCCGTGGGGCTGTTTTGGGAGAAGTGGTGGTTTCTGAGGACAAACTATTACTGAATGGCTCAAGTTCATAGATTTGTGCTATATACTAAATGGTGGGGAAAGGTGCAGGGGGAAGAAGAAAGTTTCTGGAGAGGGCATATCTTTTGTCATGGGCTTGCGGATCACTTTTAGCACAAGGATTATTGTTCCTGGTACAGAAGAGAAAAATATCCAAAGGGAAACCTTGAAGCTTTACTCAAGCTGTCTAGTTCAAGAGGCTGAAGCTTTCTGCAAATTCACAAAAAAAAAATGTCGTAGCAGAATGCCAGATTCCAGGTCTCCATTGCAACTTTCCAAGATTTAACAATGCTCATCTACCTGATGGGATTGCAGGTTACTTCCTGCTTGATGACATGCTAATTACAAAACAGATCCTGACATTTGCTTGCCAAATACTTTGACAGTGCCCGGGGTCTTGTAACACATGAAGCATTTGAATCAGAATACAGAAAGCACTTTATTGCATGCTTACCTTTCACAGAATCACAGAATCACAGAATTTCTAGGTTGGAAGAGACCTCAAGATCATCGAGTCCAACCTCTGATCTAACACTAACAGTCCCCACTAAACCATATCCCTAAGCTCTACATCTAAACGTCTTTTAAAGACTTCCAGGGATGGTGACTCCACCACTTCCCTTAAGAGTTTTAGCAATCAATTGCTTTTTTCACACAGGGCAAGAGGGTTTATCATATTGCAGGGGCTGTAGCTAGAAAAAACATACATATAAGTAAACATTAATAATTTCCTGACTTGAAAATTATTTCTATAAAAGAAGCAATAATTTAAATAATTAAATGAAGTATTATAATGCATAGTGAGAACCCTTAATGTATATTTAACTAAAGCCAATTATGATTTTTTTTTTCTGCTTATATCCAGTATAAAAACTTATCAACTGAGTTGAGGCCAAATATCACCCGAATAGATGCCATATAATATTTTTTGACCATCCCAAATTTATGTAATTTTTGAAAAAAATTGGTGTACCTGGAAAAAAAACAGAAAAAAAAGCATTCTTTTGAAATACGTGATTATTACTGGTTCTTACTGTGACACAAAGTGTTAATGTCTATGGACAAATTACACACTAGTATCTAAAAGGCACCCATTCATAGAAAAAAAAAAAAAGTGTACATATATGTATTGTGATTGTCATTAGTAGAAGCCTAGAAGGGGAATTTGGGAATTTTCAAAATTACAGCCTGTGATCTAGAATGATATTTTGTTTGCTTATCAAAAACTAAATGAAGAAAGATTTGGGCATCCATATGAAAATCAAGGAACAGGATCATATCTGCCTCTATAGGATACACAGAAACACAGGAATCAAGATTGATATTCAATCAGGGTAGGGAGGAAGATTTTTATTTTGATTTAGGCACAGATTTAGTGCTGGGGGATAGAAAACTATCATTACTATAATGGGAACAAAAAAGTTGATAGTAGCACCCCCTTGCCACTAACTAATGCTAAATGTAGTATTTATAGAGAGTGGACAAATTGTAATGTTCCAGATATACAAAGCTTATTTGTGTAGGCCATTTGTATGGGGTAGGCAGCAACCACCTTTGTGTACAGACACTTGTTTGCTGGTGCACTTGGCATTTAACTCTAACCCTGGTCACTTTCATTTCCTGTTGGGACAGATAAAAATCTTTATATTCATATGGCTTTCTTTTTCTTATGTAACAATGGTACCTGAGCTTTCAGAGTAAAAGACAGATACCACATCTTCTTTCACAGAGGCCCAGTTAATGCATCATCTTCCCACAGGACAAACTGGTTTGTGTGAGAGCTGCAAGACACAGTATTGCTCTGCATCCATTGTCACACCACAGTGCTGCCTTAAGGCCTTGCTGCAGCTGGAAAGCTGCTCTGCTTTGTTCAGCTCAGAAGAGCTTTACTGTGAAGTTTAATGGTTAGAAAGGTATTTATTGACTCCAATATTAAGTAGTTTAAGCACTATTGCTGTATCAGTGACTAATGGCCTCAGGACCCCATCATGACTTGATAGTATAGTATATGACAAAAATATACTACTATTATCTGTAAAAGCTGTCAGGGATAGAGTACCTCAAGTTTCAGCTTTTTGAATGGTTACAAACCTTATTCATTCTTTCTTTTCAGGATCCAGGTCATTGCCTTAAACAAAACAAGATATTGATAAGGTTTAATTGAAATAAACATTATAAATAAGAGCAAACAACATGTGCAGTCTTCAGTCAAAAAATCTTCCAATTTGAGTTTAAAAAAAAAACACATACCAGAACAGAGTAACTTTCCAGAATAAATCTTTCAACTGTGGTAATTTAAGCAAATTCCAGTAACTCAGTAGACAAATTTCTACTAAATTCATTGTGCTTCAGTATATTTCCTTTCCTTTTATTAACACCTTTCTAAATATATAACTCCATAAATCCATTTTGATATTATTTCTATTTGTTTCCATCCCACTCAGACTTGCATAAAAATTACAAAATGCTCATTTCTGTTTGTATATTTCCACAGTTGTATATTTACTTATCAGCAAGTTATTGAATCGTCCCTTGCAGAGAAGAAGCAAGGTTCTTCTCTGAGGTTCTCCTGAGTTTGGTTCTGAATGGAATTTCTGTCGTGAAGTCATTAAGATAAAGGTGTTGACTACATTGTATGTTGGCTTGTAGCCTTACAGTTTAGGCCTACACATATAGCACTTTGGCAGTGTTA
Source organism: Aythya fuligula (assembly GCF_009819795.1). Classification (NCBI taxonomy): domain Eukaryota; kingdom Metazoa; phylum Chordata; class Aves; order Anseriformes; family Anatidae; genus Aythya; species Aythya fuligula. The sequence goes on from NC_045565.1 coordinate 37,562,693, forward strand.
GATTTTTAACTATTTCTCTTTCCTCCAGCTTCTTCAGAGCTCTCTGCATCAAGATTGCCATACAAGCGAATGTTATTTAGTTCAAGCTTTCTCGTCTCCCCTGAGCAGGGAATGCCTCCCGTGGCATGAGGACCTGTCCCCAGACAGTGCCCAGCTCCCTCTCCTCATATTAGTGCCTGGACCGTTTCCTTCCAGTCTTGCTCAAGCATCTGTGCAGCATAAAGGAGATGGACTGTCACAGAAATTATGTTGTTCAGGAGAACTACAGTTTTGTCCCAGCCAAGGGCAATGATGTCTATCTGGCAAGGAGCAAAGGCCAATCTGGTTAGCAGGGAGTGTACCTGTTAAGTCCTGCTGAGAGATGGGGGCTTTGAAGGAGGGACCCATCTGTTCTGACTTCATAAACATGTCCAGTGTCTTCTTGTCGCTTGATTCATATAATCAGCAAGTAGTAAATTGCCTTATTTTAAACTTCATCCCTGAGGCTTAGGAGAGGAGATCGACAGTGCAGCATTAAATGTTCCCCTCATCCAAAGGCCATTTGTTTTAGCTACTTACTGAAAAGGTAGAAGGATTGAAATTATGTTGGGACCATTCTGCTTTCCATATGTCCTGTCTAAAGACTGAAGGACCACTAGGAGTATATCTTGTGCAAGCTGCATTTGTGAAATAGCATCACCTTGGTCTTGGTAATACAGTGCCATAGAGGTTCTGTATATCCTGCACTGCATAAAACATCTGTTAAATTTACAGGCTGACCATGGAAATCAAATTAGTTCCTTCTTACACCAAGCCCTACAAATAGGCTTTCTTGGTGAAGAGGGTAGGAGGTTGTGACAAGTTCTTGGTGGTGACTGATACATTATGTCTTGTGAAAATTTTTGCATTTAATATTTATGTTATTTAAAATTTAATCATGATTTTTTGCATTACTGCTTACATAAGAGCTCTGTTACAATATTATTTAGAGCTACTAAAAGCCTTTGCGGGGCTCAATAACGTCATAATTTAATATATAAAGCCATTAAAGAGTTAAAATGAATTTTATGAAAAGAGATTATAGGATCTTTATCACATGTTGTTTATCTGATCAACAGTTAACAATTTAAGACAGCATTATTCTAGTAAAAAGAAGATTTGTTTCAGACACTGACATAAACATCCCCTCATAATAGTGGCTTTTCATTTACTGCATTGCAATGTACCATAAGCTTAAAGGCACAACAGCTCCTTTGTGTGTCTCAATAATGCTTGTCCAGAGTGATGTCAGTCAATTTTTGACCTATACAGTCTGATGTTATTCTCAACAATCATATAATAGATTTTTTTTTCCTTTAATGAGTAAAGAGTATGCCAATAAAATACTCGAAAATTATCATATTCCTTTATGGTGTCTTCCTATGGAAGAACAAGGTAAATTGCCCAGATGGACATTTCTGGAGAGTCATTAGGATCTTTCATCTGGCTTCAAATGACTTTTGCCATTTCCTTGGATTTTTTTTTCCATGTCATTGGGTAGTTAGAGGACCACTTCTCTGGTGCTGACTTTGCAAATGCTTTTGTAACTTCCTGTTCCAGTGGGATGAATATATGTTAACAGCTGCACAGCACTTTCTAATAGAGGTTGAAAAAAATGTATACATGAAGTGGCATTGCGGTAAGAGTGAATTCTGAGTTCAGGCTCTGTTATGGCACTTTTAGTCCCATAGAATAGCACCCAAAAAGCAGGTGAAGAGTCTGCCCCTTTGTGCTCCCCAGAAACTGCTCCTCCAATGTGGAAGAAATGCTGTGTGACGGGCTGGGGCTGATCAAGATGCACGTGATGCCACGGGTGTGGGGGCTAGCCCTCCCACCGTACACCATTGCGGAGCCAGTGCTGCCTCAACCCCGTGGGCTCCCCGTGGGCACAAGGTGGCAGAAGGGCTTGGAATTGGACGCTCCTTCAGGTCCCATCCAACCCAAACTGGTCTGTGCTTCTGTGATGCTATGAATTCTGCTCCCTGGAGGAAAAACTTCTTCCTGATCCCCACTTAATGCAGCAGAGCTCTGAACAGCGTGTAACTTTGCTTCAGTGAAGTTTAGGGATGATGGATGGTGGCTATAGGAAGACTCGCATCATCAGTCAGTGATACCCTACCCATGTACTCTATACCAGCATTTAGCCCTCAGACAAGTAAAAGTTTTTAGTTTACTCTCCAACCTCACTAAAAGGTATTCTTTACAAAGTCTGGTATAGATTATGGTACCATTGCTGATAGATTAAATTCCTGTCTTCTAGCAAGTCTTTTATGTCGCATTCAGATTACCTTGCTTTCATAGAGACAGTAAAGAAATGCACATACTGGATTAACCTCATGGAAATCTCTGTTTCTGTAATGCTATTTCTAGATTACTTTTATTCATACAATACTAACATTTTCCTGAAAATTTAAACAGTTTAATTTTTTGATTTATTTTCAGCTGAAGACAGTGTACCTGTAGTACTGTCATTAAGCTTGAGAAGCACAAATATAACCCAGATAGATTTGGTCTTTCATATGAATACCGTGTTTCCTCCTCAATGTTTTTTGTTGTTGTTGTGGTTTTTTTTTTTGAGTCATGCAGTCCCTGTGGCATTGCCCTGAGCTCCCCTTAGAGGCACATCTCCAGACTGTAACTGCCATTGCTATTCTTTCTGTGCCCTTCAGTGTGAACCATACAAGTATCGCAAAAGATAGCATTATGCAACCCAATCTTCACTTAGCATTGGAGTAGTCAAGTATATGCTAAATGTTTAAGAGTGACAACAACTGAACTTAAGCACGCCAAAGGTCAAGAGTATACAAGAAATTTGAATTAGAAATTGCTAAGGTGAGATGGAATTTTTTTTTCTTTCTGTTTAGTGGATATTTTACATCATATAAAATGAATACCAGATAATTGCGAATCTGGTGTCTTGTATTGATTTAATTCAATAAGCAGCTTCACCTCCACCTTTTGCATGCACTTGCCTTAAAACATATGCATTATGAAGACAGTGATTCAAAGTCTTTAGCAAATCAATATCAAGACAGGATTCTGTTCTTCAAATATTGACAGCAGAGTAACTAAGAAACAATGACAAACAATAAAAGCAGGGATAGATAAAATAAAGGCTGTAGTTCTACTGTAGTTAGGCTCTGTAGAAGTCCCAAACAGTTGCCTGGTATTGTGTATTGTATGTGCTTTAGCAAATAGTTTGAGTTGACCATTTGCTGTCAGAATTTCTAGTTGAAAACCTGTGACCATTGAAATGAAAGGCTAGTTTTGACAATGATCTTTATATAGTTGGCTGTTTTGCTTGATTTTTTTGCCAATAACTTGCACAATAGTTTTTTCAACTATGAATGTTCACTGAAGATACAGAAGGGTATGCGTAGGCTGCTACCATTAACTTTGTTCTTGCCTTTGATAATTTCCTCAGAAGTAAAATAAAATTTGCACTGAAACCTGTAATATTACAGTATTTAAACTAAGCAACTCTGTGTGCTAATTTATTGTGGTTTAGTAATGGTAATTTTAAAATCCATGAACACTGACAGTTGAATTTCCTGCACATTGAGTATCATTCCAAGAATTTATAGGTGTCTTTTGTGGAGTAAAACGTGTTACAGTTAGTTCAAAGAGTACTGGTTGCTTAGATGATACAATTCTGAAATCAAATTATTATATACAGTTCAGTACTACAATGCATAAATATGTATAGTGTTAATATTCATCAAGAAAAAAATATTTTTAAATGCCATTCAAAACCCTGATCTGTTTCGATTTTCTCTCTCTGAAATATCCGAAGACAGGCCCAAAAGTCTAGAATAATGTATAGTGAATATCCTCTATGTAAATATGAGAATTTTTTACTAGGTGTTGGAGTGAAAGTATCAAGTATAACACTTTCAAATATTATCTCCTTGTAAATGACATTGAATAAAACAGCAAGGTTTATTTTTAATTGTCTTTGGTTTTGCAGTTTTAACAAGCGCTAAATTTCATGCAGATTATCAGTGTTGGACACAAGTGAAATGTTTGAGAGTTCTGTTTACATCTAACAGTAAAAAATTCAGAGTTGATGTTTTCCTTGGATGTGCTGAAAATCTCTTTCACTTGACGTGTTTCTGTATAATTTAAAGGAAGAAAGCTTTGCGCCTCCTGTCCCCTGCGTGGTGTGTGCTTAACATTAAATCAGTAAGAGGGAGTTGGGTGGCTCACTGTCTTCTGCTCGTTGTCCACCTTCACCATGGCTGTGACAGCAGCATTTTGAGAACACACAGGTGTGGTCACAGCATGTTGGCTGAAGCAAAGCTTTTGTGAGATTTAGAGAGGTGCCTGAACAGGTTGTAGACAGGAGACGGTCATCAAGCAAAAAAAAAAAAAAAAAAAAGTGGGTTTGATCAGTAGGACATTGGGTTCTTCCTGTCTTATCACTCCTGCAGTTTTGTTGTTCTTCATTATTCTTTACTTTATTTGGGAGGGCTGTTTGCTATGTGCATGACTTTTAGGCATTTACATCCGGATCAGTAATTCACTATATCTAACCAGATTCCATTTAGAAAGAAGAACAAAAACCAGTTTAAGTCTTTTATTACATATACTTGAACAAACTGAAAATGGTGTTTCAGAATTACCAGACATGTTCTGTATGTATTTCTGCTCGATGTACTAGAAGAAACAGTTGAATATGCTCAGCACATGAAGATTATGAAGCGTATAGTAGTCTTACTAATAAGCGAGGATGATTTTAACTAGAAGGACTGGACAATTTTAATTGTCCATCTTTAGCCTACAGTCTTTAATGGTGATTGAGAAGAAATTGGAGTACCTGGGGCATTGCAGAATGCTAAGAGAAGGACAGATTTGTACCTGTGGTTAAGGGTACAAGACTAAAGGAGGGAGCACCGAGCAAGCCCCTCATTAGCTAAAAGCTCATTAGCAAGACATTCATTTCAGACAAACTAAAAGAAAAGTTGCTAGTGATAAAAGAATTGAAAGATATAATAAAGTCAGATAATGAGTCTGACAAAGAAAGTTTGTAATGAGATTAACAGCTTGGGTGTAAATGATAACCAAGTAATCATATGGCAAAATAAGTTCATCAAAAATATTGTTTAACTTTGCGTTTGGTTGTGTTTACATGTATAGAAGCTCTGAGAAGTCATTAGTGATAAGGACATTAGGTCTTACTGAAGGCAAACAGGTCAAACTCAGCTCCCATGATAATGCCATAGCATATATCATTAATGCATTTTTGGATACATTTTAAAAAAAAGTAACACCAACTGTGAAGTTGATTTTACATGCGGATGCAAAGCTATTACAATGAATTGCATCAAGTTTCTTCGCTCTGAATTTAAAAAGCATGATTTGGCATGGGAGGAGAGTGAGGGGCTCTGCATTTTTTCAGAGACCCTAGGCAAAGTCTGGATGCCACAGAGGAATTATTTTCACAGGTAGCATCAGGTTTGCTGTACCTGGCTTCCTTAGATAACCATTAAACCTACCTTTAACAGCCCTGGCTGATAGGTCAGAGAGGGTGTCCGAGGAGTTTGTAGTTAGAACACTGGTCTCCACAGTCTGCTCTATTTACAACAATGATCCTAGTCCTATCCCAGATAATATTTAGGAAGTGGTAGCAAAAAATTTTGAATTAAAAATCATGCATGAGGAATCAGCCACATAAGTGATCAATGAGAAGTTTCTTTCTTGGAATGATTGAGGAATTGGTGGATGCTCCATGTCTTATCAAGAGCTAATGTCTTTCTGAAGATTTGTTTTAGTCAAAGATGATATTTGCTTCAGTTCGGGAAGAACTTGGTGCAGCGTAATGATCTGTTCTTTGTATGATTAGACAAGAGAAATGCATGGTTACTTTTGGCTTGAGATTTGACTGATAATTTTTTCAAACTTGCTAAGCAGATTTAGATACCTTCTGTCTCAGATATTCTTTTAATTAAAATTATTTCTCCAGATTTCCATGTTGGTGAAGTAAGATACCATTTCTTTATTTCTTTATCATCTGTATTTCATTGATGCTAAAAATTAACAAGTTAAATCTGCACCTGACCACATACAGATGATGAAACATTTATTTGAGTTATCCACTATATTTTTGATGCAGACAATTAATAGGTAAAATCTATGCAAATGTGCAGAGTTCAAGTGAGGGCTATCCTAAACAGGACTTAAGCTATGCACCCGCTTTTGTGCCAATTTTTTCAGTTTTTTTTTCTCCTGTAGTGAATACATGTATTTTGTGCATTGGAGCATGGCACAGGCCCTTTTGGATGGCAGACTCTTCAAGAAAGAGGAAGAGAGTTTTAATCACAAAAGCAGAAACTTCAGTCAGACAAGTGACTCTACACTTTGTTTCATTTGTAAATGGTGCATATTGGCTTTTGTGAAACAGAACCCTGGTCCGATTCAGGACAGCGCTTCATAGATTCTTTACGTGGGTTTTTTTTGAGTGTGAAATAGTGCACATGAAAAGAGAAGGAGATTGAACATAATTTGTTCCAAGAGGTAGTCTAAGATTTTTTCCAGTCAAGATTCTTTCAGCATATTCCTCTTTGTTGAGTTATAAGCAGCTTTTGAAATAATAGCATTAGCCTATATTACAGGACTTCACTGGGTGTTCCCAGCTAAAGTGATTAGTTACAAGAAACTAAAAATGCATGCATTGTAACCTTTTAATGAATATGGGAGACTTGTAAACTAAGATGAGGTTTGAGCTATTTCAAAATGAGCTGTAGAGTTCACTGAGAAAAAGAAAAATGCATCATTGAAATTCATGGTACCACTTTGGTTTTCTTTGCTGAGATTTATCATTGAAAGCCATATTGCTTTCCTTTTGCCTTTATTTAAAGCTCTTCAATGCATTGTTTTTAAGGTCCATTTCTTTTACAAGCTTTTCCTTTCAGCTTGCTCAGGGTATCAGGACCTACGAACATCTGTTTGTGGCTAAAATCAGCCAGGACCTGGACTGTATCCTGCCTCCCTACTCCCTTTTGTTTCCAAAGGCTATTGTTTCCGATTTCATGCTATCAGAGGGGCTGCATGTTTTCCTGTGTGAAGTTGTCAGACAGATAAAAGCACAGGAGCAGGGTCACATTTCGAGGGATGGGCATGAAAAATTGGTAAAATGTATCTTGAAGGCCACCCACAAGACTTGCTTGAAGAAATTCAGAAAGAGGGAGCAGAATTATAACTTTAAAATTGCATAAATTCTGAAGTGGATGAAATGGTGATGAAAAACGTGTTTAACTGGCAGAAATCTCCTAGTCAGATTTATGCTTAGTTGACTTAGTCTTCTTGAGAGTCACCAGTTGGACTTCCTTAGAAAGAAAATACCCTCATCTTCATTACAGTGCTTGTCTTTTCAGTATGGGAATGAAATGCCAGAAGATGAAAAACAAGTGTGTTACACCTATCAGTCATCATTGCACACTGGGGAAAAGAGAAACATTAGTAAAGGTAGGCCTTTACTTTGTACCTACCTGTCCAAAATTACCAATATGGTACCAGACCTGTGAAGGTAAAATAAGGATGATAATGATGTGTGGACAAATATGAACAGTGAACTTAATTAATGGAATACATGGTCAGGGAAGAGAACACAGTACTAGGCTTGTAACTGTGGCTGTGGTTTACAGTGCTGTAAACCACGGTTAGCCAAAACATGCTTCTCCTTTTGTCTCATATGAAGTCCAGAAGTGACATCCTAGTTTTAAAGGATGGAAAATTAATTCTGTTGGTGGCAGGAGCTACGCAGTTACAGATACAGCTGATTTAGACAGTTCAGTAGAGCATCCTCTCAGAACTGTGTATTAACACAATGGTAAGTTTATGTGTATTTCTCTGAAAGTACTAAAAAGTATCATATGATCTTAACTGTTTTCATTTAGGTATTGACAAGATAAACATGAAAAAAATGGTTTTAATAGTACTGTTTTAGGTCAGTGATTCAATAAGATGTCTACTTTTATTTTAGGAACTGCTAATGACAATTTTGTTGAGGAGTGTGACAAGAAAAAAAAAAAAAAAAAAGAGATATGTCAGTTGTAGCTTTTTCCACAAAAAAAATAATTGTAATTTTTACAAAAATTTTTACAAAAAGTTACCAAAAAAAACTACAAAAAATTTGTAATTTTTCCTCAGGCAATTGGATAGATAAGGGATATCACACAAGACATCATCTTACTGCCATAAGGCTTCCAGTTTAGTAAATAATGTTCAGTATGCAAGTCGGTGTAATACTGGAATTTTAAGGGATTTTTTTTATATAGCTTTTATCAAAGATAAAGTCTGTTATTTTTCTTAAATGCAGAAATTATTTGCAATTTAATATAAGAAACTAAATATATATTTTGATTTTTGTTGAATTTAACAACATTCTTGGCTATGGAAATTCAGAGGGAGTGGTAATACACATGTTTTTTGCACTTCCTTAATATATCAGAAGACAACTAAATATATTTTAAAATTACAGTAACTGCTGAATTTATATCCTCTGAGGTAGTATTTTTAGAGATAAATCTGTTTATAAATAGAAAAAGAATAAAGCAACAGGTTAAGAAAACTCTGCAAAGTGTTTAAGAGTTCTGTAGGTGCACTTAATGAAGAAGTACCGAGTGGGTATTTTTAAATGCGAGTATCACTTTTTAGCATTCATATTTAGGGCTTGTGGTAGCTTCCAGTGACCTCGGTCACATTTTGGGTCCCGGTGCAGAAGCTGCATCTGAGGCAGCGTTTCTTACCCAGGCGTGCCCCTTAGTACTGAGAGCACCTTCCCCTTAGGACTGCAGGATCAGCATCCTCCCTGTGAGGTTTCTGTTGAACTTAACAAGGGCTGCCATAAGGGTCATGCAAGACCCACTCGAATTTGATGTGTGCCTGTGTACACATACGTAAGGTAGGAAGCAGAGTATGCACGTCCTCAGGCTGGCCAGCACATGTGAGGAGGCAGATGTGCAAAAACTCATACAAGCACAATTTCAGTTTTAGGGGGGAAAACCATTATACATTTATTTATTTGCCACAATGCTGACAACCATACTGTCATATCTCATGTTGCCTCAAGGATTTTGGAGAGGAACTTTAGCTTCTGTGGTGAATGTTGCTGATAACATCCCTTTCTGGTCTTACAGGTATACCTTCTTTTTGAAATTGTAGCCTTTTTATACCAGCGGTTTTCTCTGGCATACCTGTCTGATTTGGATGGGTAAAAGAATTTACTTTGTCTCAAAAGGGAGAAGAGTAAAAGCTAGAGTAAAAATTAATAGCACGTCTTAAAATCCATTACAATATCTCCCCTTTTTTCTGACTAAAAGTGAGAGAAAAAGGCCTCTCTAGAGGAAATAAAGAAGAAGTTATTACAGCTTTCACTTTTTGTGGAGTATGAAAAAGCTTTCTGTATGTTAAACAGTCTTGTGGACATCTGGCATGATTGGTTTTAATCTGCTGACTAAAAAGTCAGGATTAAATCTTGCTTTACACCTCTTTGTATTGCAGTCAGTAAAGTGACAGAGCTGCTCTGAAACAATGGCTCTACTTATTCCACCCAATATGCCATGTGGTAGATCACCCCCTTTTTCAGCACCACTTCTCTGAAAAGACAATGAAGCATCTGGTGGGGTTTTCCTGTGTCCAAGATATTTTTTGTCAGTAATTTCACTCAGCCGGTCTGCTTAGTTCTCCCTTGGTGCTACTTTTTGAGACAGGGTTTGCCAAACCCAGTGGCAAGAGGTCAGGAGGCCAAAGTGATGAATTTTTATGTGCCTGTTTCTTGTGTTTCTGCTCAGTCATGATTCTTTGCGCGCTGTACTGCCTCTGAAAGGGAGCCACAGTGAGCAATTTGTCCTCCTGGGCTGGAGAGAATGGGGAGGCAGATGAGTTAAAATAGCATGTATGACTTCGGACAGAGACACACACAAATGTTGTCTTATGGCAGAACAGAATACTCCTGTCACTATTCAGCGCGAGAGGTGCTTGGGAGATTTGTAGCCTGCTGGCTTTCCATCAAGTGACAAATGAATTTAACAGCACTTAAAGATACAGCGAAAAGAATGGCACTTCACTAACTAGTCCACAGCTGTTAGCTTTAAAATTATGTTGCATTAACACTTTTGAACTTGCATTATTCCATCTCTCTCCGTAATTGGGACTTCTGTATATTTCTCAGCATGTTTGAATACTGTTTTGCTTTAAGAAGAAAAAAAAATATCTGTGTTTCAGAATTTTGTAAAATATGCTTTCTGGTTGTTTGCCCAGTCAGGCCCCCATCCCCTCCAGATGGATCATTGATCCACACGAACAGGAGGACTGTGGAAGCTGCATTTCTGGCAGTGCTTTCTGTTCTCTCAGTGGTGCTGCGCAACACCCAGTGGTGTCAAATGAGCCAGGGATCTGCATTTGTTGCTGCATTAAATCCCTCTGGATCCCCAGCCAGTGGTATGAATATGCTCTTCCTCCAAACCCTCCTCCTTCTCTGACCAGCAGTGTCACTCTAGTTGGTCAAGGGCTGCATTCAATTTGTTCTTGGTCATCAACTAAGTTTTGAACCCATTCAGTGAGGGTGGTGTCCTTGAGAAAATTCTGAATATCACTGCAATGCACAAACCCTTCATTCTTATACCATTGAAGCCTCACTGAAGAGGATGCAAAGCTACAGTGCAGCATGAAGAGAGACACCCTATTTCCTGCTCTCCACATTGTCTGTTTTATCCCACAACTGTTCTTTATGTGTTGCCAGTCTTTTATTGTGTGCAGTATTTATGTCATGCACATACTGACTCTGCCAATACATCTTAACCTTTTATGAGCAAAAACATGGTAAACCTTGGGTCCGTACCTTGCACGGTATTTTACCAAAATTTCCTTCATTTGTTTTATCCAAAAGGCATTTATTTTAATGTGTGAATAAGATCTTCTGGAAATAGGGGTACTTTGTGATGTCTGAGTCTTGCCGATGACAAATGAACTTGCTGTTGGGCAGTGTGGCTCCCCCAGGACCTGCTGCAGCCCTGGCTTCTCAGCATCTTCAGAGACCAGGTGCTGCTGCAGCCAACTGCTTGCAGGCTGCGTGACAGTCATGATGGGAGAGGAAGACAATTCAGCAGTCCCTTGCCATCATTCTTAGAGCTATTTGAACATAAAAGTGGCTAGAAAGGATTATTTGAACTTACAGGCTGTTGTATTCGTATTCCATTTTCAAAAGTGAATAAAGGAGCAAATGGTGTGGAACCAGACAGGGAGCACAACCAGTGAGAAGTGAATGAGATATGGCAGAGTGAAAAGAACCAAGTCAGGGAGACTAGACAAAACGAAAAAGGTGAGGAGTACAGTAAGGAAGTAGTACATGTGCCACATCAGCAAGGCATCACCTGATCAGCCAAGTTTTGTCTCATAACACTGTGCAGCACATCACAGTTATTAACACAGTGAATTTCATTTTGCATTTGGAAAACATGTGCAGGTCAAAAAAATGGATGCAGTGAACTGAGCATGATTTTTGTGTTGCATTTGCTGTACGGTAAACTCAGAGAAAGGGTGTTCTTTTCCCACAGAGAGGAAACAGTAGGGGAGCATGAACATCTCTCCTACTTCACAGTGTGTGTGCTCATGGTCATTTGATGAGGCGGAGGATGGATTTCCGTCTCACACTTGTGCTTAGCCTTAGCAAGAGCACAGCTCTGAGGTGCTGACAGCCTGAGATGTACGCTCCTGCCCCATGCTGTCACATTCATTCTCCAGGTCTCAAATTCCCTCTTTGTTTAAGGGACTGGTTATTTTTGCTGTTCTGCATTATAGGAGAGAAAAACAAAAAAAAAAAAGGCTTCATACTTCTCTATATTTACCACTTTGTGATTAAAAAAACAAAACTTTTGTCTGGCTAATGGCATATAGATTTTAGGTAGTTTTGTAGTTTGATTTCAGAGTCACCCAACACTTCATGTTTTAAAAGTCAGCTCCAATTCTCATTTCTGAGGATAAGCTCAATAGAAGTCAAATGCAAAAATGTTGTTGAACAGTATACTCCATAGATTACATAGATGATACCCTCTGTGTAAGTCTACTTTTTTGGAAGCCAAAGGTTCACATTCTTCAGAAGCTAAGTCTGGATCTTGATCTGTGTCACACCATTGATTTTGTACAAAATGCCCTGTATATTTAAAGGGCAAATTTATTCCAGAATTTGCCTTTTTTGGCAGTGCTTGTCGGTGGAACAGAATACTGCACGGGAGTGTTTCTGAGACACACTGCTCATTCCTAATGAGACAACGTGGAAGTAGTCTCCTGTGCAGATCACTGTGCAGCAGCTGTGGTCTGGCAGTAAACGCTCTCGTCTGTCCCCAGCAGGCTGTATCAGTAAGCGTACTCTCCGGAAGGGTTAGGAAGAATAAAGCTGACAGTCTCCGGTTATTTGGAACCCTGCAATGTCCAGGTTTTCAGATAGTGAGTCAAGAAGCACCAAAGAATTTTGCTAGATGTTGGCTTACATTTTTGCTACTTCATGTTACTGCTCTGAGATTTAATTTCTTATGGCTGTAAGAAGCCATTAAATATGGAAGTAGCAGAAACAATAACACCATCAGCACAAACAGTGGCAAATGTTACTACTCAAAACAAAGGCAATTGCAAGGCACAGAGGAGCAGATGGGGCTCACTGGCTATTTCACTCCTAAAATGAAAAGAAATAGAAAGCTCTTAGTCTGAAAGTTAGATAAAAGCAAGCTTAGCTATAAGGAGAGAAGCTGTCTCTTATTATTTCTTCTGAACTCAAGGGAAGAGGGGGTTTTACATTTCTCTGCAGAAACAGATTTACATTAGAGATCTTGTGTGCTTCATCTAAGTCTTTGCTTAATGGAAACAATGTGTACAGTCCTCTGCTTAGTCAGTTGGAGTAAAAAAAGAGCAAGCACTGTGAGGGTGTCCAACAAGTAATGTTTCAAGCAGGTATTCCTGCTTGACCAAAGCAGGAAAAAATAATGGGATAAAAGGAATAGAAGAATGTGTGAATAATTCCCAAGAGGTTCACAGACTATGGGACAAGACAACATATTTTCAGAAGATTTCCATAGGAACAATTGACTCTTCCAGTTCCTATAATTATGGAAAAGTGAGTCATTGTCTTTGAAAACTTCCCTGTGACCCTACTCAACATCAAGTGATGATGCTAAATAACTAGGAAGATGGACAGAGGAGAGAAGAGATATTTCTAGCAGACCACTTCAAAGTTCCAGATTTTCTGGTGTTACAGGTTTTATACAGATCTAATGGAAGTCCTGAATGAATTTGAAACTTATTATCTTTTATTGTCTGTGTCAGGAAGTCAATTTAAACTGAGAGCTTAAATAGCAAGGAAGAATAGGGTTGGTGGGGACAGATGACACAAGACCCTTCACCTGAAAACTTCACCTTTGTTTGCAGAGTACTTTTTGTGTTCCTGACGCATGCAGGTGACAAAGAACTCAGGGCAAATTATGAACCAATGTGTAGGTGCTCAGCTGAACTCAAACTTGGGGATCTCAGTCAGGAAAATAAGAGAATCCAAAAAGATGGAACCTGACCAGAAGGAATCAGGTAGAGGAAACTAGAAGCTAATTACCATGCAGGTGAATACATGTGATGGAAAAGAAGTTCTATCCTGATTTTTGCATTTCTAGAGATATACTTGACTGAAAAAGCAAAAGCAAAAGCAAATAAATAAAAAGAAAAATAATAAATAAATAAAGGTTCACTTAACACCAGTATTGAAAAAAATAGTTACAAAATGGGGGATGACTGTTAAATTTGCAAAACTGTTCAGGACAGAGCACCACAAACTATATAACGAAAGTTTCTTTTCCAGTTTGAAAAAATCAAGTGGTAGAAGATGCCATGGGGAAAAAATTAGGAGTGTGAGAAACTAGAATTTCTTAATCTTTCTCTTTGGACATACATAAGTGAGCAAGTAGTAATCAAGGTCCTGTATTTGAAAAAAATGTATATATTAAATTGGCATGTACAAAATAACAGCTGGCTGAATAAACTAGTTAATTTCAGACTAAAACACTGTTTAGGATAGTTACATAGCCAAAAATTAGATAAATCAGATTTAAACATCAGAGGTTTATAAATTGAGCACAGTGTCTAAGTGGCTGAGTTGGATTATGCTGAGTATCTCATAAACAGGCTAAATTTTATTACGGCTAAACGTGTAACAAATGCCAAGAGGGATTTCTTTCAAGTGCCATCAGAAGCATACATTCCAGATGAACAAGACGCTAGTAGGCAGCTCTTACCAGCAATGTAGTAGTCATGTCACCAGGGACAGAGCTGTACTAGCATATTCTTTCCAAGAAAGTAAGGTTTGGCCTTTGACAGTTTCTTCAGGATCTGTAATCTCAGAAAATCTTAGCGTAGGCTTTTGAGCTTAATTCATATTCTTTTCTGATGAAGAGAATTAAAAAGAGAGGTGTCGTTGCGACCAGCTGTTGGCACGGAGGAGAGCTGCAGGGGCAGGTCCGATGCCTCGGGGAACCAGAGGTCCCAGCCCTCCCACTGCTCGCTCCCACACCTCCCGCAGCAGCCTGGGGTCACTTGGGGCTGTCAGTGGGCAGCAGAGTTCTGCTGGGACCCTGCCCCGCTGACTCCCTTGCAAATGCAGATACAAATCTTACCCTCTACTGCCAAAGGTAAGTTCATAAGAGCCAGGTATTGTTTTCATGAGTAATAAAGCAGTCAATGGCAAGAGCGCGCACCCTGCAGAGCAGGCAGTTACATCTACAGCTGGACAGAGGTTGTGCATTAAACCGAGGTGTCTCAGTCTGTTCAGCATGGTGGTACCTTAAAAACAAATGGATATGGTTTTGCATTGCCTAGTGTTACACTTTGATAACATTGTCATGAATGATCTAAGGTTTTGGACAAGAAAATGCACTTAATAATGAACTTCAGACAGCTAATTTGAAACTGAGCCCAAGGAAATGCAAGTTGTTCCCAGCAGGGATCATTTGTTTTAGGGACGGAGGAGAACTTTGGAAGCATGAAGGTAGGGTCTTAGTGCTGAGAATCTTTTGTCACAGACAGTACCCAAAGAGGTATTTAAAACCGAAATACCCCTGTGCAAATCAACATAGGGGTCCTACAGTGGAGACCAGCATCCTGGTGTGATTTGCATTGACTTACCATCAGAGGATGTATTGTACACATGCTACATAAGAAACATACCAAGGAAAGATGGGAGTGGTGCAACAAGCCTTTGTTCTCCATCGCACCCAGCCCTCCACCATGCCTGCTCCCCTGGACATGAGCTCACTCCTTGTCGAATATTCAAAAAGAATGTAATTTTTCATATCGATACTTAATGTCACATCTCATTAACACTTTTTCATATTTCTTCTTCATTCAGCTGATGTTTATCTCACTACTGAGTTAAATTCCTGCTCCTGGAAGCTTATCAGTATAAAGAGCACAGATACTTCAAGATACTATTGCTATCTCTATGTAGTTAATGTTAACATGAGTTAAACTATAATCTAAGGGATATTTTTTTTCATTTTTTTTTTTTTTTTTTAAAAAAAGTGTCTCCTGTTTCAGGTGGGTTTTTATCACCTTACACTGGGGAAATTAGCTCTGTGATTTTCCTAACTACTTGCAGCAGCTGTGTGGGTGAATACCACTGCACAGTTGTGAAAAATCAGCTAAAATGAGTTTGCATTTCAATGGCAGTTTAAAAAATATGGTGTTAGTTGTCCTGTAGCTAAATGCACATCTTTTACTGACTCAGGTACATCTGACTTCATTTTCTCACTTGCAAATTTTATTTCTCTTACACCATGTGATTTGGTGAATTTAATATTTGTACACTCCTAATACCCAGAAAAATATATCAACCCTTTCTAAAGTGAGGAGGAGCCCAAACAAGACAGATGTTCCTGTTATTCCCAAAGTAGCAAGTCTTTTACTTGGCTGATTGTTTCAAATACAATTTGCATCCAGTTAATAATAAAAAAGCATTTGATTATCCTAATTTAATAAGTGTCAGGTTGATTTTGTTTTTTGAGCAGCATTTCAGAGGAAGTATTTCACTTTCATAATTAGATGATACATGTTCCTCTGTCTTTTCCATCTTGCCAGAATGCACAGAGTATCTAACTGGAATAAAATTAAATATCTTAAATTTAATTGATTTGGTCGCTCATGTGTTCAAGACTTTGCTTCAACCGCCTTATTTTAGCAGTCTTCAGACTCTCTCATGTTCATTTTAGCAAGAAATACTTCTGCTTCAATCCATTTGGCTTACTAGAAATTTCAATTGCAATCACAGAATCACAGAATCACAGAATTTTCTAGGTTGGAAGAGACCTCAAGATCATCGAGTCCAACCTCTGACCTAACGCTAACAGTCCCCACTAAACCATATCCCTAAGCTCTACATCTAAACGTCTTTTGAACTTTGTCATCATAAAGTAACAATATATTATTTTCTTTTTGTTTAGATTTCAAAGTAATAATAAGTTGTAAAAAGATTTTTCAAACCATTGGGAAAAATAATACACATCTCTAGATTCAGTAGACAAAGGCAACTGTAAAGTTTTAATCACTGTGTTCTTGGATGCCCTATTTTTTTTTCAAAACAATTTTGTTGAGGTAATTGCAAGCATGCAATAGTTCAGCTCACACATGAAGAGGTGGACTCAAGTCTAAAGAATGCTCAGAAACTGGGTGTGCAGGATGAAAAAGCTGCAATTTTCAACAAAGCACTAACAGTAAACAGTAGTGTACTTCACAGCAGTTCAATGTCTCCATACACGTGCAATATAAAACGCAATTATATAATATACGATGTATTACATAACATAACATTGTGTGTGTATGTAATACAATTTTGTTTTAATACCTTTTAAATATAAGTATGCAGAAACACAGTCTAAAACATTTTAATGTGTTGTGTATGTGGTGGAGCAGATCTGTTTTGAAGGCTGCATTTATCTTGTAAATTAGAGGGTTTTCAATATCTAAAGACTGCAGAGTTTAGAAGAAATTCTAGATTTGTCACTATCAATATCAAATACTTTCTACATAATACGACATTTTTATTATGTTCCAAGGCAATTATCAGAGGAGTTATTCCTGTGTTTTACAATTCACTACACATAAACTATTGTAAAGCATTATTAAAAAGATACTATGAAGTGTCTGCCTGCATGGACAGTACATGTGAAAACTGTAATAAGACATGTCTGTGTTTGCTAAGCAAAGGCTGAGTGCTGAATTCTCTCTGAGCTCTGAATTCAGTTCTGCTGCAAACGCTTTAGCCAAATTTTGTTTTAAAAAAAGTGTAAAAAAAAAGATAACTTGGGTAGAAGAGTTTTGACATCTAATTCCCATATTCTAACTTTGCAAAAGAGTACTTTTGAGGGAGTACCTAAAAAGAAACAGTGTGTTTTCATAGCATTTTAATTTTCTTTACCAGCAACAAAAAATCCCTTCATAAGTAGACTTGTCTAAAAAGGCACATGTTCCCGAAAGTTTTCTGCTTGGGTGACTACGACTTTGTAGAAATTGAAAGGAGGAGGAAAAAAGGAATGCTCCAGCTTGTATAAGAAATGAACCTTTGCCCAATCACTTTTTGTCTGTGAATAAGGTAACTTTTTGTGCATGTGAAATTTGAAAGTAATAAGGTATGTGGGTCCTTTCTCTTTATTGGTTCTCAAGAGTCGATCGCGTTGTTTTTGTTGTTTTTTGTTGTTTTTTTTTTTCTTTTAGAGCAGGCCTGAAGTTGTGAGATAAAGCAGCTCAGAAAAAAAAAATGTTCTCAAGCAGATGCCTTTAAGAGACAGAAATCATGAATTTCTTGAATTGCAACCACTCCGGGGGTGGCTACAATGACTTTTTGACAGTGACAGTAACTCTGCCTTGTCTTTTCGAGCCCTTCTTTGGCCCATTCACTCTGGAAAGCTGCTTAAGCGCACTTAAGCGCATTAGCATTTGGATGCTAGGGGACCGTATTGACCCTCATTTGGAAAGTTTAAATGAGTGAAAGATGGAGCGATTTGTTAGGGCTTTAGAAACCAGCTTTAGAGAGCGGTGAGTTTTCCGCTTTGGTTTGTTCGGGTGCTTGTTCTAATCTGGTGTGCTTTTTAAAGGCGACCAGACTGATTTGTGACACATGAGCCCAAAGCGCTATTTTTTGGGGTTTGACCCGATTAGCTAATCTGTGCTTTGAATTTCAATAGTGGTATCGGAGGGAGTGCACATTGGGAATGGCTCGCTTGTGGATTACCTCATCGGGAATTGCTTGCGGACGCAGATGGCAAAACGATAATTACATGTAGAAACAGACAAAATGGGTCCAAAGCTAAACTGGATATGAGAGAGAGAAGCGATGAGGTCTGTCCTCGAAGCAAGGGACAGCAGCAGCGTGCTCCCCAGCAGCTTGGTGTGCCTCTCCGCTGCCATCCCAGCCGCAGCAGGTCAAGCGAGCTATTGCCAGCACCTTCACTTTCTCCTCCAAAGCTATTTGGAAAACACCTCAAAATTCTGCTATGCAGATGAAGCTTTCAAAGAGCAGCCCACATCTGCGTTCATGTGACCAACACCTTGTCCTCCAGCGAAAGTTGTGACTCCACATGCACCCGTGGCCCTGTTTGGGCCTTGGTTGTGCCAGGTTTCTTAGGATAAAACTCGGAGGTAGATCTTTGTAATCTGTAGACGTGGTGCTGCTTGTTTGAGAAAGAAACGATCAAGAAAAATCTGTAAGGCAAGGGCATAATCTCTTCAGTAAAATGGGGATTCGACACCTGTTCAGTTCACAGACATGAAGAAAAAGATGAGATTTGTATTTCGCTTTTACTGAATCACACTCAAGTTACTATCCTTTAAAAATGGAATTGCTCAGCTTTTCACTTTTTGTTTGTACTGTGGCAACACACAGAACCCTTTATCAAGGGTCATTTTAATACCTTTTTGTCAAATGGAAAGAAAAAGTTTTTGGACAGATAATTCCCACTCTAGCACTGATAACCTCAGCTGAATTTTGGATTATTTGGAAGCAGGTGGACTTTTTTTTAAATACATGCTTCGCATCTCCTTCAAAAGAAATTCAGAATGGGAAATGAGAAGTAAGCTCTAATTTCATGATACTGTGCCTGATAGATACTGTACTTCTAATGATGAATCCCAATATATGTTGTTATATTTTTGAAGGAAAGAAGGATGCGGTCAGATGTGAAATTCTCCATTACCAAAGGAAATACTTATTTTATAAGGGAATAATATCATACAAAATGACAAACAGTTTTCTGGTCATTAAGAAAAGGAAGAGAACATGCAGAGCAGGGAAATCACCTCTTTCCCCATTCTTAACCTAATTATATTCCTTGAGGAAGCTCTTTATTCAGATGGATATTCTTTACCAAATCTTACTCAAGGCTGTGCACAGATGCTATCCATCATAGGTGGTTAGACTAAATCGAGGAAAACTGAACAGCTTCCCATGTATGAGTGCCCATCTTGGCCATTTTCTCTCTGCCTTGGAGTAATAATAAGCTTTCCACAATGCCCCTTTTGGCCTTTTGCTTTGTGGCTTCCAGAAGCCCAGGCAGATGGGTTGGAGAAGCATCAAACACCGTCCGGAAGGTTTGCCCATGTTGGATAACTGCAGAGCACCTTGTGAAGCCTGCTACCCCACAGTGGAAACAGTCTGTCTGCATTATAAGCATTTACCATAGTTATCATAGTTAAAGTTAGCTAAAAGTACAGGTTCAGTGTATCTAAAGTACGATTTTAGGTTAAATACATCCTTAACCGCTTTGCTGAGGGCTTCAGACTTTCACCTCTTAAAATGTAGCAGAGCAAGCCCTTTAAACAACAAGTTCTGTATTACTCTCTAGGTCAGCCTTCCTTACTGTTAAAACTGGGCCACAACTAGGTTAATATCTAATAAATCATGGCCTGACTCTTCCTTTGAAATTCACACCTTGAGCCCATTGAACTGTTGATTTATAATACATCTTAGACACCCAATCATCAAAATATCTAGAGATACGATGTTGTCTTTTTTTTTTAAAGAATGGTGTATGAGCAATTTGCTATCAAGAATTAACTTTGAAACTTGATGTCAGATCATTAATTAGTGCTAGGATTTTCAAATTATACTTGGGGCACTAATTCACAAGGCCGAAGTTTTGGCAAATGAGTTAAGCTGCAAGACTCTAGTGCCAAGGTACTTATCAGCTTTTTAAAATGTGATACATAAATAAGCAGTGCTGTGGAGTCATTAGCTGTAGGAAGTGGCTTTTGTGAATGTTTACAATAATGTGTGATACAGTGTCAGACCTATGAAAGAACCTATGCACGTGGTAATAAGTTAAATGAATATTTGCTTTATTTGATTGATACTTTCTTAATATCGTCTGTTTCTCTCCAAACAGTAATTCAGTGTATTATTTTAAATCCATCATGAGAGGAAGTCACTTAAATAAGCAGTGCTTCATATTTTGACCTACAACAAATCATACTTTCAGATGTCATTGGATCAGCACTTGAAGACACAAAGATTGATCAAGTTCTATAAAATGTGGTCTCATCTTTTGTTTAAACCTGTTTCCCTTTCTTCCTTTGTGTTTTTTATTAGACACTATGTGCGAAGGCTACAATGCAGACTATCCGGGCAGCTGACACAAATGAAGTAGTCAAGCTAATATTTCGTGAATCTGATAATGACAGAAAGGTAAACAACTTAATGCCCTCTATACCTCCTGTGTAAATAGAAACTCTGTTTAACGTTCACTTTCTTTTCTACAAAGAATGAATATAGTTGTTTCAAACTGATGATTTAAAGGGAGGGGTGGGATATAGATTGTCACACCTAATGCGCAGTTAATTGGATTTTTCTAACTGATTGCCAGTCAACCAAATGGCCAAGCTGACGAGGAGCTTTAGACACTTAGAGACATGTAGTTTTAAAGGGCTGCATGTATCTAAAGGGGTTGCTTCCAAGAGCAGTGTGTTAGATACCTGAATCCCAGAGCTTTGCTAACCTTTCTCCTCTATTTTTTTAGGTTATGCTACAATTAGAAAAGAAGCTTTTTGACTATTTTAATCAAGATGTTTTTAGAGATAACAATGGCACTGCGGTAAGTTCGTTACTAAACACTGTTGAAGAAATAAATTGGAAACTCTCATACAAACTGTGTTTTTATCATCCCTTTATCCTTATCAGTCCTCCTGTCTACAGAAAGAAAGGCTAATTCATCCAAGATGGCAACTGCTCCAACTTTGTTCCTTAATTAGCCAGTTATTTTGATTGCAGCTTCTTAATATCTTCATAACTTACCTTGGCCACTCTGTCCTCTGTTTCCCATTTCTTCAAGCACACTTTCTTTACTCGTTCTTCTCTATGCACTTCCTTAACTTAAAAAAAAAGCCTTTAATGCAAAACTGCTCTGAAAATATCTGTGTCTTCTGAGTATACAAAGAGTATACTCTTCTGAGTATACAAAGAATAATAGAAATATGTGAATAAATAAAATAGAAAGGTCAAACCCTTCATCAGGCTAGCACTGTTTGGGCAATCATATGCAGTTTCGTAAGCAGAGAAAGCAGAAAGGGACCACTAGCCTTTTGATTTGTAACGAGGACTAGATTTTTTCTGTGGAGAATGACTTTATATCTTCTTTTTTAAAAGTTATTTTATTTCAAAATATAGCCACTTCGTTTTGGAAAATCTCTGTATCATTACTTGCAGTTTTCTCAATTTCATTAAAGTTTCCTAAGAGTTTTGTATCTAAAAGAAAAACATGAAGCACCCATAATGATAAGTGAAAAAAAAAAAAAGATAAAAAAAAAATAGATGAAAAAAAAAAGATGATAGATACCTACTGCATATGGGAGCCTTACTGAAGATTTCACTGACCTGACCCTCTGCTTATGGAAATTGGTCCAACTTCACTGATATCAGAACTAAGCTCCTTGTTTCAGATAAAGGTCTGTATATGTATGCATAAACTAAAAGCATTCACATGTTCAATATTCTGAGCTATACAAGTAGGGCAGGCTATGCCAGACAAACAAAACCTTTAGAAAACTGTGTGTTCTATGGAAATTGTCAACACAAAAACTCTGTGTTGTGCAGGCTGACAAGCTAGCCTGGTTTTCACATCTTTCCACATGGCACAGAATTTTATCTTCTTTCCTCACACCCAGAATAAAGAAGACATGGGATTCAGCTTCTGTGTCTCAGCTTCTTGGAGAGTCCTCCAACTCTAGTTTTTGCTGTAGTCTCTACCAATTTCACAGTGTGCCTGCTCACAAAATCTATTGCTACTTATTGCATAGGGAGGGGATGTATACTCCCTTATCTCTGTCTTCTCTTCTACCTACAGCATGTTCTCTTGCTGTTCATAGACAGACAGGTTGTTTGGAGATCTGTCTGCAAGGATCCAGGGCAAGGAGGATAACCAAAGCCCCTTTACTCACCCTCTCTGTTTATAAGTTAACTCACACCTAGAAGGTTAATTCCATTAGAGAATCTGAGATCTCACTCATTTCTGAAGTCAGGAAAGTTGGATGAGTCAGATTCATGAGGAAAGTGAAGATGTTTCCTGTTTAAGCATTTGTTGATGTCCATCCCATTCATTGGGACTGCTTTTCTTACTTAAAGCACATCTTTCATATGTGGCATATACCCACCACAAGAAATATCAGTGAGGCAAGGTATCTCAAAAACACAGTTACTGTGAGATAAGTGTTTTTTGTTTTGTTTTGTTTTGTTTTTATTTAGAAGGTGAAAAAATCTTTGGGAAATACATAGCAATTGTTTTTTCCTTGATGTTTTTCAGTTTGGGGGACATTTAATAGAGAGTAATAACACTAATCCCAATTCCAGTTTCTATAGGTAAATCATACGATTTTCCTCTACATCTATTGCTATTATATTTTAGCTTCTTTTGAAACAGCTCAAATATTTGTCATGTTGATTTTTTCCCCCAATACATTGTTGAAGCTGAGCAAAGCTATTCTTTTTGCTGCCATTTTACCACATCCCTAGTGGTATTTCAGATGACTGCTAGTTGGCTTCACATATGTGGACACAGTGTGCAAAAGCACAGGCAGATTCCCACTTAAGCACATTCCATCTCAAAATCAGCAGTCATTTCATTCATGCATCAAGAAGCAGGAAATCTTCCAGATCAAACATGGAAGGAAAAGATAAACGATATAATGAGCCATTGGAGATAATCTAATCTTCATGGTCTAGTTAAACACGCAGCACCATGATCACTAAAAACAAACTACCTATCTAAAAGGATAAATGTCTCTGTGCCGAATTCAACCCAAAAAATCCATCGCATCCTTCATCAACCACCGGTCTTGTACCAGCCTGACAGAAATTTAATTCAAGCTGGCTCCTGAAAATAATTATTGTATTTTAAGAGTAGTAATCATTGGTCGGGACATGATTGAATGTGTCCATGCCTATTGACTTTTTCTATGATTTATAGCTTTGTTTAGTCGATATTCCCATCGAAATTGTATAATTAATTATAAGTGGGGCTGTCAGGTCTGCAGGATGGAGTGCCCTGATGAGTATTTGGGAAGATTAAATTTTCCTTAGCTGTACCAATGCAAGGCTTGGGAATTTTCACAGCACTATGGCTGTTGGATAAAGATGTTTTCTGTGTGTTTAGCAACTGCTTTAGCTCAAAATCCATTGATTTTTTGAGTTTTTTTTTTTTTTATTAGTGTGATGTCTCTTCAGTAACAGTGGAATGTGTACTGATGTGACAAGACCTGACAAATATTTATTATCAACAGGCTACTTTATCATTGTCCATACACAGTTATTCCTTCTTTTTTACATTGTAATCAACAAAAAGAATCTTATAGATATAAGATATATTTATAGAAATAAGTATTTTTATGAAAAATCTGATGTAGATACAAATTATCTCTTTAACAGAAATTCAGTTTGAAACTCATGCAGTCATCTGTCAGGTCTAATTTTTCCAGACTTATCTGTACCTTATTCCAAATTTATCTTAGCAATTATCTGTATTTATCACTTTGAAGTGCAATAACCATTCTGTATCATTTTGTTTCGAGAAATAAACACCCAGATTTATTAAACTGTTTAGTGACAGAAAAAAAGAGAAAAGCTACTTGAAAGGAGCTGTAACATAATGCAGAACCAGCTTGATACTTAATTTGTATGTTCAGAATTGTACATCAAGGTCGTAGTACCTCAGATGAACCAGGGCATAACTCTAGTAACTACTACAGAACTACCGTGTCTAGATGCTATGGAGAAGGGAGTTACATAATGGCAATCGAAATGCAAAAAGTGGGACGAAAGGAGGTACAACATGCAGCGTTTCACCTTAGTGTCACAACAATTACAGTTGAAGGAGTTGCTTTTGAGTTAAAAAAAGCTTAACACTTGTGACTTTGACAGTAGCATACAGCCAAGCTGTGCTGTACAGCATTGTTTGTGTTCTGCTCCGGAGACTTCCTGTGAATGGTGGGCAAAGAAATGAGGCATTTCTAATCTGAGCTGGCTTCTTGCACCTTTCAAGAGGTGGAAGTCTCCAGCTGGTAACTCTGACCGCATCCTAGCCACAGCGCTTCTGTGCCCTGTTCCTCATCCACACAAAGAGCATGAGGTGCTCATGCACGAGGGAGAATGTGGGGGATGCCTAAGCCTTCTTATCCGGCATCCTGAGTGGATCTGCAGTGCTGTCCACTATCCCTGACCTTACGCTGACTCACCAATATGTCATTCACACAAAACTTGGATGTAGCTTTGGATTTGCCAGCTCTCAATTGAGTAAAATTATCATGCCAGTGGTTTCAGGAGAGTAGCATTGTGCAGGGAATTCATGAATAAATCTACACTTTTACAGCATTTTTTTCATATTCCTTAATAATTTGTGATGAATCAGTCTATAACTGCTTTTTGGTTTGTTTGTTTGTTTTTAAAAAAAATCTTCTATTTGGGAGTTCAGCCTTAATTTTAAAATACTCGCAAGAGATAGAAGGCAGAGATAATAATTTAATGGAAAAAAATGATCATGTTATTGATTTATGCAAAAGAAGCATGAGTTAAATGCTATTTCTTCAGTAGTCAGTTAAATAAATATAGAAGAAGACCTTAAAAACTCTTTATGACTACAGAAGAATGATTAAATCATTAGGAATCATTTTATAATCTTTAACCACAGACAGAAATGAGAAATGGGTCATACATTCATATATTTCATATTAAACATATTAAGGAATCAATCCAGATGGAAACTAATGTATTGTCCTTAAGATTTTGACCATTACTGTGTAATGAAAGTAGTCCGTGAATTAATTTTCTTAAGAGTTAGACGTGATGTTATTTCCACTAAAATCATAATCTGTTTTGTCTGTTGATATTCATGGAAACTGGTGACTAATTACGTATCTCTGCTTATGCTGGCCTTCCCTGCTTCCTGCTTGTTCCTGAGCAGGTGTCCCGTCCTATGCTGCTGGCTTCAGCTCTCACAGAGACATTTACCCTGACAGTCCTTTTTGTCAGCTGCTCCCCCTGCCTCTCTTACTTGGAGGTAGAAGAAGTTAGGCTGAGGGTGCCAGCTGTCCAGTTACTCCTGGGTAATCAGATAGTTCAGAGGACACTGTTGCATTATCACACACTGTCAGCATTAATTCCAAAACAGATGCAAGATAGTTATGCAGGAAAGCACAGTGATCTCCAGCCTATATATACCACAAAATGGAAGTGGTTCTATTTATTACCTTTTTATTAAAATTAAAAAAAAAAAAAAAAAAAAAAGAGCTTCATGTTATCAGTGGTCAAATATCTTTTAGTCATCCTTATATTGCAGAGAGCAAACAATAAATTTCTACAGTGAACACTGTCTTTATTCAAAGTCTATGTTATGAGCAACAAAATCAGTCTTTGAGGGTAGATTCCCTTTATTCCGTGTGTCTGTTTAGATTTGACAGATAGGATACAATATGAGAAGAAAATTGTAACGTGATATAAAAATGGGTTGAATTATAAAGGTTTTGTTCTCCCTATGCCAAGTGATGATTAAAAGGGATCTGTTATTATACTAATTAACCTAGAGGTGTTTCTACAAACAGTTGAGGCAAACATACTTTTAAATGATGAGTAACTTGATTGTGTTTTTTATTTTAATATTCCTGGGAAATCCTGAAAGGTTCAAGAAGAAAGGGTTAGTCCATCAGGGACCTTTATTAAGCTTTTTGTGAGAATACGTGCACTCATGAAGGTTAAGGATCTGGCATCACTGAAAATGTATTAATCAACAGACAAGATATAGCACAATGCACTCTTCCCAATGGCCTTGGCTCTGACCCTTTTAAAGATAATGGGAATACTGTCCACTAAGAACTAGATTAGGACGATCAAGTGCATTTCATCAGGGTTTGACTTGAACCATGATCCCAGAGGTGAAAAGGCAGAGGTTTATCCACTGAGCCAACCAGCCCCTGTCCAGATAAAATCCTGAATATGATGTATAAGGGCAAATTAGGATGAAGGAAGGAAATTGATTGCCTAGAATCATTGTTACCTAGGACTGGTCATAAGAAAATCCCATGCATCCTGAAACTGCCTCTTTTATTTAAGGTGGTCATCTGAGATGCCTGATTTTCATAAAGATGCAGGTAGGAAAATGGCTTTATAGTCTCCTCCTTTACTCATGAAAAGGTATTCCCATGCTTGGAACTTCATTTGCTTATGCATATTAGTGTTAGTGTTCAATTGACATGCCATTGGATACACTGCAGAATGAGTAATGACAGAGATCTGGAATATTACCAGTAAATTCTTCATACTAACAAACATTAGTGTACAGCTAGCGTGCAAGGAGGAGTCAAACTGGATGTGCTGGGTTAGCTGTTCACTGCCAAATTTCTGGTCCAGGTAAATGAATTATTTTGCTGTAGAATTTGCCCATATTACAAAGGTAGAAATCATATTTCATGACCCTTTTTCCTCTTGTCCTGTCCTACACAGCTAAAGCAAGTCCAAAGGCTAATTCAGGTGTACTATATGTATTTTTTTAGCCATTGGTTCTTGTTTAAGTATTGTCTAAAGAGCAAGTTCAACATCTGTATTGGCGCTCTGTAATCTAGCCTGTGGTCAGCATGATCTGCTAACAGGGTTTGGCCTAAGGGCACTCCTTTTAACCTTTATGGGATCTAAGAGGATATCCAGAGAGGCACTGTTTGCATTTGTATTATGGTCCTCAAGAGTTTATGGAGCTCACTGTCATCCCTTACAGGTAACACTTGCACATACAGAAAAGCATCCTACCTGGGCTTTCACATCTTGCCTGAAGTCTTTGGCAATCCAAATAAATATAGAAAGGTACTTAATATTTTTTACCCCGGGTCTCTGCAACAGCCAAATCCTTTTGCATTTTCCAGGCATGCCTGATAACCTCATTGTAGTTTTACATGAGATGTAAAACTGAAGGATACTTCTGTACAAAAAGTACGGTTGGAGATGAGAGCAGGATGTCAGTTGCAAGGAAGTAGACATGAGTTCACACCCTGCTGCCCCTCCCTGGGCAGCCCTGCCAGCAGGCTCTGGCAGCTCCAGAGATGTAAGAATATGAATTTGAATCCCCTCTGGGAAAGAAGCCCTGCAAATGCAGGTGTCTGGAAGTCTTGGGTGATGTTTCAGGGTGCCCTGTTGCCTGCAGGGGCAGCAGGGCCGCTGACCCCGCAGCAGGACTCCAGTCACACCAGCAGCTCTGAGGTCCAGCCCGTCCGCAGGACACGCAGGTCAGCCCACCCTGCCAGGGGCCTGGCTCAGGGGGTTCAGCCTCAGTGCGAGTTTTGCCCAGCTGAGAAGCGAGGGTCTTAGTCTGTACTCAGAAAAGGTTTTTCATCATTCTGCAATACTAAGACTGTGTTGTACATGTTTTTATGCTTTTGTGAAATTGCAGTTGCAGACTGGCAGCACAACACATGCCACTATTAACTGCCTGATGGTACAAATTCATGTTACGTTTCACAGTAAGAGATGTAAAATTTAACAAAGTAATACACTAGATCTGTCACATTTGCAAGCAGGATACCCCTAATTAAAATCTTTTATTGTTAAAGGTGGCAACAACCCAGTCTTTCTTGCCATTTTGAAGGAGGCATATGTTACAAGCTGTTGTTCAGCTTATGAATTACAATAATGTTCAAGTGTCTGTTTCTGTAAACTTTTGAAAAAAGGCAATTTGCATAAATGCAGTTTTGCAGAGTTACTTTTTTTAAATCAGTGCAAGCACAGGAATCCCAGGAGAGGGAGTGACAAAAGCCACTTTTTGCTATTAGAAGATAAATTGAGTGCATGCAGACTTTCCCCAGGTGGTAAAGAACCTGAGAACTGATGCTCACCAGGAGGCCCTGGCTGCTCTCACCTTGCATTGGTGTCCAAAGGATCACCCAGTACTGGCTGGGGCACAGGATGATGGAGCTGTAGTCACGGTGTTTGAAAGCAGTGAAAATACGTGCAGTGTTTCTGATGCTTGGGCTCTTCCTTGGGCATTGTGGAGCTGAGGGGCAGAACGCGATTTGCTTCTGCAGAGCAGTTTTGGTGAAGAGCTCTGGGGATGTCAGCGGCCCTTTTGGGGATATATAAATGGGGATAACTGCTGCTGCGTGGTGAGAGTTTGTGCTCAACCCTGCTGAGTGTTTTTAACTTCTTAACTAGGTTTAGTCTTTGCATGTGATTAACTGTAGTCTCCTTACTGAGAACTAATTACCTGAATAATACAACAGGATTCTGAGTTAGTTTTCTTAAAACAAAAAAATATCCCAGAATGAGATCTGGACTCTGCTGCATGTTACTGAGCAGAGGGATGACTGAGCACTGGGGAACTGCTAGCAGGGTGTTGAACTTCAAAGCTTATCCACGCTAGTGGTTTCAGCATGAAGTCAATGTACTTGGATTCAAAGGGTCCAGACAGGACAATTAAGAAAAACAGGATAATATGCAGAATGCAAGCATATGATATTTGGACAGGGGCCACAAACTCTGCTGGAAAATTTAAGGTATATGTAATTAGAGAAGTTTGAAGGAGCTGTTTTATCCAAATCAGTGTTGATGTGCGTGTGTATTACGGGACCAACAAGGTACTAAATGTCTTACAGAATGAAAAATGATGCTTTACATGAACTTCTAGAACTGCTTGTTTTAGGCCCTTTTTTGCTAGCTGAAAACACAGAGTCTCAAGCACATTCCTCTGCAACTCTGCCCTACCCAACAACTGAACACGTCACCGCTTTGCAAATCAATCACCGAAATCAAAATCACCACTGCTATTCCACAGCTGCTCTCACAGTGTTTCTCCACCAGGAAAGGACTGGTGCCCGTGTGGTGCTCAGGACTCAAGCTATGTGAGCACAGCCCTCTGCCTGGACCCTGCAGCGCAAATCAGGCTAGGGGAGCAAGAGGAATGTGCAAATTGGAAACTCGGAAAGGAAAAGGGAGCTGCAATGAGGCAGAGCCAATATCAGTCTCCAGTAATTTCTCTAGTGATCAATAGATTTCAAGAGAAACTATGGTTCTTTCTAAACATTTTAAGCAACCTAAATATTTCTGTAACAGAAATACTATTTTAAAATACATTTTCCAGTCCAGTTGTCAGAAAAAGTTGGGATACTTGCTTGAAAATACACATATCCTTTAAAGTACCAGAATGTCTCCTGAGAGAGACAGATATATCGTCAAAACAAGAACAAAATGTTTTTCTGAGTGAACTTCCAGTGAAATAAAAAGTTTTCTGATTTAGAACAGGCGCAGGGAGCCTTTGGCACCACATGTGCCTAACTCTTCTAATGCTAAGAAAAGTATATTTGATGCAGTTTTTCTGTGTGCCATATATCCACATTCATGTGCAGTTGATGATTTGACAGCACTGCCATTCAGGATGTACAGACAGATTCTCAGAAATGTGCAGAAATGCAATGAAATACAAAAGTAGTGTTAAGTGGTGTGTTTATATTCAATATATATATATATATTTTTTTTTTTGGTGTGTTTATATTCAATATATATATATATATTTTTTTATATATATATATTTTTTGCTATGAAACCTGATTTTAAAGAATGGCTCTATGAGAAAAAGAAAATTAAGATTCAAAATAGATAGTAATGGATAATTTTACTAAGTCAAAGCTAGAGAAAACAGTAGCTTTAAATAATGCCAGAGCAGAGTTGTGTGTAATGTTTTCACAGATAGATGAGAGGGATTAGTATATCCAGACCTTTATTTGAAGTCAGTAGACTGCTGAATCAGTTTCTATATATTTTTTTCTCAGCCAGAAAGCTGGATTAGATTGCTATATTTCCAAAGTCTTTTGAAAAAAGTGCATGCCATACAAGTCTGACAAAGGGGTTTACAGTGACCACTGTCCATGTATTTAAATTCTCTAAGGTCATTTCTGTATGCTTATCTACTTTTTTTTGGTCTGAAACTTCATTTCCCTTTCACAGCTGTGAATTCTCTGGTGGGCACTGGAGATGGATTTGATAAATGCTGCTAATATCACCTTCTGATCTAACAATGCTCTGACTTTGGTCTGTAGGTCTTGATGAGTAATTGCCGTTGTTCTACTCCAATGACTGAATTAAGTTGCCCCGTTTAAAGGGTTCATACTTGTGTGATTTTAGCCAAGGTGGCCTACCAAGCATACCAATGGACATTGACCTTTTCAGAGTGCCTTGTTGTTTTAAACTGAAGCAAGCAAAATTACCTTGATTTCTACAACTGGCTAAACTCTGTTACAGTCCTTTGTTTTCTATCAAGCTAAACAATATGCACATTTAGTGTTCCAGATAGATGTTATCTTTGGCCAGAATGCCCACTGCTTTCTATATACAACCCCAGCAGCTACAAGGACAGTGGACTGAGCTCAGTTCCAGCCCTGGGGTGATGGAGTTCACTGGAATATCCATAGGAAAGATTGCGGTGTTGAGCCATCAGTCCAGTCTCACCCACTGGCACATGGGTTCTGCAGACTGTGCCTGTGCAGGACAGAAAAACAACAGTTCTGATAATTCCCTTGGGAGGTGATGGGCACATGGGCACTGCAGCTGATACAGGCAACAGACATAAAGGTTTTTAATTCTACTTTTATTAAATAGGGAATATCCTTTAATGCAAATGCAATCATTCCTTGATTCTGTGCAAAGAATTTCAGTGATATCAAGTTGATTCCCATGTAGGTCAATAGGAGCTTGAGTATGCAAACTAATTGAAGTATTTAGCTCATGAAATTTATGAAACAAAAATATATAACTTCAGACTGTGAAATCCCATTGATAGATTTAACCTGTTTTTTTAAACAATATTCTTCCCTATGATTTTTTTTTTGTCACAGTCACAGGCCAGTGGATATGTACTGTGTGCATTCTTAATCATGCTGCATCTGTATTCCCCGAGGTGTATCATCTCTTTGTCTCACAGAGTATCAACTAACTATAGTTGTATTACTCACATGTACGGATGGCATTTTCATTTGGAAGATGTTAATCAAATGTTCATGTTGGGCTGGTAGCTGGATATTGTAAATGAAATACCTTGACAGAATATCAGCAACTCAATGGTTAGAGCAGATAAAACAGCCCTTACATAATCCTTCAAATATTTTATGTATGAATACATAGGTGAAATTGAGTTTGGGGGGAAAAAAAAATAATAAAAAAAAAAGTCTTCTGAACTGCTTTGAACTGCTTATGACAAATAGTTCTAGAATTAGCTTCCAGACACAGCATTTTAAAATCTCTATGCAATTGTTCAAATTACCCCACAACATCACGTAATGCCATAAAGGTTTGCTTCTTAAAGATGACCATGTAATGAGTAAGTTAAATGGAACAGTATATTGATTTTTTAGGCTTTAAACTGTTTTGTTTTTTTGTCATTTTCAAGTCATTCAGAGTGAACAGACATATTCATGTTTACTGTTATGGCAATGATATTCACAATGCTGTTTAATGTACCATATGTAAGTAAGTGAGAAATTTGTGCTGAAAATATCCATGAATATTTTTTTTTTAAATATGGTGCATATGCTTTAAAAATAAAGACATTGTCCTGTAATATTTTGACTGCTTTTCTGTATCAGGTGGCGTACGTTAATTTTCATTAATTATCTGTACTGCTAAGGAGCACCAGACACCCATGTACCTGCCATAAAGCAAATGTAATGAATTGGTGCCTGTGTCAAGTCTCTTTCCTTCTCTTCAAGTTGAGTTGAAGGAAAGTAGCATCTATAATTGTGATAAGACCTCAGTTTTCTTCACCAGTAATCTTGCGTTTTGAGATTGCAGGCTTGAATGAGAACCAAAGTGCTTTTAAGACAAATATCAAAAAGAAAGTAGTGGTTAGAGCATGCTCTTCTACTGAAAAATTAACTTGAGTTTTCTCAAAATGCACAATTCAAATTTTCATCATTTCTTGCCCTCATGTCTCCCACTATCTGAAGCGGAATCAGGTAAAGAAAAGCTCTTAGGTGGGTTCACACTACACCATCCTGAACACATGAAGGATTTGCCATTTCACTTCATGAGAATGAGCAGATGTCCCTTTGTGTGGTTTGTGGACACATTTGTGCAGAAGGTCACAGCTATTGTAACTTAATCACTTCATATCTAGGAAAAAATACTTTGTTGAATTTAAATAATTATTAAAATATAGCAAGGCATAAAAATATGTGCAAATAATCCGCTCTGGTTAAAATATTTAACTGTTTTACATATGAGAATGCATTGTCAACAATGAACATTCCCTATGTATCTGTTCTAGGCACCTACTTGGGTTAGACATTCAGCTAGGTCATCATGAGGTTTTGGCTTTATCATTATTAGTTTAATGATGTCCATTTACCTGGGAAAACTTGGAGAACAGATAGAGTCCAGCACATAATACAGTCTTGTTCCTATTATCAGTCCTCTGTCAGCAGTGTCAGCATCTGCATAGCACAGACACAACTAAACAAGCAACTGCAGCAAATAAAAATATCAGAGAAACTTCTTTGAATGATAATGCATGTCTGAATACTTAGTCCTCCAAATGCTGGCTTTCATTTAGTTTGCAAATATCATTATAGCAATAACAATCTGAATGTATAAAATTTTGAAAGTGTGAATTGGTGTGAGAGGACAATGGTTCTATTTAACATCTCTATCCCTTGGAATGCTCATGAGTAATTTATACCATTGTGTTCTATGGAGCATTGTTCTTTTATTCAGTTCTTGCAGTTTTGCTCTTCAGAAATAGCCCTGTTTTTCCCACTGCCTTCACTTTCGTGCTCTGATATTTTTTACTTGGAAAGAACGGGGGAAAAAAGTATTTGTATTGTATTAATATGTAAGTATTTCAAATAAACGTTTTTACTGGGGATAGTAAATCTTTTTTCCTATGATAGATTCATTTTGGACAGATAATTAAACAAGTGGGAACATGTGGAACAGAAAAGTGACATTTGTTTTCATAGCTAACTTGTATTTATATGTAGTGGCTACACATCTATCTGTACATACTTAAATAAAGGATCACAGTCTAGAAACATGCATGATGAATCATTTTTTCCTGAAATGTGTTGATATTACTTCATAGGAGCAGGCTGAACTGTCCCAACATTTTTAGGATTGAGCATGTTATTAGATAGATAGATAGATACATGAGATGCAAGTTCCTACACAGACTTTATAAGCATTTATCCAAACGTCTTGATTAGCAGGAGGTTTGAACAGGTGTTAAAATATGCAAAAATTAACTGCAATTATTTGTATTGTTACATCTTTACTAGCATACCATCTCAAAGTTTGGTGTCAGTTTGGCATCCTGAAATAGGGAAAGCTACCCGTTATTTTGCATCTGTGCGTAGAAGTACATACACAGCAACACGGCAACTAGAAGCCGGGTGGGCCTTGGAGAGGTAGCTAATCAGCAGTGCAGGTGGTTCAGGTAGCTGCCTTTCACACAGATAATTAATGTGTACAAGTAGCTGCTAATTGCACATTTCAGGAATGATTTATGAGGTGGCAGAGGAGAGAGAGGGACACAATCTAATTTCTTTGGGAACCTCTGCCATTCATACAATGGTATCAGCACAGCTGTGAGATGGGACATGATTAATGAACAGTGGGCAAACACACCACCATCATACAGGATACTGTTTTGATGACATGCTTGTCAAAATAGAAAGTGGCACTCAGAACGACAGCCAGTAACAGAGTAGATTATGAGCTTTTTGTTTTTTACCTCACTAATTCACTTGGACGTCAGACTTAACATCAGCCGTGGTTTTAACATAAGGTTTTGTGTCCATCAGAACAGTTGTTGGTTTAGCATGGACTATTATTATTGACTTGTTATGAGCAGGTTTGTGTTCATAAACAAAGCCTAGAGACATTTATTTCCTCTGTCATGGTCAAGGGAAAACAAATTTGGCAAGAAGTAATATTTATACAAGACATTAAATCTAGACTTATGAATACCTCTGTGAAATACCTTCTTCCAGTACTGCATCTTGGCTGCTGCCTGGGAACACATTTTACCTATTGTCACATTTCCCTTTTTCTGCTATCTCACATGCACCGCCCAAAATAGGTGTACAAAAATGCTGCTTGTCTTTGCTTAGGAAGAGTGATTTGCACATCCTTGTGTTTATTGTACCTTCTTATCTGAGCTAAAGATAATATAAAGTAATATGATACTTTTGCTGGTGTTTTTGTGGGTTGATTAACATATCAGTTTGCTGTACTCTTTTAATGCTAGCCTGGTTTATCTCTGAAAAGGTTGCTAATAAAATTAAAAAAAAATTTGCCATCTTGAAATAGTAAGTGTACATAAAGGTCACTGATGTAAAGAGCCAACGTTACGTGTTTCACTGAGATGAAAAGGAACATTTTGTACACTTTCCTCAATGAACTGTTTATATATCAGAATAGTATTGAGTGTTTTGCATTGTTTTAAAAACTATTATAAGGGGATATAGTTAAAGCTGTTTAATCAAGTCTGTTTATTTCATTTTTCAAAATGTAGTGGGTTTAGATTGCTTCAGTTCAACATTAAAGAGTGAATATATTTATTTCTATCTTTTATAGCTTTTAGAATTTGACAGAGAGCTGTCAGTCTTTAAAGACAGATTGTATGAACTGGACATCTCATTTCCTCCCAGGTAAGATTCATATATAATCCATTTATTTAGCTAGTGAGATAGCTAAAGCATAACTGTTACTAGCGCAGCAGGTAAAATGTGAGTGTTTCTATACATATTGTAGAAATCATAATGATCTTCATTCCCTTCACAAATGTTTACAGTCTTCCTACATCCCCTCAATTACTACATAAATTGTGCTCAATAGCTCATTGTTTGGATTTCACTGATGCTGTATTTTATAGCTGCATTTGAAATAAATATGACATGCTTCTATGGTAAGAGATGCATAGCTACTGTTAAGCATTAAAGCCAGATAACCTATTAAAATACTTGATTGTAACCATTAGGACAATCTTTACCTACAGCTGTTGAAAACTGGCGAGCAAATGGGACTCAATGGAAATAGACTTGAAGTGGAGGTGAAAAGCTTAATGCCTTTGCTCAAGGTGGGCTCCAAAGGGAGCAGCTAGAAAGAGTACAGGAACTTAGATTCTGTTTTTTTCAGTTTCAGTAAGCATGTTATATATAACTGAGTAGACTATTAACTATATAGACTATATAGACTAGACATTTTTGCTTTTTTAATATGCATGCATGATTTTAATCTGATGTATTCCCTAGATGAATTTTAGCCATGAATATACAAGTATTGTTATAAAATAAAACCAAGACTTTTGCAAATGGCAGTCCTGTTTAGGGGAAATATATGGAAAATACTATACATTTTAATATGTGTGTAGACCCTTTCCAAGAGTAAAGAATTCAAGTCTCACAATTAAGGGAAAGAAAAAGTGAAAGCTATAGTAAAGTTACAAGAAAGTTAGAGTAAAGTTACAAGAAATCATTGTAGGGGTAAATGTAGGAAACTATTTTTTTATATATTTAATACAATATTCTTGAATATTGCTATTTTGTCCTGTAGGAACAGACAGAAAGGTGTGATGTTTTGGCATACAACAGGAAAAAATTTGGAAAGCTTGCCTATTTGTTATCATAATCTCATTACTTCTCACCAGCCATCTGCGATACTGATTATATTGATCCCTTGGGACAATGGAAGTATGCATGGAGAGGTTACCAGTGCTCTAAATTGTTCTTATTGATTGAGTATGATAACAGAAGACCAGCAGTGTGTACATCTCTGAGTGTATTTCATTAGTTGTGTACCTGTTGGGGGTAAAAGGAGGTGAGGGAAAATAGATTATTTTTTTTAACCAGAGATACTTTTCCACTGGATTTCACCAACTTAGTCCTTTTTCTAAAAGGAAGGTCAATTCCCTTAGTTTTCAGTGGAAACTTCTATTTAAGATCAGTTTCTCTAATGATATCTGATAAAACAAACACATTTTCTCAGTCAATGTAAGTGATTGCATCCTCAGTTGTAGGAAGTCCTGAATTAAGTTTTTGGCCTACAACAGCAAATTGCATGGCACACATTGTATGTAAACAACCTGGCTGGGCAAGATTGAGAACACTGCTTATTGTTAAAGCTCTCTATCATTTGTGCTTGCTTTTGCTACTTTCTGTCCTGTTTTGTGGGAGGGGATTTTGAGGGGGAGGGAAGAAGTTTGTGGGTTTGTGTTGTTGTTGTTTTTCTTACTTAAAGCTTTACCAACCTTGGGTTTAGGTTTTCTGCCTAAGAATGAAAATTCTTGGGAAAAAGTCAAACAAAACTGTGCATCAATTTGCAAGCAAAGTGCAAGTCCAAGGACACCTTTCAGCCACAACCAGATTTGGCAAAAATACCTTGTTGCTTGAATGGTTTGCAGATTCTTCAGACCTTTCTGCTAATACGGTTATGTGTCATTATGCTGTAGATCAAAGATCAGACGTTTGGTGTGAGTAGTCTTTGTATCTAAGTTATACTTTTAAACTCTGTGAAATGTGAACCTTTAGCCTAGCTTTGAAAAATGTATGTTCACAGATTACATCAAAATCTCATTAGATATTTATTTTTTTAGTGGCTAGGTTTCTTGCAAATAAAATGAACACTTCTTCCCTTTACATCCAGTTGGAGCAAGAGGCAGGGGGAAATATTCAAGAATAAAATGCAGACAAAACAAAATCTGGAACCAAAACTGTTCCTACACATGCCTACTGTGCAGGAGCAACCTGGTAGGCATGCAGGAAAAGGCATAACTCAGACTTGGGAAGGTGGAGCTTGGAGCCAATGCTGGGTCTCCAAGTAAGGAGGCCAAGATTTGCACAAGAAGCTGGAAGAGGAAAGCTTTAGCAAGTTAATTGCTAAGAGACTAAGGCAATGAGCCAATGCTGCTGAGAAGGGAGGACTGTGCGAGTATGATCTGGAGCACTGAGGGAAAGTGATGGAAAGCTCTAGGAAGAGTGAGATGGCCACAGGAACATGACAGAGAGTTGGTCTTGCCTTTCTCAGAAAGGGTAACTAGGAAAAAGGTTTTCTGTGTCCCTTTCTAGCACTGATCCACAGTGTGATCAACTGCTCCTGTCAGATGACAGGTGCCAGAGTACATAGGAACCCCCATCAGGTAAGGTAGCACCATTTCTTATTGAAATACAGCTGGAATGGAGCTTGGAAGGGGCATAATGTAAGACTACGTGAAGAAATCTTGGGAGAAAATGGAAGATGTTTGTGAAAAGTTAAAACAGGAGTAAATAAGAGGGCTGCGAGAGCTGCACATGAGAACTACTGGTGTTGCTATAGTACAAGCAGTGAGCATCAGGACGGTTGAGGGAGAGGGCCAAATTAATGGGAGCAAGAGGAACTAAATTAAAATGTAAGTCACCTGCATTTATTCTCTCCACAGCCTCTGTATCTGAATACCTTGACACAGAGCATTAACATCCAAATGATGTATTTTGATCCCATTAGCATTTTAAGCTACTGTATCTACAGTATGAGGCTGTTATTATCTTATTTTAAAATATTAAATAAAACATTACACCAGAGATGAAGCTCTGGTTTAAAAAAAAAAAAAAAAAAAGCTAGACCAGATGAAAATGTTGCATCCCGGAACTCCTTGTGGTTGTCCAGACTGTGGATGGAACCCAGATTTTGATGTTTTCTAATCAGTGTAATGAGTGAAATTAAAGTATCCTACAATATGAGCTAAGTGTCTCCTCCCCCCTCCTTCCCGCATGCTTTCAGACTTCGATAACCAATTACAGGAGAAGCACTGTGAGGCCACAGTGCCACCAAGGAGGGCAGTCACCAAATTTTGATGGCAACTTATCCACTTCCAACTCCTTTCTCAATTTTATTATTTGTTTTTGTTTCCTTGCAAAATCAAAGCCAAATCTGCATCATGTCTCTGTTTTGTTTTTGCACACCACCAATATCAGAGATGAAATATTTCATGAACCACGATATTGGCTTGCAAAGTTAAAGTCAAGGCACCTGATCCCCAGGATCTGCATTACAGGAGCTGATGGACTCAGGTTCTGTGCTGGGGTCCCCCTTGTTCCTGCAGCACTCTCTTCTCGTGCTGCCTGCCTTGTGCATCTGGGGGAGCTCTGTGGAGGATGGCAGGCGGCCTGTCTCCAGAGCCCCTGCTGACCACTTCCCTGGGCAGCAGCCAGCCGTCACACTACTCTTGACTCTGTTGCCTTCCAAGTCAGATGAAAAAACAAGGTCCTGACCACTTCTTGCCATAACATTTTTGTACAGATGTCTAGACAGAAGTTCTGGCCAAGCTGGTAATTGGATTCCCCCTCCCCAAGCACACTTGGGTTTGGTGGTATTCGTCGCTTCCTGCTCCAAACCGCTGTGGAGCGTGCTGGTGCCATGCTGATTGCTGTTCCCATTCAAGTGGTCTCTGCGTTGCAGCAGTAAAGGATGCTGACCTCTGCAGCTCTGCATAGACTAGCTCCTTACCTCACCCCAGCGTCTGCAAATCCACATCTGCCTTTCCAAGGTGGAGCAGACACTTCAGAGCAGGAACCCTGTCCAGCTCTTGGGAAATGGCTGTAAAGGGTCATTTCCAGATTCACCCATTCCCTCTCTATTCCCACCCTGTTCCCAGCTTTGGGAGCTTTGTGAACAGACTGGAGAGTGTGACTTGGGGGTACAGCAAACCCTTCCTCAGCCTCCAAAGGCCCATGGAGAACCAGTCCCGCAGCTGTTCTCAGCTGTGCCAAAGGGCAGCAGTGCAAGGAGTAAACATGCATCTTTGCCTGCTACTTACTCTGTTCCCTTCGTATAACTAGTAATAATAGCAGTGATAATAATAATAAATAATAATATTAAGTTTTTATATACTGAAAGATGGCACTTTGTTTGGAAAAGATG
Organism: Aythya fuligula; assembly: GCF_009819795.1. NCBI lineage: Eukaryota > Metazoa > Chordata > Aves > Anseriformes > Anatidae > Aythya > Aythya fuligula. The sequence goes on from NC_045565.1 coordinate 37,602,138, forward strand.
CTAACACTGGGTTATATAACATGAAATTTCTTTGAATTTAAGCAGATTTTTAAAAAGTTAAAAAGCTACTATGAGAATATTGATAAAATAATAAGATGTAAAACTGACCAGCTAAATTAATGCATATTCAAAGAACAGATTGACTTTATGCTAGGGTGTTTTTTTTTCATCCATCCTTCCTTTGTGTTCTGGATCTTATGACAAGGGAATCCTGCTTTCTGTTCTGTAATCCTTTCACAGCCACCAGTGTCAATGAGAAGTCTTTCCTAAGTGGAGTACTGCAGAACTGGATTCACTGTTGCTAGAATTGCTTCAATCAGTGCCCTGTTTTTATTCATGAAATGAAGCACATTGATTTTCTTCCGGGAAGAAATAACATAATTATTTATTTTGAAATAATTGCACCAATGTGCTATTAACTGTAAATTCTGATAGTTTGAATGGGCAAAAAGCAATGTATTGATGTAGGACTTTTCAACCTAGAGCCTAGAAAAAAAAAAAAAAAAAGAGGAATACAACATGAATGTTTTGGCTTAATTTACCCTCTGTTTCTCCTCTCCTCTCCTCTCCTCTCCTCTCCTCTCCTCTCCTCTCCTCTCCTCTCCTCTCCTCTCCTCTCCTCTTCTCTTCTCCTGAGGAAAAAAAAATAAATTACTTGGCTGCTTTTATATGTTGTTTGCAAATATAAGCTTAATGTATAGGAGATTTATCATACATCCAGTCATACTAGATTTTCTATTTTTAAACAAAGGAGGATATGATCACTACTGCTGTATCTTTAGAAACTACTTCGTTAAGTTTCTTGGTATTCATAGCTGCAAAGTGTATGGTACACCAGTTTGTTCTGCAAATGCAATAAACAAAGTGTTTTTCACTGGAATAAGAGACAGAGAAAGATCTAAAGTCACTTTTTATGTCAGGCTTATGGGCTTAATATGGGAACATTTGAATTTAGAAGGAACCTGTAAGCAATTGTAATGATAACCTTAAAGTAGTATTTCAGAATTTGTTAGCAAATCCATGTTACCTTTCACCACAGCAAATGCTTAAATATGCTTGGGATTTACGAAGTTGAGCAAAAACTTATTAAGATAAAAAAAAGTCCATTTTACTGTTCTCATTTTTCATCTTTCTCTTTAATCCAATATTTACTTACACAGTATTTCTTAATGTGGGCATTAATGGGTTATAGAAATATGGAAATATAGAAAAATGGGTTATAGAAATTTCTGACCAGTGTAAGTTATAAGTTATTACAGTTAACAACTAAGTTGTCCTGTGTTTTTTGATACAATACATTAATACAGTTCTATCAATGTTGGGTTCTGTACTTCATTTCACACACTCAAATCAGATATCTGAGATTACCCTACTAAAGCAAACTTACAGTAGAGTCTGTATGACTTGGTCAGAGAGTACATGATATTTCAGTTATGGTCCCATGATTCAATCTATGAATTGCTCTCTCTACTTCTGTTCTTGATCCATAGTGTTATGGTCTTACAGCAGGGCATGCTGGCCAATGACTGAAGGCAGAGTATCTCAGATTAAATGTATTGAATACGTTCAGTAGTACATACCACATCTTAAAAAAAAAAAAAAAAAAAAAAAAAAGACAATTTTTTTCTTTCTTTTATTTGCCTCATTATTTGTGCATACAATTCATTGCCTAATTTGCACAGAGGTCTACAAATCAATAGCATAGTTGCATTCCTGGCTTACTTGTAAATTTTCCCCTCAAAAAGCATGTTTGAAATTCAGTGTATAATTGAGATAAATGGAAAAGGTCACATCCCTTTGAGTTGCAACAGACTAAGTGACTTATAAATTCATTTTTTATAAGCATAAACTGTTTATTCTCTGAATTTTATCATGAGATCATATTGATACACTACCATAAGTGGCTTGAGGTTGAAAGCTTTACTCCTTTCGAGTCAGTGGTATTTTGTGGTCAGTGTCAGTGGAAGTTCTGGAAAGTATTTGGAAGTTTTGGTGTCCTGCAAGGGCTTATGTACTTAGAGTACGAACTGAGAGAATAATCAAATCTGATTCTTGCATATGCTCAGTTTCATTAAAAATTGAAATCAATTCTTCCATAGTAATAATCAACAGAGTTAATTTCCATTTTCCATATTTTAATTGTTCAGTATTTGTTAGTGTTTTTACAGTGAATTTCTCTGTAAATTTCAAGCGAAGCCATGACAGTTGTGTAGGCATATACTTTTATACTGATAAGAATTTATTTTAAAGGGAATCACAGTACTTTGCTCTTTAGATGAATATTCTGATAAGCAAGCCATTGTCCAAATTTTTCATACTCCATTTTGAAAGTTATAATACCTTCTTGTAAAGCACCATTTGTCCTGCCTGACATTATGGTACTGAGCTGTTTACTGGTTCCCATTTAGTGAAAGAGTCAGCTCAGGGTAGATGTTGAGCAGCTGAACAGACAGCACCCTGGTGTCTTGCATTTCATCGTTGAGAGCACAATGCAAGCAGTAAACTCATGGCACTTGTGCTCAAGAAGTCATCCATCATGCTGGGTGCGACAAGCCTGTTACTGCTCACCCCCGTGATGAATTTGGCTCTCCCCTGCTAGCAGTGGCCCAGAGCCTGGGAGGCGCAACAGGGCCCTAAGCAGGCGCCAGTTCTTCCGCCAGACAAGGGGCGAGCAGGCAGCCTGGGTGCGGGAACAGGGCACCCATGGGACACAAATGACAAGACAACAGTGAGCTGGGCTGGCCAGCGACAACAACTGCTAAGTGGCTATAAGGTATCAATAAAAATCTCACGTTTTTGAATACTAGGGAAACTGACCTTCATGAGACTTTACAGGTATGATAGGTAAGAGTTACCACTCTTGCTCCAGAGTATGCAAAAATGCAAATAGCCCATTAAAAAAAAAAAAAAAGATTCTCTGTATTATTTGTATCTTCTTATTGGGGGACCTAAAACTGATTGGTTGCCAGGCCTTCTTGTTTCCAGTTTTTCATTATACTGAGATGGCATTTCAATATAAGTTATAATAAAAATATTGCCTTTTTCAGTGGTTTTCTAACTGCACGATGTTAAATCAAATGAATATGTGTCATAGTATTTCTGTAGTTTTTAATTCTCCTCCACTGTACTGACAGTTGTTGATCTCATTATCCTCTGCAAAGTTCATGCACGGTGTGCCTTTGTATAGTTTGTTACCATCTCTTTTCAGTTGATTGTAAGCTACATCCAATAATCAGTGAGAGCACTTGACTCTTATCACTTGTAAGAGAGAGAAAACATCTCAGGAATCATTATTTACAGGTCTTGGCAAAAAGGAAGGTCTGTATATTTTCAGCTAATGTTGAATCATGCTCTTTAATAACTGCTTTAAAAAATTAATTTTATATAAGTCTTTTCTTATTTTTTTTCCAGTCACAGTGCTAATGATTCCTAAAAGTAAAATTTTGGTATTATAATAAGTGCCAAACAAAAAGTTACTTTTTGATTCTGTAGAAAGTGGGATCCTGTGGAATCCTGTACTCTGAGTCAGGACCATTCTTAATTATTTTTTTTTTTTTAATTAACTGGTACAGATAATTCTTTAAAGAAGTAGAAGTACCAGAGGGCTCATGCCCTGCATTGTTCTATTTGACAAGACTGGACAACCATGGAGAGAAGAAGAGCATTGCTGCACAGCTGTCTTTCACCATTTGGTGTTTAAAGGTTAACTGAAACTGAGCTGATACCCTCCATAACAAGTTAATGCAAATCTTCCATGCTTTTCGATGCTTTGAGTGAGGACTTCCCTTTGCTTAAACCCTTTGTGGGAAGGTGTGTTAGGTTGACTTTCCATTGTGGAAGACTACATAAAAACACAGTGTAGCTAAATTAATATAAACTTAGAGCCCTGAGGTAGATAACCAAAAGCCAGGACAGTCAATTTTACATTTTGAAAAGCTATTTCAGGGGAGTAAAAGTGTAAAAGTCCAGCCATCTGCTTGTAAGTGGAGGAACAGAGATGAATTCTGCTCTCAGGGCTGCTTCTGCGTTTTACAGCAAACAAACACTAAACAAAATAAATAAATAAATAAAACAATGCTAGGAGTGGAGACCAGAGCATTTGCATAGCTGATAAGATGGTGGGTGATTTTTTTCAGAATCACCACTTCAGTCTTTTTTTTTTTATCTAGCCATTAATCTGCAATTTGGCATTTTCCCTACCTCTTTGAAACTACAGTTCACTTTTAAGTTTTCAAACTACTAAGGAATGTGCAAATTGAATTTGCTGGATTTTACGTAAATACATTAATATTACTAACTATATATTAATTTTGGTATGTATGGATCATAATACATATAATACATACTTGTAATAATGCTTTAATGGGAATTTATAGTATATAATAGTTATAAATCAAATTTATAGCTATAACATCAATGGTGTTAAGGCAACATAGTTCCTTCCTGATAGTTAATATGCAAGTAGGTTTCCACAAGGTCTTGGCAGTCTTTGTTAGGGAGCGTTAGCTTCAGGAGACTTTTTCCAGTCAATTTTGTTTGTGGGAAGGATTCCAAGGCAACCTCTTAACTCTCCTACTACTCACAACTAAGAATAGCGTTTCTGCAGGCATACTTGTGGAACCAAAAACAAACAGAACAACTATTGTTCTTCTCCAGTACAAAACTGTAATTCAGTTAAGAACATATGCCTGCTTGATTTTATGTCAATTCTTCATACCTTCCTGCGTGGTCATCCTGCTGCAGTGGTGAGGGTGTACATGGTGGCCAGGCAGTCATCCCCCCGGAAACATTCAGAACAAAGCCCTGGCTGAGCGTGGCACTTACAGCATCTGCTTCATTTGCAGGGTTCTCAATTATCTGCTCTCTGTTCAGCATGGCACTTAATATCTAGGTATTTTTTCTAAATTCTTCTTAAATTGCAAGTTCTTTTTAATTCCTTAAGTATGAGCCTACCATCCTGTGCAAGCCATACATCACAGAGAAGCATACTACTGATGCAGTGAATGAATTTCTGAGGAAAAGTCTTGACCTGCTAGCTTGACCTGTGTGTGCTGAAGCTGTTTTGCCCCAGGTCAGCAGTCTCTGCCCAGAGGGGTTCCCAGGCACATTCTTGCACTTCGCAGTCGGTATCACCAGAAACGTGCCAAGGGAGTGATGTCTGCAGAAAATGCAGCAGTCTGCCCCAGCCAGCGAGGAAAACAGAGTTGGTTTTTCATTTCTCAGTGAAGAGGCTAGCCTGTTTAAAGCCCACCCCTTTCATCATTTCTCTGCCCTTGTGGTTGAGAATAAGAGTAGTAACAAACCATGCTGCCTTCAGCCACAGGAAATCCTTCCTCAGTCCTCCCAAAATTTGCCAAAAGCAAAGGTAAGCTGAAAAAGGAATTGCAGCTTAATATGAAACCACAGGCTGCATTACAAGTTTGCTATCCAAAATAGAATGAGTCCTGCTTACAGAGTATTTTTCAGACATTATTCACCCATTCCTATACTGCTATATTTTGAGGCCTTTTACTTTATATAGTGAATATTCATGTTTTCATCTCATTACCCTTTGTAATCTAATGTAGCCCATAGCAACCTTAGCCATTGGAGACAAAATACAATTCAGAATTTTAAACTCTGTAAGCTCTGTCAGTCACAGGTTGAACAGCCTGGTCATAAGCAAACAGCAAGCCCAGCATGAGGCTGAAAAAGTTTGTGGTAGTCAGCAATCATTGCAAAAGGCAGTAGGTGTGAAAAAAGAAGTAACGACATTGTGGTCAGCCAATATACAGGTGGGCAATTGTTAACTTTATCACTGCTCTCCATTAATTATTATAATTATTCTTGTAACTGTTGTATAGCAAAGATAGGAACTGACTTTAGCAAGGGTTCACACCCACCTACAAGGTTTGTTTTCCGATAAGTCTGCATGCACAGTAATCTCATGTATTAATCATTCTCTTAAAGTGACCTATTCTTGTTTGTTGTTGCATTAGGCTGTCGTGTAATTTACTGGTTGGACATATGTTTGTGTCTTAGATAACCTCTGTGTGATATTTTTCTCAAGTAGACCCTCTGCATTGACAATATCTTGGCTTTGACACCTCACACCAGGGGACAGGCTGATCTCATTTGCTCTCGGAAGAGTGTTCCTCTTTTGGAATTCTCTCTGGCTCTGGTAGTTTATTCCTCCCAGTTCCTGCTTAGTCTATATTCTACTTATTCTCTACCCTTGCATTTTGTCCCATGACTTTTTTTGTCTTTTTTTTTTCCCCACTCTAGTAGGTTGCACAATGATACATATATTTTTTCTGGTCTAATTTGCACAAGAGAGTGAGCTAGTCTGTTCTGCAGGAAGCAAAGCCCTTTTGCACTAGTTTGTTCCTTCCTTTCTGAAGAGGCAGTCCAAAGAACAGTTCTGCCTTTTGTACTGAACCCTGTTGGTGCCATTGTACATATTCCAGTTGTTGCCCTTCCATGGGAAATGAGGAGGCAAGATTTTGAAGGGCTTCCTTTAATTATCAGTGTCCTCCCCAGGTGCCCAGTATGCTTTCAGAGCATACAAGTCAACTATCAGTACACTACTTATGTAGCAAACAGGATTCCCATTGCATAAAACATGATCTGAGTAATGCTTTTGGGTCCTGTTGTCTCATAGAAGGGGGAATTAGGCACCTGAAAATTGTTAAGTTGTTAAACCAGTAGGTGATTTTTATTCTTGTTTATCAGTTAGTTTTATAGCACTTTTTTTTTTTTTTTTTTTTTTTTTTTTTTTTTTTTTTTTTTTTTTTTACTGCCAATGAAGTAGCATTTGTGCTTTTTTGATGAAACAGAAATACTTCATAGTCGTTCATAAAAAGTAAAACACCTTATAGGTATTGGTCAGTTATCTTAAATTATCAGTGGATCCCTCAGACACCAGGGAACAAATTCCTACAGGACGTTTGTGTAGTTGTTCAGATTCTTCTAGCATCCTAGGGTGGGGCATGGAAACTGCTTCCCACATAAAAGCAGAACAGACAGCTGCCATTTTCTCTAGAACATTAAAATATTTTTTAAACAGCTCTTATCCCCATTTCTCTCCTTGGATTAAACCAGCATAGCTCTCACCATCATTCTCAATTAATTTCTAAATTAAATAAGGTGTTTCTTTAATTTGTGAGGAACTGGATAGAATTACCAAGTATGCAGTTCTGTTTGTTTTAAGGAATTGTGGCAAAGGAAAATAAGAAAATCAGTGAAGACAAACGGTTTCAAGCAGTGAATACTACTGTATGCTGTGTGTAAGGTGAAGATTATGAACAGTGCTGCAAGAAACGTGTAAAGCAAATTCTGAAAAGGTTATGGTCTTTGCTGTTACCTGGGTCGTTAACTGTATTCTTTTTTCCACTAACGCATCATGCTGAGGTCTGAAAGTACTTTTGAAAAGGCCAGTTGTTTGGAACCTGAACCCTTTCCTACCTGTTGTCTCAGCTTTGCAGTAATTTTTGTTTTCTGTATTAGAATTTGTATAAGCATTGCCCAGAAGTGACTTGCTCTCAGTCAGGCACATTCCCAGAGAAGACATCTAGCTCAATCCCAGTCACATACAGTAACATCAGACTGCTCTGCTGAGACAAGCCTCCGTTGGGTCATTCCCAGCAAGCCATTTGTAATAGTAGCAGTATTACATACATTTGAAATAAGACATTATTGTTATTAAAGTAATAGAGCACATCACTTCTTGTCTTCTCACTGAGGCGTTAGTATTGCTGAATAATCTATTTTCTTCAGCTGGGTCTCTCCATGACGTTCTTTATTGAACAGCAAAACGTGTCATACCAGTCGCTATTAGCTATGTGTCAGTCTCTCACTCTTAGACAGGCTAAATACCCTACAAAGGGGCGCTGAGACAGTAGGCGTAATGGTACAAGAAATAATGCATGTTCACATTATCACTGTGCTTTAGCAGTGGGATGTTTGTAATCAATGAGGGAGGATTTTCACTATGGGGAACACTAGGTAAAAGAGATGTGGCCAGTTGCTCGCTGGAAAAAAGAAAGCTCTGAGTGTCTTTTTTCTTTTTACTAGAAGAGGGCCAGAGTTGCACTGCTGATACAGAAATGTTAACTCTGAAGCATATTCTTGACATATATTACAGCAGCACAATGATTTTCTAAAGAAGCTTGTTAATCCAAAAAACAATATGCCCAACATAAATCCATAAAAAAAAGATTCAGAGAAAAGCATCGTGTCATTAACCTTCCTGCTTTGTGTTGAGCCTGGAGTTATAGCTTGAGTCCTGTTTACCCTTCTTACCCTTTGCTACTGAACTGCCCGGGTGACCCCCCTTTTTATTGTCACCTTTGACTCTGATTGTTGGTTTGATCACCATGGTGTTAGTGTAGCATTTGCAAGTAGCAGCTGTTTAACACATTGTACTTTAACTACTGTGTTTGCAGGACTCTGTTTACCCTCCTGATTTGGCTTAAGTGAGATGCATATCATGGCCAGTTAGCTCCACAGAGCATCATGAAGGCTTATGAGTATTTTGGTACACGTGAAGCAGCTAATTTAATTCAAACACCAATGTGTCTCATGGCTTAGCTTTAACTATCTGCTGCCTTAGATGAGCATATGAAGATTAATTACATGGGGTCATTTGTTAGGAGGAGACCTAGGAAACCCAAATCTCCCTTTCAAATTGAGAGAAATATAAAATGGTAATTTAATTTGGAGGAAGAAACTAATGATCTGGAAGCTGACAAAAATTAGCAATGGCATATTCTGATTCCTACATGTTGTACTTTGATTGGTCAAATGACATTTTATTGAGATCTTGTTCATGTACCAGCACACATAAATGCTAAGTTAGGACTTTGGCCTTACACCTTTCAAAGTACTCAAAGTTTGAACTGGCAACCTACATGCACAGTCCTTGCATCTTGTAAAAGTATATCTCAAACAACTTGAAAGTACATCAGAGCTAAAGGCAAAACAGTCCAACATTTTCTTTCAAAATGTGAAAGTAATATATAATTTTTTGATGGAAAGTGGTTGGGATTTTTCACCTTTTGAAGTTCTCTCTCAATATTACATGAAAGAAGAAACTGAAAGTTGAAAATTGAGTACATGAGTATATGAGTACATATCTGAATTCAAAAATAAAATGGACCAAATCAAAACTTGTATCTCAGCTCTTCTCATAAAGTGCTCAGTTCTCATCAATGCTTTATGATTCCATCCCATTCCATACCAACAAAACATTTTGTGTCAGAAACAATTCAGTGATATAAAACGTGGGGATAACTAATAGATAAGAACAAGTGGACTTTGAATAGCAGGTATTTCCCAGCCCCTGAAACATGATAAAGTTTTCCTAAATATCTGCATATAAATCTTGACATAGCATGCATAAATTTTCAGAATGACCATTTTTTGTACTAAAATAATACAAAGTAGTTTACTTTTTCCCCATTGTTTCCTAGTGGATGATGTCACACTTTCTACAACACTACCAGAAATGTCTTTACCGTAGAAGACAGAATGCCTAAAGTAGCACCAAAATGTGTTATCAGAAGCAGGGCATACTCACTGTGTTTGCTATGTGCAAAAATGAGCTAGAAAGCAGAGTTGCATGTGACAGACAGCTTTGAAAGGTAGTAACACTCCAAAGTGAGTTAATTGTTTCCTGTTAGAAAGTACACTTCACCCATCTCAGTAAAACATATTATCCCTTCTTGCACAAGAGAAGAGTTCATTAGGAGCATTTTTCCTGACCGGAAATGACAGTTAAGGAGACATATTTATACATAGTTTTGTTGGCTTGTGTTTTAAGTTAAGACACTGTTGACAGGATGGTTTATGATGTCAGAAGACTTTTCACCCTGCAGTAAGTATTTTTGTAAAGGTGTCCAATCATCTTTGACATTACCTGACAACAGCAGAAGTGAAGGAATATTACTGACGCTCTTAATGTTTTATTTTCATCAAACAGGTGCCAAGTAGCTCTCATCCTTATTAATTGTAATACCAGTAGTTCATTTGACAGCCTGTTCCTAATTAAGTTAGTTTATGAATCCTTGAAGTGTTCAGTTAAATTTTGACAACGTATAGCATTATATCAATGATGATGCTCTCATTAGTGCTTTTGGGGAGTTTTATTCAGAAAATCCACCTGGCAATAATAATTCTGGTTAAATAAAATAAGTTTAACTGAAATGAAAGTTTGTGAAAGAAGGTGGAAAAGCAGCTAGAAGTAGTATTTTGAGAAAAAAATAAAAATCCTGAACAACTGGAGATAAATTGAGCAAACCACTTGCATGGATGCTCCAGCTCTAGAACTGCCTGTCTATCCATCATCCAGAGGCATGTGCAGTCAAAGGATATTTTGCATAACTTCTGTATGCAAAGAGAACAGTAGACTATTTTTGCTATTAGTTCTTCAACTAACTGATTAAGGTCCTCAATTTCAACTTTACAACTGTTTTAAACAGGAGAGAAAAGTTGTTCCACATGTAATTCTTCCTTTCTCCATTTCTATTTTTAAATATATATGTTATAATATATGCAAAAAGTGACTATACTGAATGTTCAAGTTACAAAGCATGTCCAGTCTTAAATTATTTATAGTGCACACATATTAGCATTGTATCTATTTATCATTTATATTTCAATGGTACCCAGAGGCCTTTATCTGTTACGCTGTCATTTTTACATGAACATTCACTATTCGTTGTCAATATCACAGTTTTCTATATATAGAACAAGATAGGTGGTGATTGAGGCAGAATGCTACAGAAATGAAGAAAAAAAAAAACATTCTTTTGTGTCTAGTCATGGGACTTAGAGAGATGGTTCTCCCTTTTTCTCCCTTTTTGTCACAGTCACAACTTTGATGGTCAAGAATGATAACACCCAAACCTCCCATGACACTTACCCATTAGGAGATTAATACTAGAATTTTTAACTTTTGATTATTTGTTATAGAATCCTTAAAAATGTTTTTATCAAACCTATATAATTCTCTACACAATTCATAGATCAGAAAAACTGTTAAATTATTAAATGAGTTTTTAATTAAGAACTGTAAGCTTCTTACTTGCTTGGAATGTGTGTGTTAAAAGGGGCTGGAGATACCAGGGGAAAAAAAAAAAAAAAGAAGCTGTGTGAGTGCACTTGGGCCCACAACCTAGGTTTAATGTATTTTGGAAGATGTCTATTAAAAGAGTAGCTCTGTTTTTTGCATGCACGCAAACTTAAATTCAGGTTAGCCTTTGAAATAAATTATTTATGCTTTATTTTAAAGAAGCTGTTGAGAAGTAGGGTTGAAAGAAAGGAAAAGAGGATATGAAGTGTGAAGCATAAAGAAAACAATTAGTTAATAGTCAAATAGAACTGTGTATTAGCACAATTATATCTTGGTTAGCCCACTGACATTGGAAGTATTGCCCAGTTTCTTGAGTACCATCTTGAGTCTATCATACGTGGGCAGTTGTTATATGGGAAGAAGCAAAATGAGTTTTGTGCCTTTATTTCCTGGTTTTGCTGACATACAAGCACTACTACTAATTATCTTATTAGGCGCTCTGCATGCAGCTTTCATGGTTGTGGGCCCAATCTTGCCAACTTCATGATACTTGTCTTTGCAGGGAGTGAAAGGAGCACACCCAAAGGCGGCATTCTTGTGACAAATTTTGTGTACAGGACTTAAATGAATGCCATTGTGTGTAGCAGCTTTGAGGTTTGGGACATTTTTGTGTGATAGTATTTTGCAACATCTTTCTGTTATAGCAACACGAGAATCATTAGCCTGGCTTCCTGAAATGGTTGTGCGTCTGTCTGTCTCCTCCTTTGATTGCTCCTATTGACTTGTTTTAAATCACAACAGCTGGTGGGAAAGTATCTGAATTAGCTGACATCATATAAGACGCCAGAGTATCCATAGAGGAGAAAACCTTTGTAAATGCTCCAACTAAGTAAAAAGCTTTAGAGTTCACAAAAAGAAGATTGAATTCAGGAAGCAGTCATACTATTTTAATTCCACTATTCATTTAACTACAAAACAGGATGATAGAGACATTCACTGACACGTATGTTATTTGAAGTTCTATTCTGAGATACTATACAATCGGCAATACATTTCATGAAAATTTATTCAGTTGCAGTCTTATTCCAGAACCCTCTCAGAGTTTTATTTGCTTTATTTGAAAATAAATAAATAAATAAACTATCTCAGGTAAATAGCACATAATAAACTAAGATGCCCTGTCCACAAAACGTGCTAGGTTGCAAAAAAAGAATCCCTCCTGGCAATTCCCAGAGTCATAATCAGCTATGGTCAGTTTTTGAGCCAACCTACAAAAGCAGCCTGCTTATTCCAAAGCATATGTGACCTGTCTACAGCATGACAGAGGAAAGCAAAGAATTTTCCCTTCTTCTTGGGGGGTATATTTAGTTAATATTTTTTATTATATCTCTGTCAGCATTTCACTGGGAATGAGACTGGCACAAGGCAAAGATACGGTGATGGTGAGGGAGAAGCTTTAGTCAGTGGAGTGCATCAAGACAGAATGCTTCCACACTTGAAGGAAGCGCAGAAGCCTGAGGGAAGAATGCCAGCTTATAAAAAGTATATCTAGCCCCACTCTAGCATATTAAACTATTACCTACAGACCATTTTGTCTGGATAACTTTTGCAGCATTTCGTTTCATCTCTGTCCCCAGACATCAGAATGTTTATTTGTCAAATATATTTGTAAACTACCATAACTTCACTGGGCAATCAGCACTAAAGACCTTGAAAAACTGTCAGAAGTTTTCACCCTGTGAAAACATTAAGATCAATAAAACAAATTGATAAATAGCATTTTACAGAATATAGGCTCTTGGATGAAATGCTCTGACATAGCAGTAACAGATCATTCTACATACAGAGCATCATACTTTAAAAGCCATATAGCTAATGCTGTAAAAGGAAGGATTATATGAAATGGGATTGATTCTTACACCTTATGTCATAAAAAGTAGCTTCTGTTGTACGGGGTTCTTCAGTAACTAAAAAGAGGTTACCGGAAAAAGTCAACCCTTAAATTGCAGACAAAGAGCTACTACCAATAGTATTACATCATCAGAATATCTCACAGACACTCAGAAATAAGCTGTACTTCTGTATGTCAGTGAAGCAGCAAATTGAATTCTCATAATATGTTTTGAAAATGAGTCTTGTTAGGTTTGATGAGGTGGAAAAGGTACTGAGATCACTGGTTTGTTCCAATACATTCAGTACGCTTTTCTTGGATGTTTGCCATGGCTAATCTTTTTAATGGCACTGTAGCTTGTAAACCCATTTGGTAGAAAGCAATACATCTCAGTTTCAGAGTATCACACCAAGTAGGGTGGTAAATAAGTTTCTCTTCAAGCATGCAAGCCCTTTTGTTACAATACCAGAAATTTTATTTCAATGCACATATCTTGAAAACCTCCATATTTCCTTTATGAATTCAACCATGAGAAAAAAAATATACATATATCCTTACTTTAAGTACACACACACATATATGTAGATAAGTTGCACTAGCTAATGTTCTTGTTTAACTGCATTTATTTGGAGAAACTTCAATTAGTTTAGGTCCAGTATTCAAGAAACTGAGCTTTTCACAACCCCTTTGACTTCCCTAAAGAGTTAATTTTTAGGCTGTTCTGTTGGTTAAAAATAAACACTTTTTTGCATTTTAAAGCAAAGACAGTGTGCACTGAGGAACATTTGCACTCCTATTGCACATTTGCAATCCTATTGCACTTTTTTATTGAACTCACAGCAGAACTACTATTTTATCAGTTTCTGTTCCAAAGTTTGTTACAAAACAATTAAATTTTTGTTAACACAGTTTCATATAAAGTTACAGGCTGTAAATATATATATAAATGGCTATATTGATTTTACTTCCTCCATCTCATTTTCCTTATACTACATAGCTAATTCCTTGGCTCTTAAAAAATCTCCTGAAAAGCCTGCTTTCTTGTCATATCTTCCTTTCTGTCATCCTTAGAGAATCCATACAGGTGGGTTTTGTGTACAGCTGCAGAGGTCCCAGTACTCTGAACTCTGTTTTCTGTTAAATTATCCCTGAATAGCTCTCCCTGAAAGAATCATGCAACGAAATCCCATGAGATGAACATGTTTCCGGAGTTTCCTATTGCATCTTCTGCCTATTCATTTTTCATGGTCATATCCAATAGCCTACTCAATACTTGAGTTGCTGTTGAACTGATTTTCATTCTTTCACATCAATAAACAGTTTGCTGTCTTAGACACTCACACATGCAAAAGTGCAATATAGGAGGTAAGACTTTTGAAACTGTCTTGGCATGTTAGCCTAAAGTAGGACTGTAGATAGGAGAAATGGAGATAGAGCATGAGAAAGAAAGAGGGAGAAGGATAAGAGAAATGTAAGTAAGTATGAGAGGTATTCAAAAGAAATGTTTTTTGCCAATTAAAATTTTAATTTAATGTTTTCATTTGTGGCGAAGGTTTCAGGATGCTTTGCAAAAAGTTTCTGACTTGTGATTGTGATTTGTTTGCAGTTATCCATATAGTGAGGACTCCAGCCAGGGAAAGCAGTACATGAATACGAGATGTCCAGCCTGGTGCGACAGAATCTTGATGTCCCACTCAGCCAAGGAGCTCATTCTGAAAGTAAGTATGGGCCTGCAGCCTCTCTGCTTCCCTTGCATTGCATTTATCTTCAACAAGGTTAGGAAGTTCTGATATATTTCTGCTTTCTCTGAATTTTCAGTCGACTACAGCACACACTCACTAAGCTGGAGAGGGCATACCATGGCAATATTAAGCGGTTATGTCTCCAGTGCCTTTTATCTGAGAATGTGGATTTATCCCAGTTAACCTTTTGACAGAAAAGCATGAGCATTCCCTTCCAACCCCTACAATTCTGTGATTCTGTGATTCACAAACTTCTCATTTGGTATCTGAGCTGTCAACACTGACTGCCCATTGGCTCTCCTGTGCTCTCTCTGTACTTGTCAGGGCTGTACTTGTCAGTGCCCTCCTGTGGTGTTTGTGAACCACACTGGGAAACTGTGCCCAGTTTAAAAAAGAATAAAAATAAATATGTAACCTTCATCATTCCACCAATCCAGTCCCCTATACAGTAACTTAAGTAACAGTACTGCCATTACTAAGGATTCAGCAGAGAGGCAGGCGAAAGCAGCTAGGAGTGGCTGCTGACTAAGGAGTCATGCTATTGAAAGAAAAATCTATGAAGCAACAGCTTGAGGTCCCTGAGTTACAGGCATGGTAGATTTAGGTTCCCTCTGTTGTTAATGGTCAGAACCGCATTTCCCGAGAATATGTCAGGTCCTAGATAGGCCAAATCTCCTATCACTGTCCACTGAATGAAGACAGAGCCTACAGCAGGTGGGCTCCTAACTTTGGTACACCAATTAAGTTGCTAAATTTAGACATTCCATGAGAGTTTTAAAAATACTGTTTTGCAGCATTTTTAGAACATACAGTTCTTCTTGGGTTTTAAGTGCTTTGAGGTAAGTTAAGCTTGGTAATGCTCTATCCAAGGTTAAATGAGCTAATTATAGTTCAGGAGCCTTCCAGTTTTCCTTTTGTCTCCTATTCTCTCTCCTTTTTACTTTATTCTGCTCTCCCACTTTCCTTAGAAACACTGAACTGGATCAGCCAGTTACATATGCCAACTTACACTGTTTCTGTTTCTTCCTGTGTGCTTGGTTATGGCAACTGTAGACCTGTCCTGTTATGTTGGCTAAGACCAAGAACACAACAGGAAAACAATGTATGATATGAGGAGATCTCACCCAAGCCTTTCTGCTCTAAGCTAAACCTTTCCTGCTTGCTAGCAGTGGCCGTGATTGCCCTGCAAGAATGTATGTGCTATGACTTTTCAGCACTGTTACACTGAGGTTACCTTGCTGAACAGATTGACTGTTGCATAACAGACTTAGAGACCCCAAATTGCCCAAAGTCATGTGTCTGTCTGTATTTTCCTGTATCACTACTAAAATTTAATGGGAAGTAATCTTTGTATATAAATCCATATTCTACAGTTTCATGGTTGTTGGTTTTGGTTGTTTTTTTTTTTTTTTTTTGTGTTGTTTTGTTTTCAGTTTAAAGTAATGAAACCCTTGAAACTTGATTTCCTGAAGTTTATAACCTCATTCTCTCTCATCAGGGTTTTTTATCTCATGATTAGACTGTTTGCTTTGCATTATATAACTCACTGAAAGGCTGAGAACATTTTTTTCATAGCTACTCAAATTTCAGTCCAACATACTTCTTTACACAATTTAATGTATAATTATCTGCATGATATCTTGAAGTTTCACTCAAACTTTTAGACCATAGCTGTATTACAGTATTTAATGAAAAGCCATTGTGAAGTGAAGAGGAATATAAGCTTTATGGTAAGAACAGTAATGTCAAAATCAATGTTATTCTATCTTCTTGCACAGAAATACCATGAGAAAAAGTGAGGCTTTACCCAAAATATTACAGATAGTACTTGGCGCCCATGGAATTCCTGAAGAACAAAGGATTAAAACCATGGAAAGAGTGGCCAATGAGGGAAGATTTTTTTTTTTAGGCTATGAATAAGGAGATAGAAGTGTACACAAAGGCTCGAAGAGTGTAAACAGTACAGAGGGAAAGGAATTCTTTCAGATTATCTGGGGGGTATAACTTGGATATAATGGGAGAAAATTAAACAAAGGAAAACAAAGGTAGAGCATTAAAGAAATTTGTAACTGTGAGGTCAGTTAGCCCACTTCTTAGTCTCAATGAAACAGAAGCCCAGTCAGTTGGTTGATTCAAAGCTTACATTTAAAAAATGCATATAATTTTGTCTCTGCAGTTTTGCATTTGCAAATTATGGGCATGCAGTTTGGGACATCTCCAAAAATGTACATGAAAAATTACAGACATAGATGAAGCCAAACTGGCATGGTTGTTTAACTTGGTGAGTTTATACCAATGAAGGAGATAGCTTACCCAGCTCAAAAATAAACTAATTTGGGCACATAAGGTTTATTGAAAAGATTCAGTAGGAATGATAGAGGGAAGGGGAAAATGTTATTAACTAGTTTTCTTGGCTTTACACATCAAACAGCATTTGCCTTGCCACTCAGAATTTTTTCATTGCAGAGCCTTAAGCACTGAAGCTTTTAAAAGGATCTGCTACTGCTAAGAAACTAAAAGCAAATTTTAATTAACAGATTGCAATATACCAAATTCTTAAAATTTAAAAGTAAATCAATTTTTAAAGATCTTTTTTGTCTAATTAGCTATTGGAAATGCTTATGCAGGCAATTATTTTGCTATATTAATTCTCATAGGCAAATGAAAAAAATATTTTTTGTTTTAGCAAATCAATATTTTATTTTAAATAAAAATTGTAGTAAGTCTGCATTTTAATCTTATGTAAAGAAAGGATAGTATCCACAAATTGCCACACTGTACGGTGTGTTCAGCTACACAGTAGGCATTACAGATTGTACAGACATGGGGCTGTAAACAGCTTTCATGCAACATCATCTATCATGCTATGGTCGGTTACCTCACCATCATGTTATTTTATGCCTCCTGAGCCCTAAAACACCAAAGGTTGCCCACTGCTAGGGAGTTGCGTTGATGCCTGATAGCATGAAGTAATGAATGCTCAGCCAAGTGTATATTGTTTCTGCTTGTGCACCACTGTAATTTGTTTATCTGTCTAAAGATTATGCAGTTGAAAATCCACAATTTTATGCTGCCTTTGTAAATTATCAAGTCGCTTTTGATGAATGTATCCCCACTTCCGATGCTAGTGGCATTATGATCTTGAAATATTGGAAAGTGCTCATGCATACAATGCAGAAGGTTATGTTTTTATATTTTTGGCAGACAACCATGCTATAAAGTAAATCTGACCTTAAGCTTCCTTACTGCATTAAAGATAATTCAGTTTTAACTTTATAGTCCTAAATGCTACTGTTTATATAAAGTTATTGCCCAGTCAAACTTGACTGATTACAGATGAGAAAGTCTTGACTGTTTCATACAAAATAAATTAGTATTGCCAACTAGTTTAAAGCACATCTACAATTGTATTAGAAACTTGAGAGTGTGCAGGTTGCAGATTTAATTAGCTTATAGAAATTGTTTAGCATAGTAAGAAATTGTTGAGTATGGCAATGTGTTTGTATTTATTCCTGAAGTATTGTGTTAGAGAAACAAAACATTCTGAAAATTCCTTTTTTTTTTTTTTTTTTTTTTTTTTGCAAATGGCAGAAAGGCTTTATTGTTATTTCATTATTCATAAAACTACAAAAGCTAAAGTCATTGTATAAGGATAAAGTTCAACGCAGAACAAAATGAAAGCAGTTCACAATGGAGACTAGAGGAATGTCATATTTCATTTACTGCTGATTTTCTTAAAATTACTTAATGCTTTTTTCTGATGGAGGAACATAGCTCATAGAAACGATAAAAGATTATATTAATAAACTACATCATTAATTCGTACGTCTTAACATTTAAAAACAATTGTAATCCACATTGCCTCATAAGAGTGTTTTATTTCTTCATACATTTAATCCAAAGTACAACATGTATCCTACCTAATTCTATAAAAATTGTGTGTTGTTCTTTAAAAAGGAATGGTGCCAATTGCTGTATTTCAACATTCAAACAGCAAAAGGTTTGAACGCAAACATAAATTAATGATTAATTTAATCTATCCAAATGTTAGTCACTAAAATTTCTTAATGTCCTAGAAGCCAGGAGTAGGTTTAGTGATTTCATGAGCTAATTTATGTGGAAAAATAGCACAAGTTACTGCAAGCAGTATTGGACATAAAGATTCATTCTGTTCTGTCCTCCTCTGGAGAAGCCAAGCAAAGATGTATTCCTGCGTTAATATCACCTGTTCTATGATTCTGTCGCCTGATTCTATGATACTGTGAATAGCCTCTCATTCAGAAACTGCTCTGAACTATTTGTATAAGTCATTTCCTTATGTTATTCTGTTTCTGTAATCTGGAGTAGTTGAACTAATTGTTTTTTTGTTTGTTTGTTTGTCTTTCTTTAAAACTAGTCAGAAAATGATGAGAAGATAGTAATATATGACCACATTGGGCCAAATGTCTGTATGGGGGATCACAAGGTAACTAAATTAAACTTTTTAGCATTGTGTATAATGTATCTCTTTCATTAGGGAGGAGAATGTATGCACTAGTCTCTTTTAATTTTATATTTAATTCAATTATTTGTCTTTCATATTTTTGATTTAAAGCTTGGAAAGTGTTTTAAATTTCAATTCAACTGAAATCAGCAAATGGAGTAGATACTCATATCTTGAAATAAATTAAAGAACACGATGTTGTGCACTTGAAGAAAAATATGGTAAACACAAAATCAGTAGGAACTAATGTATGTGCACTTACACACACCTATTATTCCTGTAAAACATTTTTTTCATTGTGTTATAAAAATAGCTTCCAAAACATAATTTTGATTAATTTGGTGCCTAGCTGATTATTGAAAACATAACATATTGGCAGATCCATATTTAAGCATTATGTGAGAAAAAGAATATTGAATTATGTAATAAATACCAGTTGCTAAAGCAAAGAAAAAGACAAGAATTTGCAGACAATTTTCTCTGCTGAAGATACCAGATGAAAAGCCAAGGTAGAAATACAGCAAAACTGTATTGCTTTGTTTGAAAAATCTGATCAAAGAGTAGGGGGTAACCTCTGAAGGGGTTAGAAACTTCTGAAAGTTTTGCAGAATTTTATGATGGAGGACCTGTATAAAAACAACTAGAAACTTGCACAGCTTACAAGTTTTTGCATGCAACAATGATGATGTATCAATCCTAGAGACAGTGTTCAGGCTCTTGAATGATAATTCCATGATGGGTAAAGACTAAATCCATTTATGTATGCATACATACACATAAATCTAAATCCACAAATGTATCATTATATTTACTTCTATTGGCCAGTGTTCTTGTGAGACAGAGTACTGACTTTCTAAGAAAGAATGCATTTAAGATATTTAGTCCAGTATCATGCAAGTCAGATTTTAAAATTCAGAGATTTACTAACTTCTACAGTAAAACAAAAAGTTCAGCATGTCAGCAGCTTGCAACAGCCAATTCAGAAATAATAGTTTTTGTTTATTTTGTCACCAGTGTACTTCATATGTTTTTTTTTTTTTTTAGCATGGTGCTTTCAGTTGAGCTAAATCTGTGGTACATGAGAGTTGTGTGGAGAACCTCTACCCGCAGAAATCAGTGGGAAATTTCCCCTTAGATTTCAATGGGAGAAGAGATCCACAAGGAGCTGCTGAAGTTCTTGTGTGCATTTTGTAGTTAGGTTAATCCATGAAATCATTGCGTCATTTTGTTTCCAGTCGTAGAGGAATTTCTGTTGTGTTTATTACTGATTGTAAAAAAATGTTTGCATTTCAAATGTATAACTTATATTTTTCCCTAACTTGCTGCAGCCTGTGTTCCTGTCCTTTCGAATAGCTGCTGGGGCAGGTAAACCTATTGCAAATGTGCACAAGTGTTGTGTCGTGCAGTGATGTGGTGGTAAATATCATTTTTTTTCCTTTACGTTTATATTTTCTACATCATTTCCCCTGTGTTTATTTTTCTTTTTAAAAAAATGCCAATTCTGCAACAGGAAAAAGATGCCTACGAAATGAGAAGATTTTCCGTGAAACTACACTGTAGCAAGGAGGGGAAGGAATGAGCAGTATACTGAAATACATAATCGTAACAACTGTATCGATAAATCCAGTCCTGAGTGCCACATTTTTAGACTGCTGATCGTACACTATGCTTCAGCATCTGGACTCTGTTTGAGAAAAGCCTCACATACCTCACTGTCTTGTATGTTCATGTGACATCAAGTAGAAATGTGGAATTATTTTTTATATATATGTCACAATTCTGTTGCCAAAACTCTAAATAGACAGCAGAGATGTTATGTATTTTAGATTTCACAACCTTCAACTTTTAATAAGTGTTTGTCAATGTGGAAAAGCTATTTCAGCATATTATAAACTTTTAAAGGTGTCATGCCTAACATTATATATCTTTACCACTTTGGGGTTTTGTACATTGGATTGTATAGATAGAGATATCGATGGTTTTAAATGGTATTTTCATTGTCAACCAAGGATTTTGGTTTGTGTTTTAGTTTTAGTATTTTGTTTTTTCATTTTTATATTTTTTCTTGTTATTTACTATACTGCCATGTTACATGGTTTTTGAATCACACAGCAGCTGCTTTCTATACATACATATATATGTGTGTGTATATATATGTATGTATGTGTATATATACACAGATATATAAATAATTTATAAACCTGACCAAAACTTATGCTAAATATACTTTCCAATATGAATGCTTGAGAGTGCCATATCAGCAGTTAGTGTTGGAGTCTTAGCAGGTTTAGTTAAGTGTACATCAACAACCAACATTTATATAATAATATATAGCAGTGCCATCCTGGATACAGATATATAGCTTACTATATAGCACATATATTAGCAGTTTCACTTTGTTACTCCTATAATCCCTTCTTTCTATGTAATATTAAGGATTGAATGTGAAGTTCTTAGCTAGGTTTGGGTGTAACTTTCCAGAATTTTGTAAACTGTTTTTGTCTGTCTTTTGTTACTGTTTTATGGTGCCAAGTATTCTATATTAAAACATAACAACATGGGAGAAGAAAATAATAGTCTGCTTCAGGTAGCAACTGTATTGGGCACGGACTGTATCCATACAGTGTTAAAGAAAAAAAAAAAAAAAAAAAGACTGTAAATTTTCCTGGTTAGTAGCTCAGTGCAGCCTACGATATAATCTTGTTTCTCCCACCACTAAATACAACATTAAAAGGTGATTAGGGAGTCTGTTGATGAAACACAAATGTATGTTTTATTGATTTAATTTAGAACACTACAGAGTTCATGGACTGCGTGATGGCATTAGATTGATGCTTGATTTTGGTATAAATCACTACCGTTGAAAATGATTTGATGTCTGCTTGCAGAATGTTTTCTCAACAGTACAATCTGGGTTTGTATTAAGTACTGTTGCCCAAAGGATGTCTGCAGCTCTGTATTGTTATTGTGCCATGTTGCATTATAACCACACAGTAATTCTATTTAAGCAAACTCAACTCATGGTAACTTTGAAGGCCTTTAGAAATGAGTACTCTGGTTCTCAAGCAATAAAACTGATCATGGTGAATGTGATTGTGTCTGTCCCGTTAATTTGAGCATTGGGGATTACACAGAAATTATTAAATTGTCAGATTCCTTAATAATGAATTACCTTTTAATCTCCTGCCAATTAAAAGGGGCATTTTTTGAGTGAAAACACACATAATAGAATGTGCTAGTAGTGTTAATCAAAACACAATAAAAACTGAGAAAAAGGCATTTAGGAGTCAGTATCAGAGTAAGTGTTAACATACAGAGAGTAATACAATTTTATGAGCTATTGATGAGATGCCAGTCCCCAGTAGTTCAATAAATATGCCACCATAAACTCCTTCCTGATTATCTCTGGTTTTAGGGGAGAAAAAAAAAAATAAAAAAATAAAATAAAATACTGCCTTTTCAAACTCAGGCTGAAGCTTCATTTATAGATAAATTCACCGGAGCTATAAACTGCAAGACCATGAAGAGTCCTACCCCATCTAGAGGAGTTAGTTACACAGGTGACTTGTCAAGGTAATTTGTTGAGTTGAAAGTCTCAAATTTAATTTATAAAATGCAACTTTAGCATTGATAGATAGATAGATAGATAGATAGATAAAGGCGTTATCTCGTGAAGGTGCGAGGCTCACACGGCGGTTAGGGCTTCGGAAACGCTCCCATTTGCAGGACACTACAAAGGCCAGTAAATAAGAGTTCCGCCACCGAGACGTATCGGGTTTCCGTCCGGTAACCCATCCGCAAAGCCTCTCTCCGCGGCGCGCCCGCATCGCCCCGTGGCACCGCCGGTGACCGCGGTGCGGGGCCCGTCCCCTCGGGGCAGCCCCTCGGCTGCGCGGCGGAGCCGCCCTCTCCTGCGGGAAGGTGCTCTGCACCGGGCAGAGATTTCGAGCTCCTCGGGGCACGCTTCTTTTTAAGAAATACGGAAAGGAGCGGGGGTGAATAATCCCGACTTTCAAGTGTGGGATTTTGTTGTAGTTTTGGTTTGTTTTAAACTGTCATTTTCCCTTAGGAGCCATGGAACCGGCTCCGGTTCTTCGCTGCGATTCCAGCGTCGTGGCTCAGTGTGTTCAAAGCCGAAGCGAAGATTAATTTATAAATTTGATTTACTCCGTTGGTAGACGTGGTGCAAGTTGAGCGATGTCTCGCCAAGCCCCTGCTTTCAGTGAGTAAGAATTTGCGGGACCCCCCTGCCCGGCGCAGCCCTGCAGCAGGGGACGCCCCGACGGAGGGGTCGGCTCGGCTCAGCGGGCGGGGCGCGGCCGCGCCGTTCGCCGAGCGGGGCCGCAACGGGCGCCGGTCCCGTGCCTCCGCCGGGCCCCGCGGCGCCCTCCCCCGGCCCAGCCGCAGCTGCGCGGGGCGCGGGCGGACTCCCCGCCGGCAAACCCCGGCACGGCCGCTGCGCGCCCGGGGCCGTCCCCGCGGGCCTCGAGCGCTGCGCCCCCGCACGCCGGGGCGGCCCGGGGCTGGCGGCGCGGAGCAGGGCCCGGCCTCCGTGCGGGGAGCGGGGGGGGGGCCGGGCCGGGCCGGGCCGCGGCAGGCGGCTGCAGGCGGCGCGGGACGGCCGAGCCCCGCTGGAGCCGAGGCGCTCCGGTGGCGGCGGGATTGCTTCCCTCCCCCCCCGCTGCCGGGCAGGGCGCCCCGCGGTTCAGGCTGCGAGGCAGGGGCTCGGACGCAGGAAGAACGCCCGGTCCTCGGAGAAAACAAACAAACAAAAAAAAAAAGTAGCAAAGCCGAGGCAGCCGGACGGTCAGGCTTCACCCACCAGGCCTCCAATACGCCCGCAAGGAGACCCGCGGAGCCCCGGCAGCGCGAGGCTCCCCGCGGGCCGCTCTTTGCCGGCCCCGGGCGGTGCCGTGCGGCCGCTGTCCCGGCGGGCCCGAGCCGCCTTCCCGGGAGCTCGGCGGGCCGCTGCGGGGAGGGCGCTTGCAGCCTCCGCCGCCGAGCTCGGGGTTTGCCTTCGGGGTTCCTGCGGCTGCCACTGTCCGCACAGCGCAGCGGGTGGTACCCGAGCCCCTGCCCCCCCCATCCCCGGCGGCAGAGCCCGTAGCGCCCCGCCGGTGCTCACCGGACCCCTTTCTTGCCAGGAGCTGGCTGGACCCCGGCCCGCGGGCGCACCCCCCGAGCCGCGCAGCCGCTGCCGGTCCCGGTCTGGGGGCAGCGGAGCGCGGCACAAGTCGCGAGTGTCTGTGCGGTTCCGAGCCCCGCTCCCCCCGGAGCCGACGCCCTCGCCCGCAACCGGCTCCTGGGGCCGCCCGGCCCTACCCGAGGACCCCACCGCGGCGAGCAGGGCCGTCCGGTGCAAACGAAGGCCCTGGAGCAGCAAGGGGGAAGGCAGGGAGAAGCCCTTGCCCCGCGGCCACTCGCGGGGGGGAGAGGCGCAGCCCCGGGCGGCCGGAGCAACGGTCAGAGCAGGGGAAAGGCGCTAAAGGCGAAGCTTGTTAAATAATTTATTGATTTATACAAAGTCTTTCCAACCCGTGTGGAGACAATATTATTTGAATCCGATTTAAAATCAAGTATCTATTTTTACTCTCACGCTTTTTTGGGGTTGTTTTCTCTTATGGTATTATTAAGCATAAAATCCAGAGGCAGGAGAAATCAAACCGCCAAAAACAGAGTAGAGGGAGGGAGTGAAAGAAAACATCTGTTTTTATACTAGAAAGATACGTCACAAAATCTGAAGTTTACTATATACAAAGTGACTGAGCGTGGATTTGGCTATCCATACAAAACAGTAACAAAATCTGATTGTTAGGAGCAGGAATACGGCAACAAGGCTGAAAGAAAGGCAAGGGGTGGGGGCAAACCTTAAAGGAGCACAAAACGAAACCCAAGAAGTTGGAAAGATTCCTCTGAAATTTACATCGATGAGAAGGAAAATAATTTCATAACTTATTCTGTAAAAAATATATACATTTCACATACATCTTAGGCTGTACAACACACCACTTTAAACATCCAGGTACAATTGGTCTCCGTCGCAGTGCCTACCGTGGCGGCTCACCTGGCCGCAGGCGCCCAGAGCAGCTGTCAGTGCCCGCGCCCTCACAAGGTGTCCGAGCTGGTGCTGCAGGGGCTGACGAGGGAGAGGTTCGTGGATTTGTGCTTTTTCAATAGCCTCGTGATTTTTTCATCGTCTGAGTTGGGGTCCAGGGGCTTGTTGTATTCGTCATCGTCCTCATTGTCCGAGCTCTCCTTCAGCTTCTCCGTCTCGGAGTCGTGCTTCTTCTTGGCCGAGGCCATCTCCGCCGCATGCCGCTTCCGCCACTTGGTCCGTCTGTTCTGGAACCAGACCTGGACCGACACGGGAGCCGCTCAGCCCCGCCGCCGCCGGCCCGCCCGACAGCAGCCCCGGGCCCGCCGCCCACGGCCGCCCCTTCCCGGTACCGGGACCGCGCGCAGGGAAACGCGCGGGAGCAGGGCCGCGGCCGCCCCGGGCCGGGGGACACCGCGCAGAAGCGGCGGGGCAGCAGCGGGAGGGGGCTCGCAGGGACACGCGTGGGTCACCCCTCGGCTCTCCCGGACCTGCCGCCAGCCTGAGCTGGGCGACCGTAGCACGGTGGCTTCACGGAACGAGCAGCCGCTGAGAACCAAACAGGGCGGCCAGGAAAAGGAGCGCGGCACCTGAAGTCTTTCCTAAAAAATTGAGTGGCTATACAAAGAGTTGTGCCAGTCACTGGACAGGGTTTCTGTGGGAACCTGACCTATTGAAACCAACTACCTGCGTGGGGCTTTTGTTTTTTCGGCTGCGTACGTATATTTCCTGAAATCGTTTTCAGCACAAAGAGCCCTAATCATAAAAATAAAGTTATGTAGAAATTGGCCTACAGTTTATCCAATATCTAGATGTCGTAGCTTAAATTAAAAGCGACTTCAAAAAAATCCCGTACGGCCCTTCGGCTTTGAATGTTCGCCGACAATCAGCGCAGAGAACAGCGGCAGCGCTGCCTCGGCGGCGAGAGGTGGCGGCCGGGGAAGGCCCGTGCCCGGCCGGGACCCCGCACCCCGCGGGAACCTACCTTCACTTGGCTCTCGGTCATCCCTAGGGAATAGGCGAGGCGGGCTCTCTCCGGTCCTGCCAAGTACTTCGTCTGTTCAAAGGTTTTCTCCAAAGCAAAAATCTGCTGCCCAGAGAAAGTCGGTCGCGAGTGTTTCTTCTTGCCGTCCTTGTCCAAAACCATCCCCGTCTGAGCTGAAACCGGAGGAGAAACAGCTCTGTCAGAGACGGGGCTTGCGCTCGACGCGAGCTCGGAGCGAGGTCTGCGCCCGGCGCTAAACGGGGCCGGGCTGCAGCGGGGCTGCCCCAGCTCGCCGCCGCCGCAGCCGCTCGGACGCCGCTGGCTCCAGAGCGGGGTCCGGTCCGGGGACGGCTCCGGCCCTCTCGGGGTCCGCCTTCGAGGCGCCAAGGCCTCCGCCGGGCCGTTCGCCCCGTCTGCAGGGCCGCGCCGCCCGCCCCGGGCCCGCCGGCCGGGAAGGCTCAGCGGGCCGCGCACCCCGCTGGCACCGGCCGCACTTACCGGGACAGGCGAGCCGGGGGTCTCTCCAGGGAGAGCCCTGCACCACTCCCGGCCAGAAAATGGGCGGCCGCCCCGGCAGCTCCGCCAGCGGCTTCGGGTACCGGGAGACGGCCGCGGGGTTGAAGTACATCCCCGCCGAGGCCGCCAGTCCGTTGATGCGGGGCAGCCCGCCCAGCAGGTTGCTGGCCGTGCCCACCGGCCGCCCCAGGATGTCGCTTATTCCGTGCGGCGTCCCCAAGGGGAGCTGCGTGTTGAGTCCGCCCAGGGCCGGCGCCTTGAAGCCGGAGGGGTTCTGCAGGGTGTAGGGGAAGAGGGAGGTCTTCATCTCGGCCATGTTGTGCAGCGCGGCCAGCGGCGTGCTGCTGAGGACGAACGCGCTCTGGCGATTAGCATCCATCTGCCCCACCGCTAACATTTGCGGTCATCAGCGAGCGCGGGCCCTTCTCCAGGCGAGGCGGCAGCCACCCGAACTCGGCCCCGCCGGGAGCGCCGGCCGCGGGCGGGTCGCCCTCTTCTCCGCTCGCGGGTCGGCAGCGGCAGCCGGCGGCAAAGTTTGCTCAGAGCAGGAGAGCCTCGGCGCTGCTCCGCCCGCCCCCGCGCCTCGGCGCCGTGCACCGCCAACGTCCCGGCCGGAGCGCGGAGCGGCGCGCGGCCAGACGGCACCGCGGGGAGGCGAGGAGCCCCGGGAGAACGGTCCCGCGCCGCCGGGGCGGCCCCCGCAGGCTGCGGCTCCCGCGCGGGATCCAGCGGGAGAGGGGCCCGGCGGTGCGCGCCCTGCGGCTGGGCTGGGCTCCGCTCCGCGCCTCGCCCGCGCGTCCCGGCGGCGGCAGCACCGGGGACGCTCCGCGCCGCGCCCCGGGGCGCAGATAACCGCGCGGGCACCTGCGAGCAGCGCGCCCATTGGGCGGCCGCCGCCCCGCGCCGCCGCCGCGGCCCAATCGGCGGGCGGCGAGCGCCCCCACCCCGACACGTCACCGCCGGGCCGGGCGGCCCCCGGGCGCCGTGGGGGCGCGCGGCACCGCACGTGGCCGCGCCGCCGCCGCCGGGACCCCGGAGCCCGGCGCGGCCGCCTCCGCCGCGCCCGCCCCCGCCCCGCGGCTCGCTCGCCGTTTCCGCTGCCCCGGGCTCCGCCGCACGGCGCGGCCGTGCTCTGGGAGGGCGGCGGCACCGTCCCGCCCGCCCCGTCGGGCCCTTGCCGCCGGCGGGTCCCGCCTCTGAGCGCGGCGCGGCCCCGGGAGGCCGGCCCGCGGCGGCGGGGCCGGGAGCGCGGCCGGGAGTGCGGGAGGAGCGCGGCTGCTCGCACCCGATGTCTTTGGGCGGGTAGCGAACGAGCTGTGTCTGCCGTTGCGCCTCGGCTGCCGCCTCCCAGTTAGAGTCGATCCCTTAAAGCGTGCCTGTAAAAAGTGACCGCCCGTCCCGGGACCGTGCCGCTCCGGCTTGTTACCCGTCTTAAAACGCGCTGGCGCCTGAGAGGTCTTCCTTCGGGACGTGACGGACAGGTTCACCGCCTCGCCTTTAGCGGGAAAAAACGGCCCTCACATCACTGCGGCACGAAGCTCGTTTGCGCAAATAAAATTGTCACGGGTATTCCTCCCGACCGAAAATGTTCTCACTTGTCAAGACAAGAAGAATTCCGATTTGAGACTTTCATAGAAAATATTTCCGGAAACGGGACTCGTAGCGCGTTCTTTGCCTCACAAATGCCTTCTCCTGTGTTTTTGATGCATTGTTAATCAAGAAAAATACTAACCATAGGAAGTGGGGAATTAAAATTTTTCAAAGTGTTCACAAAGTAAGCATGAATCGAATGGTTACTGAAAGGCGTGGTCATACGGATCTAATTATGCCTTTCGTCGGAACCCTTTGCAAGTGCATACGGTTTTGTTTAATCTGAAACAACAGCCCTCGTGTCAAAGCTTGGGAAGTGATACTGGGGCTCGATCAACGATCTTTATTTTCAGTCGCTGAAGTTAGAAATGATGCAAGTGTCCGTCTTCTTACGCGCATCCTCGTAAAAGCTTAACGTCTGAATGTGAGATTAAAATCGACGCTGCCCTAAAAGAGGCTTAATAAAACGCTTCATTGTTTTTTCCTCTTTCTGTTGTAAATAACACCAACAGAGAAAGCCGTAAGGGGTGCGTCGGGCTCTCCGCTTCCAGCCCTGTGAGCTCTCTGCCCGTGTGCGCGGGGCAGGAGGTGCCGGGTGCCACCCGCGCTCCCCCGGCACGCGGAGCTGCGGGAAGGCGCCGGGCGCGCCGCGGGCTGCCTCGGTCTCCGGCTCGGCGCGCTCCCCGTCTGCACAACGCCGGTTTTCTGCCGCGGCGGCCCGAGCTCTGCCCCCGGCCCGCTGCCCCGATCGCGGAGCTCGGGGCGGTGCCACGCCAGCCGCGCCCGCTGCGCGCCCTCCCGCGGAGCGTGGCGCACCGCCCGCGGCTCTCCCGCCCCTGCACGCCGGCTCTTCGGCACGGACGCTTTCATCTCGGCTGACCGGAGGCGAGCCGGGCCCGTCGGCTAGCGCGTACCCTTTGCCCGGGCAGAAAACAGCCATGCCCGCGGAGCAGCCTCCCCGGCGGGACGCCGTTGCCTTGCACCGCACCGGTGAGCAGGGTAAGAGCGCGGCCACCACCGGCCCTGGTCCCGAGGCGCCGCTCCGCAGCGGGGCCGCGGCAGGGGAGGGACGGGACGGGACGGGACGGGAGGGGCCGCGCTGCCGCCTTCTCGCTGCGAGGCGGCGGCAGGGAGCGCCCGCTCCCCGGGGACACGGGAGAGTGTCCGTGTCCGTGTGCACCCCCCGCCTCCCGCGGACGCTTTCTGGCTCCGGCGCCGCACGCACACCCGTCGCAGCCCGCTGTCCCGGAGCCGCTCGAGCCCTCCTCCCGCTGCCGTCCTCTGGGTTACTTCGGGACTCCACTGTGAGTAGCCCCCTCCAGCATCCTCGTGCTTGGGCTAAAGCAGTGTTCTGAGGCCGCCCGATAATTTATGCAATCAGTGACCGTTGTTAGGCATTAAATGTGCATTTTTCCCTGTGCATTGGCTTTACTGCAATCTAATACCCCATTTTTTCCAGGTGGAAATAAACGTTTTTTGTTTTGTTTTGTTTTGTTTTTGGTTGGTTGCTTGGTTTGGTTTTATCTCTGCAGACTCCGCGGCGCGATAAAAAAAAAAAAAATGCTTTTGTGTCTTTTCCCATGGCTTTTCGATGACTGGGCACCGAAGGAGCCCGCCCGCTGCCCTCCGCGGGAACCACGAGCGGGCCTTGCCCGTACAGCCCCGGCCCCCGGCCACCGGGCAGCACCTCCGGGACCACCGTCCCCCCCGGTTCCATCCTCTCGGCCGCACTGGCTCCTCCGGCAGGGGCACCCCGGCTGCACACCGCTGTCCCAGGGGCTGCCGCGGTGATCCGCGTCCAAGCGCTCCGTAGGTTTCGGCGAGAGCCCCGCAGAGGCCGTGCCGCTCGGGGCTGCTGGCGGCTGCGCCGGGCACCCCGGGGCCCCGGCCCCCCCGCGGGCTGCCCGCTCCCCTCTCCGCGCCCGGCCCGGTGCCCACGGGCGCTGCCCTCGCCCCGGTGGCCCTGGTAAGCTGAGCTCGGGCTCCGCCGCCGGAGGAACGAGGCCGTCCCCGGGAGCCCGCTGCCAAGCCCGGTGCCAGAGCGGCGAGGGCTCCCCGCCGCCGGTACTGGCGGGCGCCAGGACCCGCCGAGCCCGCTACCTGCGGTCGCAGGCGTTTTGGCGGAGCAGGTACTGGTCTGAGACGTTTCTGACTACATGCAAATTGCGCTGCTGATAAGGCCCCCTAGCTGGGTCAGTCTGGGAGCGCTAACGCCCGCTGCGGTGCGCTGATACCCGCACGTTTGTTTTCAGAAGAGGTCGCTTCCCGGAGGTTAATTCCAGTGCAGGAACGCAGGCGCGGGCGCAGCGACCGCGGGCACCGCCGGGCCACCTCGCCGGGCCGCTCCCGCAGCCGAGCGGCGCCGCCACCCCGCGCTCGCCGCCTTCTGCCCGCCGGCCCGGGCACGGCGCACGCGGAGCGCGGGGACACCGGCCTCCGGCGGAGCGCCCCGCCGCCCCCGCCGCGCTGCCGGCCCGGACCCCGCCGCGCGCTCCCGGCGCCCCCTGGCGGCTCGCGGGGCCGGTGCGCGGCGCGGACTCCCGGAGCCCAGGACCCCCGGACCGGGGGCGGGACCCGCGGCGGCGCGGCGCGGGGCAGCGCTGGGGCTCCCGGCTCGGACGCCTGCAGAGCGCCCTGCGAGCCGCCCCGCTCGCGCAACACGGCGGCGGGAAAACAGGGAGCGCCGTTTCCTCGAGGGGCTGCTGACGGCGACATGCTTTTATCGGGCGATTCCTGATAATAAAGACCGCATCTTATGAGCCTAAGTGGAATCGTTCCGTAGTGGAACTGTTTTGCCCCTGTTTTGAGTGCCATTATATTCAGCATGTAATCTTATCAAATGCTACAGGACAGACAAGTTCTGTTTAACCCATCTGTACTTCTTTTTGTTATGCACATGGACAAATCACCTTTTCTTGTAGCTTCTGTGCAGCTGAAAATGTCTGAGAGGGCGCGTACTACCACAAGTAAGAATAATCTGTGTTTACATTTATTGGATGTAAATGCATGTGCTCTCTGTCTTACTTTATGGTCAATAAAGAAGTCACGTGCAGTGCACGAGAGCATCCCTCACTCTGTTGCATGTTCTTCCAAAGTGCAGATGTAAATGTCCGTGTCAAAACAGAGTGATCAGGAAAGGGGGAATTCAGGGCAGATCTCCCCACAGACTTCCTTTGATGAATTATTCTGTTTGTTGTGGCAGAAGTGGGAGTGAGGATATGTAAGTGAGGGAGAAAGGGTATTTCTGCATAAAGCTACTTAGAGCGTTGAAGGGAGAGAACAGGGAACAGGAAAGTCCACACTGAGGTCCTGTAATCACACTGTATCTCTGCATTCCTCACACTGTGGATGCTGTTGCTTTGCAGCATGCCTATAAAAAGTCCCTAGTGTTTAAAAATGAGAGGTGTTGGGCTAGTAATGGAGCCACCTGAAAACAAAGTCATTTTAGACTAGATGATCTCTGTTGTAGCATTTTCACAGGATGATATATGCTCTGGGACAGGATATATTTAATATTTTTCATAATGATCCCTGGCACAAAAAAGTAGGAATATGATAATGGTGCAGAGTCCTCATCAGTATAGAGTAGCGCACAAGAGAAACGGGATGACCTTGAAAACAGCATAGCAGAAATGTGTAGAAACATAAAAATGAAAAAAGAAGTTAGTGTCTTACAGTACAGTAGTACTTCTACTAAGAAGTTTTACGCTAACAGCCTCTTCTAACAGTCTCTTGCATTTTAATTTTCTTTTTCCCCTTCCTATTTTATTTAATCATGTATACTGTCCAGTCCACTCTTCCTCCTTTGGAGAGGCACCACAGAGCCCAGAATAGCAGAGGAGCAGAGAGTAGCTGTGGAGAAGACCAGCCCTTCACACAGTACATCTGCAAGTGGAAATGCTCTGCCTGCTTGAGTATCTGAGGTCTTTCAGCGCATTCAGTGTTAAGTTGTAAGTGCCCAGTATTATTTATTTATTTATTTTTTCTTTGAACAATTCAGGGCTATGTCTGGTGCTAGGGCTGCATGTAGATGTAAGGCAGAGTGCCCCAGACATGGGTCATACATTGACATTGTTAGCTTTATAATGAAGTCCGAAGAAGAGGGAAGAGCACACAGCAGAAAGCACTGATTGAATCCCATGGCTGGGAGGAAAACTTCCCTGTTTCCTATGCTTCTCTGATGCAGTCAAGTATCTTTATCCTTTCAAGGACTTATACTGAAAATTGAATCTACTGGTAGAGCAAACTTGATGAAGACCAAAATGCACAGTAGAGAAATGCTGTTGGTCCTTGCGTACCACAGAGATAGAAAACACACAGAAATGTCATCCAAGCAGTAAATTTATAGATACTAGGCTTTGCCATTAAAGGAGGAACACTTGGAAGAGGAAACAAAGATTTTATTTTTCTTTTTGTGATGGCTGGCTGAATCATTCTGTTTATACACATAATAACGGAGGCCAGTAACAGAGTACCCCAGTGGTCAATATCAGGTCCCATCTTCATTAGCAATCTGGAAGATGGGGTAGAGTGCACCCCCAGTAAATTTGCAGCCAACATGAAAATGGGGGGGGGGGGGGGGGGGGGGGGGGGGGAGTGCCTGACTCACCAGAAGGCCACAGAGCCATCCAGAGGAACAGTGGCACAGGTTGTCCAGAGAGGTTGTGGAGTCTCCTCCTTGGAGATGTCCAAAAGCTGCCTGGACATGGTACTGGGCAACATATTCTAGGCATCTTTACTAGAGCAGTGGTTTGGACCAGCTGACCTCCAGACATCCCTTCCAAACTCAACTGTTCTGTGATTCTGTGAAAAATGTCTAAGAAATAACAAACCTTTCCAGGATTGTGTGAATATTAATTCTCAAAGGATTTGGAAAGAAAAAACAGCAAAAACGTGTCCTCGCTCAAGCACTTGTGGTTTAGCTGCTTAGTTTTTGTTTGTTTGTTTGTTTTGTTTTGTTTTTGCTTGCAATCTGTCATTATCAACAAAGCAGTACTAAGTATTTCTTTTTAACATCTATGTCATAGGCTCTATTTCCATTGCATGCTTATGCTATGCTCGTAATTATATCCCTAAATATCTATATTATGTTACAAGGTTTTATAAATAAAGCAAATGAAGAACTCATTTATATTTTGACTTCAACTTGTTGTAACACTTAGTTATTCTTGTAAAGTTGGAAGGAAGCTTTGCCTATATCTTGTATTGTTCTGCTTAATGATAAATCCTTACAGAATCTTAGTGTCAAAAGCTACTTATCCTCACTGCAGTTTAAGCATGAAATTCCTAGCTGGAAACTTTGTAGCCTTGCATCCTGTCCTTCATCAGTGATACCTGAGAGTTAATCGTTGTGCGTTAAGAAACTCATTTACAAGCTGGCCTGCAATTGAGGGATACAGTTCCCTATTCAGAGAATTTGATATCTGATTTTGTGACTTGTGTCACAAAACTGAAAAAAACAATCTGTAATGAAGGTTTTATGTTTTGTTACCACCCTTTTAGACTGTTACAGAACTAGAAAACACCTTTGAGTTACAGTGAGACTATTGCTAGTGTTGCAACCATGGTTGTGATGGGCCCCAGCAGCCCCTTCCCTGATCAGCCACACCTGGGATGCCCCAGCATCCTCTGCCCGTGGCCAGAGCCCTATTTAAGTTTAGCCCCAGAAAGGTGCTATTGTTTGCTGCATGTTCTGTAGGACTGATGGGAACACAGCTTGCATTGCAACTGCCCTTGGGTCCCAGTGCCAATCCCATCTTCCCTGACAGACAGTTGTGCAAGGCTGAGAGACAGCAAAGGTCTAAGTTATGCCAAAGAGCTTGCTATTGCAGTAGGTGTCGTGGTTCCGCTTGAGTGAGCAGCCGAGCTCCACCACAGCCGCTCTCTCACTCCCCCTCCTCAAAGAGGAATGGGGAGAAAATATGTGAAAAGGGCTCAAGGGTTGAGACAAGGATGAGAAAATCACTCTAATTATTGTAATGGGCAAAACAGACTTGGCATAAGGAGATAGTAAGATTTATTGCCTATTACTAACAAGCGAGAGAAGTGAGAAAACAAAGGAAGAAAAAAAACCCAAAAGCACCTTCCCCCCCAACCACCTTCTTCCACCTCCTCCCCCCGAGCGGCGCAGGGGAACGGGGGAATGGGGGTTATGGTCAGTCTACAGCGCTTCTTCTCTGCCGCTCCTTCTCGGTCACTCTTGTCCCCTGTGCTGTGGGGTCCCACCCACGGGTTACAGTCCTTGATGAACTGATCCAGTGTGGGCTTCCCACAGGCAGCAGCTCTTTCAGAACTGCTCCAGATATGGGTCCATACCACGGGGTCCATCCCTCAGGAGCAAACTGCTCCAACCTGGCTCCCCCACAGGCAGCAGCTCCTACCAGGTCACCTGCTCCTGCGTGGGCTCCTCTCCACGGGCTACAGGTCCGGCCCGGAATCTGCTCCGGCAGGGGTCTTCCACAGGCGGCAGCCTCCGTCGGTGCAGGGCCACCTGCTCCACCGTGGTCTCCTCCACGGGCTGCAGCGTGGAACCCTGCTCCACTGTGGTACTCCATGGGCTGCAGGGGGACATCCTGCTTCACCATGGTCCTCACCACAGGCCGCAGGGGACTTCTGCTCCGGTGCCTGGAGCACCTCTCCCCCTCCTTCTACACTGACCTTGGAACCTGCAAGGCTGTTCTCTCACTCCCTTCACTCTCCCGGCTGCTGTGTGTCGCAGCATTTTTTTCCCTGTCTTAAATATGCTCTCACAGAGGCGCAAAACAACATCGCTTATTGGCTCAGCTCTGGAAAACAATGGGGCCCTTCCCAAACATGGGGCAGCTTCTAGATCTTTCTCACAGAAACCACTCCTATGGTTCCCTGCTACCAAAACCTTGCCACGTAAACCCACTACAGTAGGTCATACCTGCCAACTAAAGTTTGGTTGCAAGGCTAAATCAGAGTTGTTTAGCTTTGGAAATAATTTATAAATATATATATATATATAAAATGTAGCTGAAAGCAAAGTGATGTTTAAAAAAAAAGAAAAAAAAAAAAAGAAAAAAAAAGAAAGGGGGAACCATATAGATAAATCATTTCAAATTAAAATTAACTTATTTCTGATGAAGGCTAAAGTATGATTTTGAAGGTGTCAGCAGGAAGTATTCAATGCCTTCATGTGAATTCATTATTCTGCTTTGGATTGTAAACATCAAGTTTTTGAAGCTCTGGAAAACATGAATTAAGTTTAGTAAGAAGTATTTGCTGTGCTAAAATTACCAGATATTAAAGAAAATATGGTTATTAATAAAAAGTAGCATGCACGTGTTTATACAGGTTTTAGGACAGGAGATGAACCTGCTTTTTTACAGGTGG
This sequence comes from Aythya fuligula, assembly GCF_009819795.1. NCBI lineage: Eukaryota > Metazoa > Chordata > Aves > Anseriformes > Anatidae > Aythya > Aythya fuligula. Next base: position 37,637,845 of record NC_045565.1, read on the forward strand.
AACTTTTGAAGGACTTAAAACTAATACAACTAACTGCTTATTCTATCTTTTATATCTCATGAGAGGTACTCTTGATGACAAGGTGGGCAGCCTCATCTTGGCTTGATGTCGTTTTCAACATAAAGGGCTCATTGGCAGCACAACTGCCTTTCCCTCCCTCAGCGGAGCTCAGAGTCAATGTATTGCAGTTTGTCATTGACTAAATTGCTCACTGGTGTTGCTGAAGTTTCTGGGTCTTTGTTATATCTATTTATTTTTGTCTGGAAACGCTGTCTTACATGCTGCTTTTCTCCTGCCAGTGGCATAGTTTATTAAGAGCATTGCCTTCTTAAGTCAGAGATGATTGTTCACTAGTCCTCACCCCCCTTCCCTCATTCCACCAATGTTGTTTTTTCTACATGTCTCCATTCTAATAGTTTATCCTTTTAACGAGAAAAGGCTACAAGTTACTCTTTTTTAAGTGAGATAAGCCCTTGTGAGCTCTATTTTATCTAACCAAGACTGGGAAATCGTTTGCCCTTATTTGTATTAAACAAATGTATATACTTTGCCGCAAGTCATTAGTGCTATAAAGAGATTGCCTTTCTATTGATAGCCTTGATGGGGGAATTCAGGAGCAAATTGCCAATAAATAGTGTGCTTGTAAGCGCTATTGATTCTTTGAGCCACAGAGAAGTGTTTTGTTAGTGAAACTCTCCCTGAATGTACAAGTGAGATTCTTTGGGGGGGGGGGGGGGAGGAGGAGAGGAAAGTAATTAGTGATTTTAAAAACCTGGTGGGGGACCACCAGGTGAGAAGCTTATATTGTTTTTTGTTCAAGGATATGGTTTGTAAAGGTAACTTCTACAAATATAATGGCAATTCTTCCGGCCACCCTCAGAAATCCTGGAGGCTTTCATTAGAAAACTGTAGAATCAGCACAGCATTTCATCATTTCATGTAAAATATAATTTCAGAGTGGTCAGGGAGCTTCCTAAGCTGTCATGAAAGGAATAGAAAGTATCATTCCAACAGAAAGCAAAAGACTAGTGGGATTCAAATTCCTGTTGCCTTGCTCAGGTTTTGGAACAGTCTGGAAGTGCCCATTCTGAGCGTCTGGGGAGTGTGTTAATGTACTCTATTGGCTGACCTAATGTCCTAGGCATTAAGAGCCAATTCAGGAGCAGAGGTTTCTGAGCTGGTATGAGGATGACCACAGCATTTAGAAGCAGAATCTTTCCAACGGGAGCTGGAAGAACATTAGATCAGTGAGGTCCTCGGTTACTATATAACCATGAATCATAGAATGGTTTAGGCTGGAAGGGACCTTTAAAGATCTAGTTCCACCCCCTCTGCCATGGGCAGAGACACCTTTTACTAAGGCTGGTCAATGCCCTGTCCAACCTGGCCTTGAACACTTCTAGGGATGGGGCATCCACAACTTCTCCTGGAAGCCTGGTCTGGTATCTCACCACTCCCATAGTGAAGAATTTCTTCCTTCTAATGGAAATCTACCCTCTTTCAGTTTAAAAACATAACCCTTAGTCCTATCACTTGTGCTGTTTTATTTATGCATTTTTCCTCACTGTTAAGCCATATTACATGTGAATGTATTTAAGAAATAATACTGTTTGTATTTTTAATCTCTCAGATTTTGTTCTGAAAAGCTCTTGTTGAATTCATTCCCTCCTCTTGCATTTTTTATTTGCTAAATATTTTATTCTAGTTACCTCTGTTCCCATAATCGATGATGTTACTTAAGTTTTCTTTGGGACAGTTGGATTTTTTTTTCCACAGACAATTAAAAAGGAACAATTGTCTTTCTAGAAGACAATAGGACAGAATTGAATTTACACCACCTGGGGGCACTGTTATACTGTTTCACTTCATTTTAAAGAAATACAACGGGGTAGTGTTTGAAATGGTCCCAATTTTTCTGACTATTATTAACTTCTAAAACAAGTATACCACTGATATGAACGAAACTCATTTCAATTAGATGTTGTAGGCAGGTGTCTTGGAAATAAGGTCATTTTTCTCTCATATCATTAATATTTTACTGTGTTTACTGAATGAAGACTAATTTTAAATATAATGCTATTTTCAATGACTTATTAGTGTAGCAGCGATTGCAGTGTGCCTGGTTGTGCTGCAGTTTTGTTGCTTATGTTTGCTATGGTCTGTCTGTATGAAAAAACTGGAGGGCTGATGTAAAAACATCAAATGCTGCTGCATTTATGTGCTTATACAACTTAACTAGTATGTGACAGTGAGAAATGAGAGAAGTAAACTGCTCCCCTGCAGTTTAGATGGTGCTATTTTGTTTACTTGCTTTGTCTTGCCAGGTTTACCTTCTGTCTCTTCCTACACAGTCATCTCTTTTCCTTCTGTTTCATGTTCTTCATTTCTTTTCTCTAGTCATTTGATTTCACCATCCTCTTTTTTTCTCTACTCTCTAGTGTGTGTGGAGAAGGGCATCAAGCATAGTTCAAATAAGAAGGGCCCTGCAAGACAAGAATTTCTATGCCAGCAGGCAGATGGGCTTCCAAACTGAGCAACTTCAAGTGCTGGTCAGTGTACTCTACTTCATGAAGGTAGTGGCAGAATTCTTCTAATATGTGTTCACTTAAGCACTCCCCAGAGCCTTTCTGCTCTGTTTGTACAGGACAAACCAGTGAAAACTTCATGTCACAGACTATATGATACTTCTAAGTTTATTAGAATAACCAAATGTGCTCCCACCAGAAAAAAAAATAAAAATAAAAATGGTTTGTATGAATGCAAGAGGCTGACTTACCTCTAATGAGGAAGAAAGCCATGAAACTGTTTTCAGCCAAACTGGGTTCCTAAAGTATACATACAATTTCATGATAGAAAATACTATCTTGATTTTGTGCATTTAGATTTTGAGTATTGCAACTCCAAGTGTTTAAGAGCAAGTCAGTGTTCAAGGGGACAGACAAGCAGCTAACAGTCCTGTGATATGAGCATTCACTTTATTTGGTTGTTTTAGATATCCAGGAGTACATTCAGAAATAGTTCTATAGATAACGTTCTTCAGTGAATCTGCTAGTCTGACACAAGTAATGTTTCTAATTTGCGTATACAAATTGTGTATACAAATTACTGTATACAAGATACTCGTGTTATATATAAAACACTGGCACAGGTTGTCCAGAGAGGTTGTGGAGTCTCCTCCTTGGAGATGTCCAAAAGCTTCCTGGACATGGTGACATGGTACTGGACAACGCATTCTGGGTGTCCTTGCTAAAGCAGGGGGTTGGACCAGTTGACCTCCAGACATTGCTTCCAAACTTATTACAGAAAAACAGAAAGGTTATATTGCTGTTTAATGGATCTAACCTCTTCTCCAATACAAAACTGTGGGAAAGGAATTCACAGGTGGCTTTGCACTGTTTCACATGTCCCTGAATTAGAGATAATGAGGAAACAAGTGGTAGAAATAAAACTTGAGCAAGGTTGAGCAAGATTAAGTAAATTTGCTACAGCGTTAAAGATGAGCTTTGGGCAGTAGCCAATTGCTGGCTGGCTTGAGGCGTGTGTTTGAGGGTCTCTAACCAATTGTATGACAGATTCAGGCGTACGGACAGCATGTGGGGCTACAGGGAAAGTATATGTAGTGGTGAAAAAGGGCAATAAATGTCTCCTGTTCAAGAGCTGTCAGGAGTCCGTGTCTTGCATCACTTCATAAAACGACAAGAATATCTGGTGTTAGTAGTGTTATTATTTTGTATGTTTAAAATAATGTATACATACACTTATGTATCTTGCAGCATTGAAATGAGCTTAACCTCCTGCAGAGGCTTTCCTTTGAGATTTGATCAATCCAATACATTATTTTCTCACAATAAGGTTATCTATAAGAAATATGTATTACATTCCTGAAATCTGACTAGGAGCTTAATTTAGTCCCTTACTAGTGTAAAAAAAATATTTTAAGATGTTTGCTTTGTTGTGAAACATGAATAGTAGGGGTAGAAGAAAGGCAGTACTTCATTTTAAAGCCCAGTGTAGGGCAGAGATACAAGATAAGTACTCCAGTGACTAGGAATGTCAGGTCTAGAGTGTGGTTGCCTGTCCAGCCTCTGTTCCCCATCTGAAATACTGATTTCCAAAGAACCTCAAATGTTGAAAGGCTGAAAAGGAGATGAAGGAGATGAATGAGGGTGTTTTGAGGATACGTCCCATCTAGAAAGTTGTGCCTTTCATCTTTGGGATCCAAGATGGGACTTAGAGGTGAGAACTCCCCCAGCATAAGGTTTGCTAGCAGTTCAGTAGCTTTAATTTTTTAGTTTTTAGATTTGAGGTTTTGTTTAAGTTATTAATTGTGCCTCGTTATAATTGGATATTAGGTTACAGACCATTTATGGGGTTAAATATAAGAATAAATTAAAACTATGAGCTGGGGTACACTTGCTGGTTTAAAAAAACAAACAAAAAAAAACAACACTGGAAAACATTGAGTGAACACAATCACCACAGAAAGGCAAGCAACCAAGATTTAAGGCCTTGTAACAGTTAGGTAATAGCCAGAGATATTCTTTTATGCTTATTAAAAATAAAACTTCAATTTTCTTAATCAGATGTTTCTTGATTTTAGCAGTAGATGTTGATACAAATGAGATCCAAACCCTTTCACAAAACTCTAGTGAATGGTAGATGAGAACAATAAATATGAAGGTAAAGATGCAGCAGTGTAAGGCGCCTGTATATTTTAATGTTATTTCTCAGCTCCAAAAAAAAACAAAACAACCAACCAAACAAAAAAAAACCTTGCAGAGAAAATACCACACATTCCATAACAAGTATTTATTGAATAAAATAGATGTTGCAACACTTTCTAGCACATTTTTCCATATGTGATTTTAGCAAACAGTTGTCTTGTGATATTGTATCAGCATGGAACATTATGCTCTTAATTGCATGTTTTAGCTTTGGGTCAGCTCTGAAGTAGTTGGATAGTTGAACTCTGCAGGCTTTGTGAGTCTCTTTCCACTGGAACTATTCCATTTTAAAAACAACTTTTTAAAACATACACTCTCTCTGTAAAATCACAAGGCTTAACTTTATTTTCATACAATGTACTGCACACTCGCTATCCTCTCAAATGACCAATACTCTATTTTTTCTTGCTGGCATTATTTTTTGCTTATTTGACATCAGATTTGCCAAATGAATGATGACAGTAATCCTTTCTTTTACTGTTGCTTCACCTTATTCCACATCATATATATATATATATTTTTAAATTTTTTTTTGAGGTCATTCCCCCCTTGCTTTGTGTTCTATAGAGATGAAAATTTGGATTTAATTATACTTATTAGACTAGTTCTGATTTTTTTAACCTTCAGTTAAGTTCAGATAAGCTGAGTTGCAGTTATTAAATTAATTTGGTAAGTACTTATGCAGGATTTAAGGACTTTTTTATTGCTAATGCTATAGAAAAACTTCATGAACTTAAGCATCTTAAAAGTAAGGATCAGTAGTTATAAGAAGGTATGGAAAAAGTTCAAAAGAACTTTGTCAAAGGAAAAAAGGTGGATTTTTTTTTTCCTGAAAAAATACAAACATTCAGAAAATGTCTAATTTGATGGGAAAAGTAATTAGAGTGACAAATTAGAGGAAGGCAAAAAACTTCATGATTTTGAAGGGAAAAAAATTCTATTTAACAATATTTCTCTCAAAATACATGAGATATACAATTCTGTGGATAAATTCAGGTACAGTAGAAGGTGACTGCTGACTCTCCTGCTCACTGCATGCTTAAATTACTGCTGCAGAAAATGAAATGTCTTACTAAGTATATGGATATCCACCATAATACAGGAGGTGTGCTTGCTATCTACAAGCCTGCCAGTGTATTGAGGCCACTTCCAAGCTAGAAGTCACATAAGCATGTTAGTGCTAAATCAGATTAGTGAAATCTACTTATTAGTCATGTATCAAGTTGCATAATGTGTGGAGTTTTTCCATGAATTGAAGAGCTTACATTGTGTTGGATCTCGGTCTTGCCCTGACTGTTCTGAGCAGACACTTATCTATGTTCACGGCAGCCAGTGCTTTTTGCATCTACTCATGATCATACATGGAAATGATGTGCTAGGGTACAATACTTATAGAAGAGTCAGCAAGGTAAAGCAGTGTCTTTGTACATTGCTTTTCACCACAGGAAGTTCACTGACTCACCTTGCATTCTGGCATAAGAAAGCCTAATCCTTCAACACATGTATCCTTTGCTTTTCTTCCCAAAGCAGCCACTAACAGAGGAGTGATGGGGTCTCATGCTCAGAGTGTACCAATAATATTTGTTTTGATTTGGAAAGTGTGTCTGTAAGTTTTCTACACACATTCTGAAGCTCTGTGCAGTTATTGCTGTTTTGGATCTCAAGGACTGCTTAGGAAGCTTCCATCCACAATTTAACATTACTCTTCCAGGCTGGAGGTCAGCTTTAAGAGAGCTGCTGGCAGTCTCTCCAAACCCTACTCTGATCATGTGCTAGGTGCTAGCGCAAGTATTGTGTTGCCATCTGTGTGGCTTCCACAGCAAAAGAGGCAATGTCAATGGTTCTCTGATATGTTCATACCAACTCCCTGCATCCAAGCACACAACTTTCTCTGTTATAGTCCTGACTTAATGGGACACAATTTTGGTAATGAATTAAATGGCATTCAGATCAGTCTAAGCCTTTCTTTTTAACGGACTACAAGAGATTCTAGCTTCTTATTGAAGACTGCAATAAATACTGTGGTTTAAAAATTAACCCTTAACAATCTGGGATACACAGGAATATAGCTGGGGAAAACATGCTGAAAAAGTTTACTGAACTGAAAAAATGGTTGCTCTTTCTTCAGACAGTTCTGTATGATGTATGTGTCATACAGGTTGGCTCATACGGTACCTTAAGCTCAGCAAAGCAAGTTAAGGTTTTATTTCAAAATGGTATTTCAGAACACTCTACTTTTTGTCACTGGGAACTTATGAGAAAATACTTTCTATTCCACTCTAACTAAAAAGTAAAAAATAAAAAAATTATTATCTAACACCTGATTCAGATGGACAAAAGTATATAAGATGCTATGTCATCAGAAAACTCCAGTCATGGGCAATTATAAGTTAGAAGATGGGAAAAAGAACTGATTGTCTATTTCTCTGGAAATACCTGGTTCACGTTAAAAGTAATACAGCGCATGGGTTAGTGATTTCAAATAAAATAATTAGGACATTGGGATAAGCCACATTCAATTGTGGCTGAAGTCTCTTTTAATGATTTTGTCTATATGGTGCTACTTTACTGTGATACTTCAATTGTTAGATACGTCCTGTTGATAGAAACTGGCAACCAATACTCGAGTTGTACAGTTCTCGATGTTGTAAATACACAACTGCAATTGCTTAATTGTTGAATGGTGGTTTCACGTCAGTTGTCTTTTACCCAACCTAAATGTTTCAGCTAAAATGGTCAGATAATGATTTGAAGGTAAACGTATTCAAATTGAGAAGCCTTAGAGGTTCTGTAAATTAATATAAAGTTTAGCAGGGAATTATCACCTGAACTTTTTTCTTTAGCTGTAGGATATCTATCTTGAGCTGTTGCCAGGAGAAGCTGACCAACTTTGAGTAAATTTAATCTTTAAAGAAAACAAATTTAGTTCATGTGTAGGTGTATTTCCAATGGTTTTCTTCTTCAACTTTTTCTTGTCATTGTCATGTCCCATCCTGACACCCCCCAAGTTGATCTCCCCTTTCTCCAAAAGCAAATTACAACTTTGCCTCTGGTATTCAGAATATGTAGTAAATCCCTAGGTTACCTGGTATTAAGCAGACAAGAACAAATCAGCACCGTGATGTCCACAGGAAATATCTCAAGGGGGACCCCAGAAGGCCCAGAATTGCTGCCTGTTTGCATATTCTGCTCTGAATAAATATATCCTGCACTGCCTATTTTTTTCTAGTAGTTTATATACTTTGAACCCTTCCTATCAAAAATAGAAATGGCTCTGATTATTTTGATAATGACAAGGTATTTCTCTTGCAGAAATAGATTCTTGTGAAATAGATTCTTTTGTCTGTGCAGCTTGCAGGTACTTTAAAGTTGCTTTAGGTGAAAGGCACTGAAGTTAAATGTTTGTTATGGTCTGCTTTTTTTGTAGCATGCCATGGAGTTCTGGCCTTTGACACAGCATCAATACCAGTTGTGATGTATAGCACTTGACAATGATACCAAGTAGGAGGGAAGATCACTCAGGTAAATGTGTACAGTTTTTATTTATGTGTGCTAAATGTGAACAGCTGCTGAGCAACAGAGTGGGTATAATTTTCCAGTGGGGACAAGAGAACAGCTGTTTTACTATTTCTCCTCTGGTGTTTTCTTTGATATTGAAGTTCATCTGGAAGAAGAGTTTGTGTAAAACTGGAGGAAAATTTTTTAGTCTTGAAGTCCATATTTGCAATTAACTTTCAGTAATGCCTCAGTTCTTATTCTGTTAAATTCCATCAATTTAATTGGAGCTTGGATGGTGCTAAAGCAATGAACTGGCAAATTCTGCCAGCACATCCAAGACTTAAGGTCGGTGATCTGCAGTCTTTTCACCAATCACTTGGGCTGCACAGGAATTATTTTGGTCCAATTTAGATTCAGCTGTTGCTAGGCAGCAAAAGATTTGTCTGCTTTTGCTTCTGTTGATGTTGAATTTCAGTTATTAGTATCATAGTGACACTTAATTGGCTTTCAGAAAAATTTTCCATCTTCAGTTAATCTAAGTAAAACCAGTTTTCAAAAGTTGAGCTAAAAATAATGCATTCTGTGGCTAGGGATTAACAGAAGAACTTTGCTAAGCTTTGCTAAAATATAACATATATAATTCTGAAAACCTCATAACCAAAACCAATTCTAGTAGTGTTGTCATTAATGAGGCTTTTACTATAACTTGGAAAATATTTTAATGTCTGCCAACTACCTGAATACGTTCCTTTTTTTTTTTTTTTTTTTTTTTTTTTTTTTTTTGTAAGAATGTTTTCCTTTTTCCTTCTTCAGAGCATTTCTGTTTGGGTCAAGTTGGTAGTAAGTATTGACTCATATGGAGTCTTTAATCCTCTTACAATGTAATTTAACTACTTCATGTTTGTGAAAATCTGTAAAAGATTTAAATTCATTACATGCAAGAAAGTGCTTTGTAAAAGCCTAATGTGGGCATACAGAACTTCACCAGGAAGTCTAAATAAAAAGAACTTGAAACTCAAGTTCTTTAACATCCTCAGTAAAGTATTCACAAAGAATTTATGCAGTGAAGGAGAGGCACAGACTACCTGAAGTAAAAACTTCACATAAAAGTAAGGGAAAAGGCAAAGCCACCCTCAGTCTCATGGACTGCAAACAGGAATTTTGATTGAGTGCACATAGTATATTAATGAGACAATAAAAAATGAGTTAAGGCCTTTCTAGGCTGAAAACTGGTCTCTGTGGGGAACCTATGGATATTCAGTGCATTGCAAAATCAGATCCATTTAGTCTACATCAAACCTGGATACTGACTTACATCTAAAGAGAAACAGGAAGCCAACGAAGGCACGTAATTAATGTATTAATGTTTAAAAAAATGACAATAATTTTGTTAGATAAGTGCTAGTAAACCAGTGCAAAGTGTAAGCAGTCATATTATCAAGGCATGCATCAATATTTACTAGCACCGTGATCAGGTAGCTAGACCTAGCAGTGCTGACAAAAGCAGACGTGAAATTTCCCCGGAATCATGTTCCACTATGGGAATATACAGGGTGTATAAAATAAAGTGACAATTGTTTGAAGAAATGTGCTTTTTTTAAATCAACAGTGGACATTGCAAGAAGCATCTGTTATGTACTCTTTCTTCTCAAAATGAATGAGCTCTGTTTTCATATCACAAAGTGGTTGATGTTGGAAGGGACCTGGAGTTCTTCTGGTCCAATGACCCTGCTCAAGCAGGGCCACCTAGAACAGGTTACCCAGGGCCTTGTCATTGTAAACGGAGCATTTCTGTTTGTAAAGGGAAATGGCAGATATTGACTATGCTCTGAGTTTTGGAAATCATTGCAAAAAGCAGAAGGCTTGACAAACAGGCAACAGAAATTATGTTGCAATTTTAGTCCACTGGATTGTACTTGAAGATGTATGTGCAAGATGGCAATTTGTTAGAAGTGAACTGTCAGCACTGTTTGGTACCTTTTTTTTTTTTTTTTTTGGACATGGCACTTTAATGAGTTCTTGTGAGTCAAATTCCTGCTGAAGCTGCAAAGAATAGAGACTCTAACACCTCCAGAGAGACCTCATGAGCATCCTTTACAGACCTCAGTGTTTCAATCCTACAAACTCCAGCTGACAGCTGGAGTTTCAAATTATCTAATTCTCCATTTTGCCATTAATGTAATGTGAAAGTATTGTCTAAACTTAAATCATAAACTGTTCTCAGATTGCAAGAGAAACGGTTGCTCATGAAGGGAAGGCAGTGGATGTAATCTTTTGGGATTTTTAGCAAGGTCTTTGATACAATTCCTCACAGCATCCTTCTGGATAAATCGTCCAGCTGAGATCACACTACACAGGGTGATGAACTGGCTCAACAGCAGAGCTCCAAGTCATAGTGAATGGGGCTACATTTGGCTGGCAGCTGTTCACAAGTGGTTCACCAGGGCTCAATTTTAGCATAGTTCTGTTCAACATTTTTATTAACAATATGGTTGAAGGAATGGAATGCATCCTTAGCAAGTTTGCTGATGATACTAAACTGGGAGGTGCTGGGAGTATTGGGTAATCATCAATGGCATGAAGGTCAACAGAGATAAATGCTGGGTTCTGCACACGGGATGGTAATGCCAGGTACAGACTGTAAGACAAGTGGCTGGGAAGCAGCTCTACAGAAAGGGATCTGGGGTGCTGGCAGCATCAGGCTTAATGTGAGCCATTACGCTTAGTTTGCCCTGACAGCCAAGAGAGCAAACTGGATTTTGGGGTGCATAAAACTCAGGATGGCAAGCTGGTCAAAAGAGGGGATTCTCCTGCTGTATTTAGCATTGGTGTGGCCTCACCTTGAGAGTGTGTAGTTCTGGGCTCCATAATTTTAAGAGGATGTTGAGGTAATTGAATGCTTTCAGAGGAGGGCAACAAAGTTGGTGAGGAGAGGCTGGGCCACTGGATTGTCTAGTTTGGAGAAAGAGTCCAAGAGGCAACCTCATTGCTCTCTGCAGCTTCCTGAGGAGGGAAAATGGAGAGGCAGGTGCCGGTCTCTCTCCCTGTTCACTGATGACAGGACACATAGGAACAGCACAAAGCTGTCCCAGGGTTGTTCAGACTGGACGTTAGGAAAAAAATTCTTTACTGTGAGGGTGGTCAACCACTGGAACTGGTTTCCTAGCCTGTCAGTTTTTCCCATGCCTGTCAGTGTTCAAGAAGCATTTGGATAATGCTCTTAACATTGTTTAACTTTTAGTTAGCTGAAGTGGTCAGGCAGTTAGACTTGTTACAACTTAAATATTCTATTCATCACTCCATGGTAGCTGTCCACATTCACTTTGTCACTAAAAGCATTCAGGAAGAAGTATGCTTCTTTCAAAGGGAGTAATCCAAAGGTGTAAATCTCTGAAAAGTAAATTTCACATGACTCACATTAACTAGTAGAATCATAGGATCATTAAGTTTGGAAAAGACCTTCAAGATCATCTGGTCCAACCATCACCCTACTACCACTGTCACCCACTAACCCATGTCCAACCAGGTCCAACCTTTCTTTGAACACCCCCAGGGACAGTGATGCATTAGAACAGATGAAGAATCAGACTGTAAAAGAAATGTAGTAGATAATCAAGTGGCATGCTCACCAGGAAATTTTGCCCTGGTCTGGGGTGCTTATCTTTTAACACTTGGCCTCATCACTTCTTGTAATTCTAAAAGATGATGTTAGTGATGGCATTCTTGTGCTTTGTGATACTCTTTTGGGGGGGGGAAGACGTGGAGATCATAACTCACTTTACATAAGATGCAATACCTGGACCAAAATTTTCCAAAGTATTTGGTTCCCTTTTGGGCTAGCAAGATTACTTTTTTTTTTAATTTAAATATTTTTATTAGATACACTGTAGTAGCACCAATGTGCTACATTTAAGCATCTCTGTACTGCTGTACATTGAGCAGTGATCTGAAATACCTGTTACACCATGTGCTGAGTCCATTGTGTCTTAATGCAGATGTGAATACTGTTGCTGGTAGTTATCCTTATATATTTATTGAGTTGCAATTAAAACTTACATTCTACCAGCCAGGGAGAAAGACCTGTATGTCTGAATACGCATCACAGCTCCTTACAGTGTGTGGGCTGGGCTGGATTGTTCCTGCTTCCAAAAGTGCTAGACTGTGTCTACAATCGATAACATAGTGTTAGCTGTGTGTGTCAAGTTATATAAGGACGATTAATAACAAGTGGCAAAAAAGAAAATAAAATCTATCACCAGTAGACAAACTCATAAATATAGGAATCTGTTTTGATAGTGTGTTAGGTTCAGCATTCATCAAAAGTTCCTTCTTAGCCACTGAACTGGTGAATGCTTCCTGAGATATAAAGGCTACTGCAGATGGTGCTGAAAATGAACCAGGACAAATCACAATCAAGAGAAAATTAGCAAACTGGCACAAATTTAACTTTGTGACACAATGCCAAGCTAATGAACAACAACAACAACAACAAAAACTTTAATTTTCATAGTATTTTAGCAACCTTTGTCTTTATACAAGGAACCTAAGTTTCTACACTATAATCAGTGATTTGCATTAACATTTGGTTTTCACATTGACCTAATTTCCTTCTTTACTTTGCACTAAATTCAATTCCCGATCAACTGCCAGAATTTTCTCCTACTTACTCTTCTGCTTTACATGAAAAAAATGTTATTTCCAAATCATGTAGAAGAAAACACACAAGATACACATTAATACTTCAGTACTATAATTCTATTAACTCTTAACTAGAGAAAATTTTAGTTATTTTATAACCTGATAAAACTAACTTGTGTTGAACAAAACAGCAAGTTAATTATGAGTAGATGACCCAGGCGTGACACATGTCCTTCACTGTTGAACAGAAAATTTATTAGATTATGATTTGCCTACTTTATTTTGGTCAGAATATATTGATTAAGCCCTAGCTCAGCTCATTCAAGCTAAAAAATAGCTCTTTGGTTGTAGTAATATTTTGGACAGAATTTTCAGTGCAGTCAGTTCCCATGTGAGCTCCTTCATGCTGCAGTGTCTGTAGAGGTCCATCTGGCCTGTTGGCTAATCCTTGTACTTGCTACAGAAGTGACTTGCCTTGCTGTCCACTGAAAGCCCTATAGCAGCTTTTCTTTTCACTTAGAAACAAGGTTGTACATAATTCTTTGGTCAGCACTGCCAATAGGAAATGCTTTGGGACTCATTCCTGTAGAACTTCATGCTGCTTGGCTGACTACTTAGCCTGATGTGAGCAATGATGCAGGAACCAGACAGACACCACTCCTGGTTATGGCTTTGGAGCAGCTTTAAAGGCAGAAAGGTTGAACAGCCTGGCAGGCAGTTCTGTGAATACTTTAGATTTTACTTGTATGTTTTCTATGCATCACTTAAATGCATCTTATAATGAAATTTAGAGAGCAAGTGAAAAAATTGCATGTGGAAATATGTCTCTCTGGCCAAAACCTTGCTAGGCATGGTTTTAAAGGTGTGGTTTTAAAGGAGTAAGATTTATTTGGGTGTAAATGCAGACATTTCTTCTCAGAAAGAGTAGCCAGGCATTGGAACAGGTTGCCCAGGGAGGTGGTGGAGTCACCATCCCTGGGGGTGTGTAAGGAAAGGTTGGACGTGGTGCTTAGGGACATGGTTTGGTGGGTAACATTGGTGGTAGGGGGATGGTTGAACCAGATGATCTTGGAGGTCTTTTCCAGCCCTTCTGATTCTACGATCTTCAATGACTATCAGGAGTGTACGATCCAAAATAATGGACAAGCCAACTTGAGGCTGCAACTGGTATATGTAAGCTGTGTCATTGTATACCAACACTAGAAGCTATTAGAGGTAATTGTGCAAGACAATTTCAACATCACAGAAATCAGCAGGTGGTCTGCTATCATTCTGAGGTCTCCAGAGCTATGCATTCAGCCACTCTAACACAGGAACTTTAAAACTTGTAATGAGATAAGCATTGCTTAAGGTTAACTGAAATGCTTTAATAACAGAACTGTTCTCCTTGCCTCTCAGCATTTTACTTCCTCTGAATTCAAATTCTTATTATAGCTCTCTTCCAGAGGATACTCATCAATGGGAATATAGCAAAATGTGAGGTAACAAAAGAGGCTTTGCTGCTATAGCTCTCCCCACTTTCTATACTGTGGGAGCTCAACAAACACTTTATAAGGTCTAGATAGAGATTTAAGTGACAGACACTGGCACTGACTTTCAGAGACCTTTGTGTCTAACTGCTTTTACAAAACCAAATGAAGCAATAAACTTACAAAAGGTGAATAAGGGTTGTTTTGTTTTTTTTTCTTACAAAATTTTTTTACAAAAAAAAAAAAGTCTTGGGGGGCTGTCTCTCAAGAGTTATCAGTAGTTAAGATGAAGTGCCTTAAAGTGAAAAGGTTTAATGCTTGTGTCCTATCAAGGAAAACACTTGAAGACATGAAGGTGTCTGAAGGGAAAACTTGTGTTTGCTCTTACAGAAAATCTGAGGCTCCAGTGGTCACTTCCAATTTCACTATAGAAAAATTAGTGGGTTAACTGCAACAAGAGGTAAGCATGTTTATATGGGTGCAAATCTGGGAGGAATATACAGTCTACAAACTGAGGGGAAAAAAGTTATAAGGAAAAGCTGAAACACATCAGGCTCATGATGAAAGCCTGCCACACATTATAGCATTAGGATACAAAGCAGTAGAGTAAACATCACACCCAGCTACCTTTGGCTTTTTAGCTCAACAGAAAACATACAGATTTTACAACCACAGTGACAAGGAGTGGGGTAGAGCAGCACTCAATGCAGTGCTTATGTGCTCACCTCAGGTGGGTGTTATCAGTATACCTAGCCAGTATACTGCTAGTAGGAACACTTTGTGACTGGGCTGAGACTTTTGGTGCCTGATATGTCTTTCACTTTCACCCTCTGCATTCTTCTGAGACTTTTTTCCTGATTCTTCTTTGACACTCCCTCAGTTCAGAAAATAAGGTAGAGAAGTTTCCTAGCTATATTCAAGTGGTTGCAAATATTTTTGCTGCATACCAGTTCCTTCTTTTTTTTCAAGAGCAGCTGCTCTTCCTCCACTGTGTGGTTCATTTAACAATGAACAAAGCTTTCACCTTGAAAAATATTTTACAAAATATTGTGGTCTGTACAGCAATAGAAAAGATGCCCAAAACAAGCCCCAGTGTTAC
This sequence comes from Aythya fuligula, assembly GCF_009819795.1. Taxonomy (NCBI): domain Eukaryota; kingdom Metazoa; phylum Chordata; class Aves; order Anseriformes; family Anatidae; genus Aythya; species Aythya fuligula. The sequence continues at coordinate 37,653,273 of NC_045565.1, forward strand.
AGAAGCCTGTTGTTCTGTTTCCTACAATGACGGGGCCAAAAGCCTAGGACTGGCTTCAGAAAGAGGTGTCAGTGGTGCAGCTGCTTAATGAGGAGCACAAGCCTGAGTCAGGGCAGGAGCCCTACAGGGCAGCAGTGTTGTGGCTCTTGGCTCTCCTTGGCTGGAGCAGCTGCTAGCCTTCTTTTGATCTGGAGAACAAGATTTCTGCTGGATGTTGGGGGTGTAGTATTTAATGAACATCCAGTCTGTGGAAGTAATTTGTGTCTATTGTGGGAGTGGCAGAATTAAATTAGGTCTCTGTTTCTGAGAAGCCCGGAGCCTCTCTGACCAGGGCCAACAAGCTATTGAATGTAATTATGATTATCTTCTGTGGGAGATGAGTGAGTGCAGTGCGTCCTGGATGAGGCTCAGAACTTTGCATCACCATTCATGTATTTTGCTCTCTATAGAGGTTCATTAAGGTTATTTGAAAGACATTTTGACACAATAAAATTGGTGTTTCAGCCATACTTCATCACAGAACAGTTATTTTTAGTGAATAAACTCATAACTCAATCTCAGTTAGGGTCTGTTTTTTTGTTTGTTTTTGTGGAAAAGCTCTCATGATCAGCATCCATTGCAGCTTGTATGAAAACATTGCAATGAACCCAAAAGTGAGGACATTGTTTAAAGTGATCTACGGTATTGAATGCATTCAAAGCATTATTATATAGTTTGCTTAGAGTGTTTTGTGGTCACTTTGTCTGCACTGTGAATAAGCATAACATTAAATACTACTTTTTAATGTTTGAAAATTACTTGGTGCTGAGTACCTATCAAGCTTTTGTAGTGTTAAAGACCTGAAATAAAGAGGTGGGTCATTTTCCCTAAACTTACATTAAATCTAAAGTACAGAGGATGACAAAATTCCTTTTGGATCCTGATGCCCAAGATTAACATTAAAAGACTGGGAATCCCATGGATGGCATGGTTTAAATTGATGATCTGTAAAGCTGTGGATTAATGATGTAAGGTGCTTGACTTAACACTTCTCCATCTCTCCTGTCTATGCATTGTCTGCAGCTGGACACCAGTCTCCAGCTCCGTGATCTCATCTGCATGGCTGCATCCAGGGCCTCTCACCTGTGCTAGTTCTTGTGCTGTCAAACCCTTCGCAGGCACACTTTGTCATGGTAAAACGGTGGAAACTACTGACTGCATTTCTTGTCTGTTTTCTACATTATATGGATATCCCTGGTGAGTGATGTCTAAACACAGCAGATCTGGAACAAAGTGAATTTAGGTGTGCTTTCTTCTGTAACTGTCAATCTATATGCCTTCTTCAGAGCAAGTCACCAAAGTTCAGGAAGGAAAGAGAAGTGTTCTGTTTATCACGGCTGCTCAGTAACAGCTTAAAACTCAGATGGAGATGCAGAGTTGAGCCTTTGATTAAAAATTTCAAAAGTCTTAATAAACTTGTGGCTTTGGATGAAAGCTGTTTTGGCCACTATGTCATGATTAATGTATTTGTAACTCCTGCAGATAAGTGTTTTGTCATTTGAATAACCAGTTTCATTGGCTTTGCTAATGCTTTCTTTTCACATATTTTGCCAAATTACTATACCTAGTTGCAAAATGTAACTAGGTTTTGTTTTTATAGCTCTCCTTTGAGGGGTAATGTTATAAGTAAGTGACAATTTAATGAACATATTGAGTGTTTCCTTGCAACGCTTCTGAAGTCTGAGGCATGCATTATTTTCTACAAGGTAATAACTAACACACAGTTATTTTCAGGCTGTGGGATCTGTGCCTGGTGGTGGTTCAGGGCAGTAACACCATTTTGTATTATTCAAATAAAAAAACTATTATGTGACTGGTGACAGAAAGGATTCCTAATGCACTAAGCAAACCTGTATCTTCAGCACGTTAGAGGTAGATTAGAAAAGTCTCTTCCTTTTAACTTGCTTCAAAAGTTATTTAGTTGCTGAGAATCTCTGCAAAGTGGACTGTGCCTAGAATTATCCAAGCAAAACTGTAAATTCCAACAAGCTAAAAGATGGGGTGGTTTAAAGTTTTTATCCACTGCAGACCAGGTAATGATGATGTGGCCACAGAACATAGTATAGAAATATTGGGCCATGAGAGCTCAGTGCAGGCAAGTGATGCACCTGCCTTAGACTTCTGATGGAAAAATCCATTAATCAGTGATAGCGAGTGAAAGGCTTCTGACAGGTTTCATGGGACTTGACTGAAATCTTAACTACATAAATGTTATACTCTACAAGGATTTCTCCAACTTTTTCTGATCTTCTGTTTTTCCTCAGACTTCTCCCTAACAAGGGATCACCTTCATAAGGCCTTTATCTGGTCTCCTACATGATGTTTCAGTAGCATTGTGTTCATAAGCCTAGGCTTTAAAAACAATTTCAGTGACAGTGAGAGAAGTTTCAAGTTATGCTTATATTGAAAAAGAACCATACAGAAATGAGGTTAATTTCTTGTTCCTGAGGAAAAATCTTATAAAACATCCCCAACCAAAGATAGATAATGGATAGATGCAAAGATATGGTGTGTTGTTTAATGGCAGATAGGGATTTAGCGTTTCTCCTCTTTCCTCAAGAATCTCTCAGGGTAAGTGCTAACATAATACCATCCATCTGATGTCATCAAATTTATCAATGAGAGAATAAAAGTTAGTTGCTAAAGAAATATAAATAAATCTTAGTAGAAAGTAAGGTCATGCTATGTTTGAATTATATCTAATGAGATACACTAATGTGATACAATTGTCTAGATAGGTAGCTTTCATTGACTGTTTCATCAGAGAATTGCTTTGGAAAACTACCTGAGGAACTGGAGATGATCATGAGGCTCGGACCTGAATCCAGAGATAACTAAAATGCATACATTTTCAAATGCAGATTAAAGTAGAAGGCAAGAGATGGCTACTATTTCTCATTACAGAACCAGTTGTAAAGTTCTAGCTAAACAAATAGGTATAAACAAGTACATAGGCCAGTGGTGTGCTTGCTGCTTTAGAATAGGTTTTTATTTTTAGAAAATGCAATAAGTACTGAAATAATGAAAACATTTACATAACTTTCAAGTAGGATTACAGGTACCATAAAACCTGAAGTTTTGATAGCAGCATAGCGTCATCTTTCCTGCACTGGGATATGTAAGCAAGTGGGTGTGCAGGTGAGTATGCAGAGTGGCTCATTGATATTCTGCTGTGTGGATCCTGGACCTTAGACCATACAACAAATTAAAGTACTCTTCATTGACTGTCACCACATAAGACTAATAACATGGGCCAGGGTACAGACTTGAGCACCAGAATGCAAATGTCTTTAAAGATTTGATCTCAATCTAGTACCAAGTTTAAGGCAAATCCTATATGCTGTCTTCAGAAACTGCAAAACAGACAAAATGTTTTTGATTTAGTGAATAACAAACTTTTGAATAATGTTTATTAAGGCAAAAGAATATCACTTACATGATCCCCTCAAGACAGTATGATTGCTTGCACAATTCAATCCTCTTTCTACTGAATGAGGATTTCAGAATAGAAAAAAATGCTTAAATGAGAACTATCACATGAAGAGTATTTTTGAACCACCAGGTGAATATAATGGATAAAAATTCACACTGATTTTTTGGGGAATATATAGTTTCTGAGGAAAAAATTAATTATTGAAGATTTTTCTTGATCGTAATGACATGCCCAGCACTTCCAATGCAAATTTATTTTATTGATCATTGTTGAAACAACTATTTATTTTACTGGAGTTTTAAAATTCGTATCATGTCAGTGAACCTCATGAAGTTCAACCAGGATAAGTACAGGATCCTGCACTTCGGGAGAAATGACCCCAAGAACCAGTACAGGCTGGGGGTTGACCATCTGGAGAGCAGCTCTGCAGAGAGGGAACTGGGAGTCATGATCAAGACACGAAGGTGACCATGAGTCAGCAATATGCCCTTGTGGCCCTGTTTAGCCTGGAAAAGAGAAGACTGAGGGGAGACCTCATTAATGTATATAAATATCTGAGGGGAAGGTGTCAAGAGGATGGAGACAGTCTCTTTTCTGTTGTGCCCAACAACAGGATGAGAGGCAATGGGCACAAACTGAAGCACAGGAGGTTGCAGCTCAATATGAGGGGGCACTTCTTTACTGGGAGGATGACAGAGCACTGAAACAGATTTCCCAGAGGGGTTATAGAGTCTCCTTCTCTGGAGATATTCAAAACCCACCTGGGTGCCATCTTGCGCAAGGTGCTCTAGGTGATCCTGCTTGGCAGGGGGGTTGGACTATATGATCTTTAGAGGTCTCTTCCAACCTTGGCCATTCTGTGAATGCAGGTAAGTGAAAAACTGTAAAAAGTCTGTGGAAAAGCTTTAATGGTGCTGTTCAGTCAGAATCAGTAAAAACTATACTGTTGTTGCCTTTTACTTAACTGCCTTTATGTATTTCTGAAGGAACTCAATTTTACTATGTTTTACAAAGCACTGAGCTATCAGAAGTTAAACAGTCTTACCTGCTCAGATGAGGCCCCAAACTGGAAGATATTATTAACATGTCTTAAGTAAATACAGCCTGCTAACAAATTATTTCCTTTTCTGATGCTTAGTATGCACTTTGTGTATTTGAATTAGTTTCTTATTCATAGTTAATAGAACACGTTTTGTTTAGCTACCAGCTTTGTTATATATTGTTAATTAATGAAATTCCTGCAACTATCCTGGTACCTTTCCCAGTGTAGCACACCTCTTTTGTACACAGTATTTATCTTTTGAAGAAAAATTCTCCAGTTCTTTTAATACACAAGAGAACAAAATAATTCCTCCCTGTCACTTAAAAGGGCAATGCCAAAATATTTCCATTATGGTAATTCAGTGTTTTCTGGGAATGGATTTTAAAAGTATAATTTCTGGTTTTCAGTTACAGTGAGAAAATAAATCTGCAGCTAAAAAAGAAATGGATGGAGCAAAACAGTTTAAAAAAAAAAAAAGTTGCCAACATCTGTATTACTTTCTATACTGGCACACTCACAAGCAAACTGGCCACCTAGAAACAAATGCTTCAGTAACTGATTAACTGGAAAAGCTCACTTTACTGATGATGACTTTGGCATTGACTCTTGTATGTTCAGACTCTTCATTTAGATAAAGTATCTTACCACAGAAGTTTCTGCATCATATTTTACGAAGGTTCTTTACCATATCTTCATAATCATATGGTACTGCACAGGAGTAACAACTCAGTCCTCTGCTCCCACCTCTCAAGTAACACACCGAATGATTTCAGTTTAGTTGGGCAGCAGCGGGAGAATACTTATGTAAATCTCCAGAAGTTTCACTGAAAGCCCATTACTAACACTCAAGTTTCAAGTTTCTAAAAGAGAGTGGGCCAATATTGATGATAGATAAATGAGATTAATCAAAGCAGTCATGATTAAATATGATTCTCAAGTGCAGTTTGCTGTTAGGTTTTGCAGGTGCTCTCCTGGGAATAGAAACATTAAATGCAGCCCCATAATAACCTGGTTTCATAAATTTCTCTCATGATTAATATGAAGTAGTAACTTTTTTTTTTTTTTTTTTTTAATCTGAGAATAAAAAGTCTTTTTTTACAATGAGGATTGTCGAGGACTGGCACAGGTTGCCCTGAGAGATTGTGGAGTGTCCATCCAGGATGATATTCAAAACCTAGCTGGGCACAGCTCCAGGCAACTTGCTAAAGCTTTAAGCAGGGTCTTGGACTGGAGATCTCCGGAGGACTTCGCCAGACACAGCTTTTCTGTTTCTATGATTAATTGGACTCAGCGAAAGTACATTTACTTATGTAGTCTGAGAGTTATGGTTTCTAGATCTGTAATGTAATGTGCAATAATTCCTATGCATAAATCACCAAAATTTCTGGTTTAAATGCTTGTACATTGTCTTCACGTAAGCATGTAAGCAATAGATTGGAAACTCCCATACTAAAGGCAGAATAAAATGTGGCCTTAATATAAGTGTTTTTTAAAAATACTACAGTGAAATATATTTCTATATTCTTTTTAAAGATGTGATTTGAATGACTTTATCAAATACAGAATGTTGAAAAATTCATATAAACAGACCTGGCCAATCCGCTTTCCATCATTTATCAGCAGTCCTGGCTATTAGGGGAGGTCCCGGTCGACTGGGGGCTAGCAAACCTGACGCCCATCTACAAGAAGGGCTGGAAGGTAGACCTGGGGAACTATAGGCCTGTCAGTTTAACCTCAGTGCCAGGGAAGCTCATGGAGCAGATTATTTTGAGTGTCATCACACAGCACTTGCAGGGCAAGCAGGCGATCAGGCCCAGTCAGCATGGGTTTATGAAAGGCAGGTCCTGCTTGGCGAACCAGATCTCCTTTTTTTGACAAAGTGACACGCTTAGTGGATGAGGGAAAGGCTGTGGATGTGGTCTACCTTGACTTCAGTAAGGCTTTTGACACCATTTTCCACAGCATTCTCCTCAAGAAACTGTCTGCTCTTGGCTTGGACTGGCATACACTTCATTGGGTTAGAAACTGGCTGGGTAGCTGGGTCCAAAGAGTCGTGGTGAATGGAGTTAAATCCAGTTGGAGGCAGGTCATTAGTGGGGTCCCCCAGGGCTCAGTACTAGGGCCAGTTCTCTTTAATATGTTTATCAATGATCTGGATGAGGGGATTGAGTGCACCCTCAGTAAGTTTGTAGATGACACCAAGTTAGGTGCATGTGTCGATCTGCTCAAGGGTAGGAAGGCTCTGCAGGAGGATCTGGAAAGGCTGGACTGATGGGCTGAGGCCAACTGTATGAAGTTCAACAAGGCCAAGTGCCGGGTCCTGCACCTGTGGCACAACAACCTCAAGCAGTGCTACAGGCTGGGAGATGAGTGGTTAGAAAGCTTCCTGGCAGAGAAGGACCTGGGAGTATTGGCTGATAGTCGGCTGGTCTCTAAAAAAGACAAGTGTCTCTAAAAGGACAAGTGTCTGCATCCATGGTTGTATTTTTTTCATAGAAGGTAACTTTTAGAGTAGCCAAGTCAGTTCATGAGATCAGCATTCATGTACTACAGAGCTAGTTTGTTTTTTCTTAAAGTGGAATCCTTCATTTCAGATTCCCACAAAACATCTGTAAAGCAGAAAATGCTGTTTGTCCTAATTAAATGTGACAACCAAATCCTTCTTGGATACCATGTAAATCTTCCACAACCACTTTGAGGAGTGAAGGCCATTGCTGTCATTTGATAGAAGCATCTTGAGATTGTCTGTCACATGCTTAAAATCAGCTGAGTGAACCTATTCAAGGGCGCCACTTGAAGTATCACACTGACCTTATCGCTCATTTCCATGTCTGGGTCCTGGAATGGGAAATGCAGGACTAATGCACAAATTGCCACATACAATTTCAGACACCAGCTATGGTCTCAGCACAGTTCTTGTCATCCTGATTTTGTCTTATAGCTGGAATTACTGCAGGCACATTACACAAGTGATATTACTTACACTTTCTCCTCACCTCACTGACTGTATGTTCCTGCTCCAATCAGCTGCTGTTTATACAACAGCCTGAGGTTGTTCTGTTGTCTACCAGCTTACCTTTTAGTAAGTGTCAGTCAGGAACACCTTTGCTAAAAAGGCGATGTGAGATATGCCAAGCTCTCTCAAGATAGGTTTGCGTGTGCTCCAAGTTTATCAGTGAACTTTCAGTATATGAAAGTCCAGGAAAGGGAAGTTGTCACTAACGTAAACCAAGATCTTTACAAGAGGGACTGAAGATCTTGTGTTATAATCTTATCAACATGTACTAATATCTGAAGGGAGGGCGTTAAGAGGATGGGGCCGGACTTTTTTCAGTAGTGCTCAGCAACAGGACAAGAGGCAATGGGCACAGACTGAAACACAGGAAGTAGTGGCTGAATATGAGAAAACATTTATTTACTGTAAGGGTGACAGAATGCTGGCACAGGTTGCCCAGAGAGGTTATGGAGTCTCCTCCTTTGGAGTTATTCAAAACCCACCTGGACAAGATCCAGGGCCATGTGTGCTAGGTGACCCTGCTTGGCAGGAGGGTTGGACCAGGTGTTCTCCAGAGGTCCCTCCCAACCTCAAGAATTCTGTGATTCTGCTGGAGAACGGCTGTCTCTTTAAATGAAGGCAATTGACCTAGGATGATCCTGGTCTCCCTGTGTTCACAAGGCAATACTTTGTCTTTCTAAATTTCTGATTTCAGAAAGTCTCACAACAAAATTGCAAAAACTTCTGTATTATTTGGACAAACAAAGGCCTTCAGTGCAAGAGCAGTAGCAAATTCAAACCTATTGTGCTATAAAAAGTGGAAATGCTGTAAGTTGTAATAAGAGCATGTCACAGAGAATCACTTTCAGTTGATCTGTTGAAGAAGCAAAACAGAAGCAAACTGGGCAGCTGAGTATAAGAATATTTTTAAAGGATTCTAAGCAGAGGACTCACAAGACAAAGACAATGCATTTAAATTGTAATCAGAATCATTACTCATGCAAGCAACTTGAACAATATCACAGCATAAAACAACAAAATAACTGGAAACAACAGTTATCCATTCTTTAAAGGGGTGTCAATGAACAGGCAATGAATTTGTGTTAGAGAAATCCAGATAATGCCTTCTCTGTTAAATATATATTATTTCAGAACTCTAATTTCATTTTAACACTCACAAGAATTTAATGTGTCATTTTAAGCAACATAATATTTGAACTTGATTTTAAACTACTGGTCCAGATTTTCTGTTGTAGTATTCAGGCAATGGAGCTATGATGAATCATGCCATGCAAGGATCTGCTGTCAGCATTTTAATGTCACTGTGTTTTGATCTTTCTTTTTTTGATGCTTGGAACTTTTTAATACTTCTGTTGAATAAGCATTATTTTGTGAGTATTTTTGTTACTAGATTTGTTCTGCTTAAGCTCTGTCTTTCCCTTTCAAGTGAGTATGTTAAAGCTATTTTAAAATATCAAAAAGTTATTTTAATTATAAGCTGCTGTCATTTTTTGTTGTTTGAAATAGATTGAAATCTTCTGATGTATAACTCTTTCTGCCTGTGCCCAGAAGCTCTTTTGATTCCATTCATGAATACCAAAAGATTTCAACCTATGTTAAGTGTTTCACATACAAACTAAAACAAATATAAACTCAGAGGAATATATGGATAGGTAGCATTGCTCGTTCTTACTTTCAGTTCAGCTCCTGTTTTTTTCTTTGTGTGTTGCATACGGTGCATGTCCAAATTTTGAAGACTCTAGGATGAAAACTGGATTGCTTATGCATAATTGTTAACAATTATTATTATATATAATACAGATACATCCACTCATTTTTCTCAGAAATATCTGACTAGCAATTAATTTTTCTGCTGTCTATTGTCATGCTGTACTGATTTTATTTCTTTCAATGTATTTGCAGGCTCTATCTTTAAAATACCATGGTGCATCTTTGAGATTTTAGCACTAAAACTGTGATTATAATAATTATGCCTTCATCAGGGATAACAGCTGTACAGTCTCTAGGAGAAACTAACTGAAATTGCACTAAATAACACAGAAAACTTATCTGAAGCTTCAGTTCTGGGGCTGTAAGCTAGCCTGAGATGTGAGCAGGGTTTTAGAATCCAGCCTCCCTGCCAAGTTTAGAGCTGCTGTTATAGTCCAGTGTCAGTCTTTGCAGGGCAGCCCTTCTTCAAGCAAATGAGTCAGGTGGGAGCCTCCCCCTTTGCTGTGCTGACAGCAGTGCAGGGCATGGGGAAGATCACTCCACCCTCATTACTAGCAAAAGGAAAGCTTCATTTTCACAGTGCTAGAGATCAGGGAAGGATTCAAGCAAATGTTTTGTTTTTCCCCACAGAGTAGGGATGATCTGAGGGATATCTGCTCCAATCACTGCTGTTGGCCGGTACAGAAGGAGGGAACCTGCAGCTGGCTTTATTAGAGAAAAAGACAGTATCAGCGGCAGCTGGAGAGGGGCAGGAGACTACCAGCAGAGAGGGGTAGAAGGCTCTCTAATAGATTCTCTTGCTTATCCCTGTTCCCACATGCACTGCACAGTACTAAGCCTTCCTCTGACCAAAACTTTGTTTCCTGGATTATTACCAGAAAGCGGAAACATGGAGAGTTTTTTTACATTTCTGTTGGAGACAGACAATTTCTCCTTTTAATTCTGAACTTTATTTACAGATTAGAAACTCCAATATTCTCCAATATTATTTTCACTAGTGAGAGAAAAAAATGGATGCATTCAGAGCACTTGGAAATGAGTCGCTGTTGTCTGGTTTCTCTGGTCCTGGCAGATGGGATCCCTTTCGTCGTCCCTTGGATTCCATCCAGCCCTGGCACTTCAGGCTTCTGGCAGCAGTAATGCTGGTGGTGACCTCCCTATCGCTTGCTGAGAACCTGACTGTGATCCTGGTAACTTTTAAGTTCAAGCAGTTGAGACAACCTGTCAATTATGTTATAGTCAATTTATCTGTGGCTGATTTTCTGGTCTCATTGACTGGTGGCACCATCAGCTTTTTAGCCAATCTAAAAGGTTATTTTTATATGGGATACTGGGCTTGTGTACTGGAAGGATTTGCGGTCACATTTTTTGGTAAGCTTGATTTTGTTGGTAGTTATACATTTTTTCTTTGAACTTCCTTTAATGTATTCTACTAACTCTCCTGCAGCTTCCTGAGCCTCTGACTTTGCATGCCTTTGAATGCATTGGATCTTTCCCCAGTTACGCATGTTCTGTGGTGTACCTCATGCATGAGTGAATAACATGCAGCACTTTTGCTGTCATATATCAGTGGCTTGTTGCTTGTATACTGTTTACTGAATATGTTTAATATAATGAGAAAAAACTTGCTAATAGAATAGCAGGATTGTGGGTAAAACTGTGAGAAAAAATCACGATGTGCAACTATTTTCAAGGTTTGTGTCTAGGTGTGTGTATGTGGTTAAATGAGAGAGAGAACAAATAGCTGTTCTAAAACTGTGGAAAATATTAGCGCACTGAAACATCTTATGTTAGCGGTCTTCCAGTGGTTCTGAGGAACTATGACATGCCTGTAACTGTCACCCCACGCACCTGAATCTTTCTGTGATTGTTTATCTTGTCTTTGTTTTGCCGACTACATAAAATTTATTACTTTAATTTACTTTAAATTACTTTACTAGAGTACTTTACTCTAGAAGGGAAAATTGTCACCAGTTCACTGTGTAAATATACCTCTGCAGAGTAAATATGAAAACAGTTTTAAAATTGAACATCTAATTACTTGAACATATAAACTAATTCCTGCCTCCTACAGAGCTTTTGTATCTCTGCCAAGTGATATTTTGGTTCTGTTTTAGAAGCTGCATAGTGAAGCCAGCCTTTTAACTCAGTCACTTCTCTGAATCAAAACACATTGCTGGTCTTCAACCTGAAGAGGAATCCCACTGTTGCTCTCAGGTTGATTAAGCTACACAGAAGGAATATGTGTGAGGGACTATGGTTTTCTACCAGTTTGTGGCATGGAAGGCGTGTCTCATGGAGTTAAGGTCAGGCTGTTTCAAGATGTTGGTGAACAACCAGGTGGTCTTTAATAAAGTGATACCTTAATGTGGTGGGCAGCTGTCTGTAGGCTAGAGTTCTACAACAGTCTGAAATATGACATTTCTTGCAAAGATAGTGTTTTGAGGATCTATCTTCATTTGTTAAATTGGAAGTTATATGTAATTTGCAGCTTTTCAGAGTAGAACAGAATAAAAAAGTCATTGTGAGTTAAAAAGTCCAATTAGTTGCTTGGGTTCGTAGTCATTATTACTGACAAACTAGACAAGTATGGAAATCTTGTATTCTTAATAAAATATTAGAATAATGCACATGAATTGCACATCCTTTGAAAACTTGGATTGATGAAAAATGTTCCTGATATGGTGGGTGGTCAAATGCTGCAACAGGTTACAAAGAACTGTTGGAGTCTCCACAGCAAAGAAGCTGTTCAGTCTCCATCTGTGGAGATGTTCAAAACCTAACTGGACGTAGTCCTGGACGACCTGTTCTATGGATTTTGCTTACGGTGTGTAGGGCTGGACTAGGTGACCTCCAGATATACCTCCAACATAAATGATTCTGTGACTCTGTGATGTGGGATAGTGTTTGATTTTCAGTGAATCTATCTGATTTTTTATGCTGACTGTGTTTTCCCACTGTAGGTATTGTTGCTCTCTGGTCTCTTGCACTTTTGGCTTTTGAGCGGTACATAGTGATCTGCCACCCACTGGGAAATATGCGCTTGAAGGGGAAGCATGCTGCCTTAGGTATTGCCTTTGTGTGGACCTTTTCCTTCCTTTGGACCATCCCACCAACTATGGGTTGGAGCAGCTACACCACCAGTAAGATTGGAACTACCTGCGAGCCTAACTGGTAAGGCCATCCTTGCAGAGTATTGTGAAGAAATTACACTTACAGCTCATGACTTCTCCAAAGCAGGAGTTTAAAGGAAAAGCTTGAAGATGATGGACTTACAGGCAAAACTAGAGGTAGACAAAGCTATAACAAAACCAAGAAAAAATTGTCAAGAACAGGTTAAAAAAATGTGTGTGTGTGTGTATATATATATAATTTTCTAAAAGGAGAAGCTTTTGTATCTAATGAAGATAACTGTCCCATACCTTATGGTTTTTGTCTGGATTCAATGAGGACTAAAATATTTTTAGAAGTCTGGACAAGGCCCTGTGCAACCTGTTCTACCCCCATAGTTGACATCACATTGAGCAGGAGGTTGGATTACATGTACCTTCCCACCTGGACAGACCCACAATTCTATAGTTCTGTGTCTGTGATCCTACAAAGTAAACGTTTCCTAGCCCAGTGCTAGGGAGATGGCCCAGGGCTCCATCTGGTGATTTGACTAGAGCTGTACAGGGGGGTTTTGATTAAAAACAGTTAACAAAAATATTAGTGACACCTTTAAAGAGCAAAATGAACTCTTCAAGAATATTAATCAGAACACATTAGTAATACATACACGATGTATTCTGTGTTTTATACAGGTATTCAGGAGCTTATACTGATCATACCTACATTATTGCATTTTTCACCACTTGTTTTATAGTGCCTTTATTGGTAATTTTGGTATCCTATGGAAAACTGATGCAGAAGCTAAGAAAGGTAAGAAGCAGCACTAATAAGTAAAATGTGTATGTATGTAATCATTTGGAATTTTTGTGTTCAAATTTCCATAATGATCAGACGTCAGATTTCCAGACAGCAAATACGCTCACTTGTCATGCTTTGTTAAAGAATTATAATTACAAACAGAAATCTATGCTATGGTTAGAAATGATTTTTCAGTGTCCAAGTTTTATCACTTATGTCTCATTAGCCAAACATCGTTAGAAAAAATGCCAGCCTCATAAATAAAGAAGCTGGATGAGCCAGTATTGGTTTATTTACAATTGCAATTCAGTTCAGTGGCAGTTTTTCAGATTCAAACCAGACAATTCAGAATGTAGCTTAAAATGTCTGCATTTGGAAGTTGGTGTTGTCAGATACCTCCAGTTGCTCATTCCGTCAGAGTCATTGTATTCTGTATTTTGGCATTCTAAATAGAGGCCTATTATCTCTAATTTGACTAAAATCATTAGGATTCCCTTTCTCACAGGTGGAATTTGTCTGTATATCTGCACTGCCTTGAGGTGTGTTGCTGCAGCACACATGAAAATATTTGAGATAAATCAACATGTGTGAGGCTGGACAGCAAATCTGGGCCATCACTTCACTTCTCATGGCTTGGCTAAATCTAGCTTGGGTGTGCCTGTACAGGCTACAGTCATGCTGGACTGCAACTATGTTTTTGTACAAAGATGGTCCTAGCATTTTTTTCTGTCATTTTGGCAATAAAAATATAAAGATATGTAAACAAAGGAAAACTGAATAATCACAGGATAGAGTAATTCACATCCCTTAGCACTCATACTGACACTCTGTGGTCCAGTAACAGCATTCTTATATGCTATCATACTTGACAAGAACAGATCTTTCCTTATAGCATGGCAGATTATAAAACTTCCCCCACATTTGCTGTATGAAGGCCTTGTTTATTTTCTGGAATTTTCTGTCTTTTCTTTAAAGGTGTCAGATACTCAATGCAGGCTGGGAACTACCAGGAAACCTGAAAGACAAGTGACTAGAATGGTTGTTGTTATGATCATTGCGTTTCTAATCTGCTGGATGCCATATGCTGCCTTTTCTATCCTAGTCACTGCATATCCTTCCATTGAATTGGATCCTCGTCTGGCAGCAATTCCAGCTTTCTTTTCCAAAACAGCTACTGTTTATAATCCAATTATTTATGTCTTTATGAACAAACAGGTACCGTATGCTTTCAAAGTGTCTTTAAAACTCATATTTTCATATGTAGACTTGCTTTATAATGAATTATTTCTATCTACTTGTTAGTTAACCAGCAATACAATAACTAGCATTTAGAATTAAAAAAAATAAAATGAAAAAAATCACTATGTCTACTTACTGGAGCATAGCGTAAACCTCAGAGCATTATTACAATATGAATGTTAATAATAATTAGGTTTAACTATTAGAAAGGGAAATCAGCCCTTAGTGAATGTCAGTTATTTCATACAGTTTTCTGTATGAAAAGTCTATTTTCAAGACTGTCCCATGATATTTCTATTATTCTTTAGGAATGCAATACCAGTGAATTGCTTTTGAGGTAGGGTGCTCATGGATATAAACAAAATGGAAAGAGAACATCTTTGAATAGCTGTGTATTAGTGCATGAAAGCAACTCATGAACCCTGAGAAATGACCAATTCTCTTTGGCAAGATGTGGCTAGGAACAAGCATGAGAAGAAAATTATTTCTTAGAATGAGGCTTACTAGTAGTTTGTGCCTTTTTTAGGATGTCATTGTTTCTCACTTTGAGAGTTCTTCATGGTGTCACAAGCATATATATTTAATGGGGCTATTTCTGTATGTGCCCAACTGATTAATAAGATAATTTCCAAGAGTTCTAGTTAAGACACAAACTGCTTTATAGAAATATCTTTTAATTTCTGTGTTTTGATTGATCTCTTTTGTTTCAACCTTCTAGTTCAGGAGGTGTCTGGTTGAGATGTTCAGCTGCAGTGCCATAGAGACTGCAGAGTCCAACATGAACCCGACTTCAGAGAGAGCAATGCTAACCCAGGACAAAAGAGGCAGTGAGTTGTCCATCATGGCAGTACGTAGCACCATTTCTAAGAGGAAAACTGGAGATGAACACACAAATTGCCCTTCTTTTGCTCAGTTGGCAGCTTCAGAAAACAAAATCTGGCCCATGTAGGGAGTGAGATGTGATCATTAATGCAGTACTACTACATCATGTTTCCTTGTTACCATCACTTCATATAAAAAATGTCATGGTGGACATTATGCTCAGTTCTGTGGACACTGGCTTTGAGATTCTGAGCTCCTGAGTGAATGCAAGAGCTTCTTGGCTCTGCAGTTGCAATCAAACGCCCAGCCAAAACATTACTCCCTTCCTCTATTGTGTTAGTCCTCTATTATCCACTGCCTGCTTGCCCCTGGTAATAAAACTAGAGAAGCCCAATATTTTCACGCAGGCATGTGGCACAATAAGGATAAGAGAGTTTTACACTGACGACTGTGTAAAACATGACTGTGGCAGAAACATGAAGTGGTACACGGCTTCAACATGCTAATGGAAAATGAATAATATTTAGCATACAACTGACTCGAGTTCAACCAAGCGGCGGTTCAGAGAGAGGCAGGCCTGTGTGTTTTTTGGTTTGTTTCAGAATTTTTACTTAAAACAGACAAACAAAAAGCCTAAGGCTTCTGCACTTATGTCTGTCCCTGGTGAAAACATCATCTGCAGCAAGTCAGGTGAGCTGTTAAGACTTCCAAGGACTAATTTATTAAAAAAAAATCCCCATCAAGAGTCATTCATATCCTTCTTCTTCATTCCCTCTTTGTCAGGAAAACTTCTGTGCCCATAGCAACTTCTGAAATCAACTCAACTTTAGCAGAGAAGGTAGGGTATAGAAAACTGTGCAGGAATACTGAAGAAAGGTTCAGTAGCACTACTTGAGTTCTGAAGCTGAGCTTTGTAATACAGAAGTTTTTTACTGTATGTCCTTGCGACATGCAGAGCTAAGGTCTATCATATTCTTGAGATCATGTAGCTCCAGGAGACAACTATTATTTCTGGTTTTTAATCATAGAATGGTTTGAGTTGGAAAGGACCCTTAAAGATCATCTAGTTCAACCCTCTGCCTGGGCAGGGACATCTCTCACTAGACCAGGTTGCTCAAAGCCCCATCCAACCTGAACTCAAACACTTCCAGGGATGGGGCGGGGCATCCACAGCTTCTCTTGGCAACCTGTTTCAGTACCTCACTACCCTAGTAGTGCTCCACGGTGAGGATATTCTTCCTTGTATCTAATCTAAATCTATCCTCTTGCAGTTTAAAACCATTGCCCCTAGTCCTATCACTATAGGCACTTGTAAAATGTTTCCTTCCATTTTCTTATAAGCCTCCTTTAAGTATTGCAAGGCTGCGATAAGGCCATCCTGGAACCTTCTCTTTTCTAGGTCTAGCACTTCCATGTTTCTCAGCCTTAAAGAAAAAGCTTTGTGCACAAACAAAGCAAAAGAAGGAATTCATTTACTACTTCCCATTGGCAGGCAGGTGTTCAGCCATCTACAGGAAAGCAACGCCCATCACATATAACAATTTATTGGGAAGACAAACACCAAAGACAAATGCACCTCCCCCCCGCTAAGACCCCATTGTTCCTTCTTTACCCCAGTTTTCTTGTTCTTCATGAAGCCATGTAGTTTGGGATATCCCTTTGGACAGTTGGGGGCAGCTGTCCTGGCTCTGTCCCCTCCCTGATCCTTGTGCACCCCCAGCCTCCTCACTGGCAGAGCAGTGGGAGAAGCTGAAAAGTCTGTGACTTACTGCTGGCACTGTTCAGGAACAGCCAACCTATCAATGTGTTATCAACATTATTTTCACCACAAATCCAAAACATATCATCATACAAGCCTCTACAAAACAAAAACAACACAAAACACTATCCCAGCCAAAACCAGGACACTTAACAATTACAATTTCAGGAAATTAGTGTCCAGAGTATACAAAAAATATGCATCTTCTGGGCCATGTTACATCAGTGCATGGTGGATGGCTGTGTTTCCCTTCATGTTTTTGCTTTTCTCTCACTTCTGAGCTAGAACATGTCTCAGAAAACATAATCAGTGTTCTAGCTGAACAGGAAACTTGTAGCAGTCAATCACACCATGTTGCCGTTCTTCTCTTAGGAGCAGTTGCCTCTCTGTCCCAGCAGTCCTTAAATTTCTGCTTCTGTACATCACTTCCTCAGCACTTTTAATTGAGCTACTGATCCCGACATAAGTTGTTAACTTGTTCTTTCACCTTTTAGGTCAAAAGCAGGGACCACAACAAAAATATACTTTCCATAAACAGTGGAAAAGAACAGAAGTTGCCTGCTTTCCATGTTTGTGTGCCATCTCATATAATTAGCTCATACAATGATATGGTTCAATACAAAAAACTTTAGCTGAACATCACTTACATGCAAAAGCAAACCTGGTTATGCATGTAATAAAGACTTCTTTTTTGGTGAACATTGTATGAAATGTTACTAAAATCTGGCATCTCGGATTCTGAATTGTATATAAGTTCTAAGCTTACCTGAATGCATTTTAGAAGAAAAGGCAATGGCTGACTACATTTAAATGCTTTACTGTGGGAAACCATTATTTCTAGGTAAGACGTTAATATACTGCCAGTAGAAGCAGCTGTTGTTTCCATGGTGATATAGAGTCTCTACAATAGCTACACACTGTACAGACCTTAACAATAGAAATGTGATACAGAATCAGTCATCTGATGTTTTCATTTCAAATTTAAAAGTTCTTTACACATAATAAATGTTTTGTTTCTATTTAATTTTTTCTTCTCTTTATTTTATGAAGTTATGGTTTGAAAAACAGAAGTACCCTGAAAAGGAATGAGAGGCTACCTGAGATATATGGGTCAGACCTAGTCTCAGAGCAGTACCCTCTTCAGTTTGAAGTCAAAAAACATTCATGAAGTAGATGGGGATATTGGGGATCAGGGAAAGGTAAAACGGATACACAGTACAATAAATAAATAAATTATAATAATGTCCTTAAACCCTGTTATCTTGCAAAGGCTGACCTCTTTATGATTCCCATGCCCAAGAGGAGCATGGAAGCTGGAACTCTTTGTTGGGGGAAGAGGGACAGGCATAGGCAGTGTGGCCCTGCATCCACTCTGGCCCTGGCAAGCTCACATAGTTTGCTTGGCTGCTCTTTCCTGCTTGTGGCCCCTTGAAGCATTCACAATGATGGATTTACAGAATACCTAGCCCCCATCTCCCTGCACAGCCCAAGATTTCTGGTGCATTTTGCTTTAGCTCTGTGAAAGCAATCAATTTTAACATTAAAGCAGTAACGACACTAGTATGTGGGAGACAGTATGAGCCAGCCTGCTCATATGGATGTGTTTCAGGAGCCCACTGTGTGCAACCCACTGCTTCTGAAAGCACATATTGGATTTACATGGCAAGGGTTTGGTAGCAGAGTGGCTGCAGGGGTGGACTCTGTGAGAAGAGCCCATCAGCTGCCCCATGTCAGATAAGAGCCATCTCCAAAAGGGACCTGCTGCTGGCAGAGCCAAGCCAATGAGTGCCATTGGATGCACCTCTGGGACAGCGTAGTTAAGAAAGTGAAAAACTTATTGCACAACAACAGCTGGGACAGAGAAAGGAAAGAAAATTATAGAGACAAACAATCCCACAGACACCAAGGTCAATGAAGAAAGAGGTTAGGAAGAGCTCCAGGTGCTGGAGCAGATGTTACCCTTCAGCCTATGGAAAGGCCCACCGTGGAGCAGGCTGTCCACGGGTCCACCCATGGCTCAAGGGGCGCCACAGCAATGCAGATCTCCATGCTGCAAGCCACAGAGGAGCCCACATAGGAGCGGGGGGGGGGAGGAAGAAGAGGGGGGAGAGTGTGGAGGGGAGGGTTCCACCTGTGGGGGACCAGTGCTGGAGCAGTTTGCTCCTGACAGATGGACTCCAATGGTATGGAGCCATGTGGAAGCAGTTCTCGAAGAGCTGCAGCCTGTGGGCTTTTCAGGTTCAGAGACCTTAACTTCATTTTATAATGGTTGGATCTAAAGAGGTGTGTTGCTCTACAAAATACATCAATTACATGAAATACATCTACAAAATACATCAAGAGCTGCATGTATGAGAATTCAGTTCAAGGCCGCTATGGGCTTTGCATTCATCTCATAAAATTTCATGAGGTGATTGTCTTTTGCAGTATAATTTTACACTCAATGAGCTTGAACTTTCACAGTGCTCAATCTTTGAAACCAAAGTATGAACCTCATTATGAGAGTTACATCATTTCACAATTCCTGTTCTTTACCATTAATGCCATGTTATCATATCATGAAAAATCAATATATGAAGCTCTTCAAATGTTTTCAAAATATTGTGAGACAGGAAGAGTAAGATGTTCAATTACTATTCGTATGCACACCTAAAAGAAAACGTTCATTAGTTTTTTAAAAAGTGAGGTATGATATGAAAGCAAAAAGTCTTACATTTAAGACTCAGATTTTCTCTTTCAAACATATGTTGACCTAGGTTAATCACATGTTAATGGTATTAGCCGTATTAAATCATGAAGAATTGGCAGAAGTGATAGTCTTTAACTAAAAGCAACAGAAGTATTTTATCTTCTGAGAATCTCAGGATATGTAGAGTATATTTCTGTAGGACAAAATAAAACATAAAAACTTAAACAATGGCAAAGAAAAACACAGTGTAGAAATTCATGGAAAACCTAAGAAAAAAGGAAGTTAATAGGAATTTTGCCATCTGATAAGTGTTACATCATCCTCAGTACAAGTCACTCAACCTGAAGTGGTATGGGTGAGTTTTTAGACTACTTCACCAAGGAAAACTTCGGTTGCATCTATAAATGAATTGCAAACACCAATTTGTAGCTGTAGTCAAAGACAATGTCTCCACTAGCAGAAATGGAAACACACCCACTTAATACCCTAATAGCCATTATGAGGTTAGCTGTAGGTCACATTACCATTGTGCATGGTGGGGTGGATGGTCTGACATCAAGCACTGAATTAATGCAGTCAAAACATTATAAGGGCAGGGTATTCATATGAGCTTTAGAGCAATGCTCTCATTTCAGCTATAGAGCAGACAAATAACATTGGCTACTTTATGAGGAAAAGAGAGAACTGCAGCACAACAGGAACAAAAGAGGAATCAAACGAATGTATGGGAATACATTGAAAAGTCATGACATTAAGCCCTTCTTCCTTTTGCCCACTCATAAACAAGCACTAGAAAGAGAATTCAAGAATCTTTTCCCAAGGCATGTACCCATCCTGTCTGCAGAAGCCACCCAAAATACCTCCACAGTCAAAACTTCTTGCATGACTTTTTTCCTAATGTGAAAATAATTTTCATTTATATATATATAATGGAAAACATTATATATTTAATGGAAAACAATTTTGATATACTTTTAATGCACTTTTAGAAAAAGAAAATTACTTAAATTTGTTTTGAAATACTAGCATTTTATGTACTTTTTGGTTATTAAAGGTGGATGATAAGGAAAAAAAAGTCACTACTTTTCTATACATTATTAGAGGCTTCAGATTGTTGCTGTTCTCTGAATGATAATGTGCTGGCAGTATTCTTTTGGCACAGAAATATTTGTCAATGTGTTAGTTTTAAAATGAAAGGGAATTTAAATCACTTTTTCTGTTAGCCCTCAACCATTCTGCTTTTACTCAGGTCACTAACCAAAGGTGTGACAGTAGTATTTAGACATACTGAAGATAAGAAGTGTTTCCAAACATCAATTCAAATTTAGAGAAATATTCTACAGATCCAAAATGGCACCAAAGACAATATTTATGAAAAAGCACATTGAATTGCTAACTGAGGTGCAGGGCATGGCCACCTCCCCCAGCTCCGGCTCAGCCCTGCTCCTGTCTGACCACTGGGGCCTCAGTTCACTGAGAGTGTTGTACTCTTACATATCTCCATAGCAATGAGTAATTATAATATATATAATATATTTATAATATACATATATATATATTATATATATATATATTATATAATATATATATCGTATATTATATATCGTATATTATAAATAAATATAATAATTATAATAATGCTAGAACTTCAGTGTGAAAAAAAATCTGTTCTCCTGCCTGAGAAATAAAAATAAGTTCCTGGCTGAATTTTGGCACACAGGAAAAAAAAAATAAAAATCTTTCATAATCAGTTATTTCAGCATTGGGAATTTAAAATGGACACCAGACTTCTGGATCAATACAACTGTAAGAATCATTTTTACTGATAAAATTCTGAAATTTAGAAGGGCATTATCCAAGCTATTTTCCATAGATTCAAATCTAGAGGGGGGTGGAAAAATATATTTTAAAATGTCATCACACCTCACTACCCACTAGCAGGGAAAAAGGTTTTGATGAGGGCTTAGCTACTGAATGATGTATTGGTGCACTTCAAAAAAGTTGTCATCGTCTTGCTCCAGCAACAGACAGCACAGATTCCCCGGAGATTTGCTGCTGCTTTTCAAAGATACAAATATATTAATATGCAAATTTAGTTTCCTCTAAAATCACATGCAAATATGCAGAGTGCTGCTACAGGAGATACTACCTGCTCAAAGTGAAATGGCATGGAGAAGAGCGGGTATTCTTATTAAGGACTAGCTCTACCAAACATTCATAATAAACTGGATCATTCCAGCATAGCTCTGCAAGTAGGGAGATGGAGATTAACCTCATTCATCCATTTGCATTTTATGGTATTTAGACGGCTTCTGCAAATTTTTTAACTTATCTTCTTAACTTCTTAACCTTTAACTTAACTTCTTCAAATATTTAACTTAATGTTTTTTGTTTGTTTGTTTGTTTGTTTGTTTCTTTGACTTGAGTTGTTTTATTGGTTTTGGTTTTAGTTTTGGTAAAAATGCATTTAATCACATCAGTTTCCACTTTCAAGAAACCAGACCTTGTCCTTGCTCACACTCAGTCTCCATTGTCAAGAGCTCTAAAAGGTAAAGAGAGGCAACTAGCAATCAACCCAAGTTTGAAAATACATTTCTCCGTGTTCCCAAATTTAGCTGCAGCATAAATTCCTGCTTTTGTTTCCTGTCTTTATCTTTCATTTACTGCTTCTCCAGGATCAGATCAACCCTCCACCCCCATTCCCCTTCCCCAAACAAAACACCTCTGATGTTCCCCTTCATCTTGTTCTTACCAGCAGATCCATGACCTCACTCAGAGGAAAACTTTCCTCACAAAAAAAATACACTACCAAGATATTGGTGTCCAAGGATCCCTTCAGTGAGATGGGCTGATCTGTCCAAGCCTATGTAGGTTCAGCATTCACTACGGTTTGAATCTCTGTTTAATTTTGACCCCAGTGAAAATGATTGTCCAAGGAAACAGAGCCATGAATATCAACAATAATTCTCATCTCAATTAGTAATAAATATAATTTGTAACTGATTAGTGAAGATTCTTATAAAATTTATGATGTTATAATACTTTGTATTATAAATTGTACTATTCTTTCTCTTTACTACATTTATATTGAAGTCTCCTTCTCTGTCACAAAGAGTTAAAAACTATAAGAGAATTTAAGAGCCTTACAGTAATTTGGCGCATCAGTTTTAGCTCAGCTATTATCCAGCTGCATCAAGATATTAATGTAGTCATCTCTCTTCAGTCTCAATGAATTGCTATAAAAATGTCAAACAATTAGATTATATTGGCCAACGTAGCCTTGTTTGATTGAGTACAGATGTAGGCCGTGTCCCTTGAATCATACTGATGAAGAAGTAGAAGGGCTTGTAGAACTCCATTGCAAATTTATTTCAATATACGTTGCATTCAGGTTTCTAATGTCAGCACTTGCAATACTAATAACCCCAAATGCTAAATAGGTATTTTTAGATGGAATAAAAGTCAATGTCATTCAGGACAAATACAAATGAATTTTATTGAAAGAGACAGGTATCTTGTTCTAGCCTTTTATTAATTGCTAGTCAATGCTGAAGACAGTATATTTAGGTATTTCTTGTGACTTCATCATCCTGATTCAGTGACCACCTACTAGAATAGTTTTTCTCTATTAAATACTATGCCAGTATGTTTATTGCTATACACAATTTATCTGCTACTTCCCTATCAAGATCAACCAAATGATTACAGATAGCCATCAACGTACCTCAGTTGCACCATACTTCACACTCATTTATGTCCCACAAGCTACTTCAAGTGTTACAAGTCCAGAAAAATTCTGAGGACCAGAAAGAACTGCAAATATTTTGGAAACTCGTTCTCTTCTTGAAACAGAAACTGGTAGTTAATTATCCATTGTGTATTGACAGGTAATTAATAAGCACCTGTCATGTTAGTGGAAGAACAGTCAGTTCTGGTTGCTATAAGAACACTGAGAACTTCAGCAAATTATTAATACTAGAATTAAGGTTAATATATCTGCTCTGAACAGACTAAATCTTTTCATCACAAACTTCTTTTTCCACATTCCTTTTCTGTTTCAGGGCGTTGCAAGTTACAGTGCTACACACAATTCCATTGTTCCAGCTCTCCCATTGAGTTTGCCTATTTTAAGGCATAATGAGAAAATTACACAAATTCCTAATCAGTGCAGCCTGTTGGAGGTTTCTGGAAATGCTGTTCATTTTTGTGGACACCTAGTTTCTACTAACAATTTGAAACGGTGAATGTCAAGTATGAGAGCATCAAGAAAATTCATAGAATTCATAGGTCATGTACATCCAGTTATATGAAAACACATATTACTACAGCTCAGTACTGATCTTGCTTTCAGTTTCATCTTGCAGGTTTTCACCCTCTTCTGCCATCATGTGTCAGCTGAAGCATTATATGAAATACAGGAGAAATAAATCACACTAGTAATTCAGTGAAAAAGAAATAGCTTACTAAATATTTCCCATGCTAATGGGCAATGCCACCAAACTGAAAATGTAAGTGAATAGAGGGTCATGTTATGCTTGAACATTTTCAGAGACAGCCAAATGTATATAATTTCTATTAATGACATATTAATTTGCCAACGGTGACACAAACATGAAGGGTTTACAATTATTGCAGATTATTTCCTTTTTCATTTCTTGTGTCTTCTTGGCCTAAGACAGAGGTTTTCAGTTCAGAAAAGGGTGTTTACTTGGTTAGCTTGAACTATGTTTGAACTTCACACTTAGTGTATATATTCTCTCTTGACAGTGGAATAATATATTCCATGGTAGATATACTAATGTGATTATAATATTTTGATTTTTTTTAAAAATCTATATAATAGATAGCAAGATTCAGATTTTAGGGAATTAAACCTGATATTTTACACACTAGCAATTTTGTTAAATTATACTGCACTTTTGTAAAAATAGAATTAAGTCATCTAAAATTACCCCTTGAAACACAAGTTTTAGGCAATGTAGATTTTAAACTTGTTATTAATTTGTTTCCACTGTTCTTATACTTAAATGAAGACTTCTGTGGCTACTGCTTTGTCAATATCATCTACTAGTTTCATAAAATACTACCCATGTTCTGCTCTCACTGGCAGAGAAATACTGTATCTGCCTTTTAGATGAATAATGACTAAGGTCTTCCACAAACTGGTAAATATTTCAGGGGACGTAAACATGCCTTCATTTTAACTTGATCACATTTTTAAAATCCATATACATGTGTGGTAGTACTACCTGTCTGAAGATACTTCAGCTGATAATATCGGAGAGATACAGCCGGTGAGCTGTTTTTTCATCTGCAATACGTAAAAGAACAGATTCATATTCACGTAGGATGGTTGACTCTCCCCTGATATCGTATTCCTGGACAGCTTCCAGGTCAGACAGGGTGCCAAAGCAGTGGTCATAAAACTTAGCAGGTTGTAAAGTCATTTAATTAAGAGCTCAAACACAGAAGAATGGGCTTAACTATTCATGGGAACATATTTTACAACAATCTTAAACCTACTCTAATTTCCCTGGCTACAAACACCCACAGCCATCAGCTGCTAAGTTTTAGCATCTGCGCTACGACATCTCACTCTTTGCAAAGTAGAGAGACAGACTTACTGAGAGCTCAAGCTATGCTAGCTTTGGAGAGAGTAGCATTTGTTATGATAAATCTTTGATTGATTGCTTATGGCAGTTTAATTTTAGTGCAGTTACACCATGGACTGGTGAGAGAAGTTCTCTTTTTTGTTTATAATTTTCTAGCAAACTTGTAGTTCTTCCCTGCAGATCATTTAGAACTACATACTGATGTCATTCATCTTGGACAGTTACCTACTACTCAAATTATGTTCTTGTCCTAGAGTATTACCAATAAATTCAACGTGATTTTTTTCTCCTCATATTTTTTAGATTGCATAAATTTTAGCTAACCAATTCTTTTCAATCTCAAATATATTACAAAATGTCATTTCTGTTATAAAAGCTAATTGATAATGTGATTTGTTATGTTGCTGAGACATAATTCAGAAAGTTATTTTAAAGCCGTTGATACATGGAATAGCACTAACCATTTAATATTTCTTGTATGAATGGATACTGCATCAGGGAATGATGTGGTGCCATATAGATGAAATATTTTCTGAAGCTTTTATTCTTGTTGTTTGGGTTTGTGCCAATGCCTTTCTTGTATAGAGCTCATATACCCTCAGCTGTATATACTGTAATTTATACCTTGGTCATCAGTAGGAATTTTTCCTCCAAGTTGCTGAAAAATAAATAATATTTTAAAAATTAAAAGCTCACAGACAAATAATTCATGATCATTCTCTAGAATACTTCAAGAAGTTGAAAAGTATTTTTTATTAAGATTATTTATGCAATAATTAGTACTAGGTCCCTTCTTTTTGAATGTTCTATTCGTATGTGCTTAATGAATGGTTTTACAAGATCAATTCAGCATTTCATCATGACTATTTCCATTGCAGTTGTTAGGGAGTAGCCTTTCTATACAATTATCATATGAAATCAACATTCCTCATTCAACTTTTTTACCTGGAACTGGAAATTTTGTTTCATTCATTTAATATTCAGTGTTGAAGAATGAAGACCTTCAGTATGGCACCTTGTATGACTATGCAACAACTTAGTTCTCCAAATCATTTGAAGCCAAGGAGACTCTTGGGAGTCCACTGTAGTGGGTTTACGTGGCAAGGTCTTGGTAGCAGGGGGCCATAGGGGTGGTTTCTGTGAGAAAGATCTAGAAGCTGCCCCATGTTTGGGAAGGGCCCCATTGTTTTCCAGAGCTGAGCCAATAAGCGATGTTGTTTTGCGCCTCTGTGAGAGCATATTTAAGACAGGAAAAAAACGCTGCGACACACAGCAGCCGGGAAAGTGAAGGGAGTGAGAGAACAGCCTTGCAGGTTCCAAGGTCAGTGTAGAAGGAGGGGGAGAGGTGCTCCAGGCGCCGGAGCAGAAGTCCCCTGCAGCCTGTGGTGAGGACCATGGTGAAGCAGGATGTCCCCCTGCAGCCCATGGAGTACCACGGTGGAGCAGGGTTCCATGCTGCAGCCCGCGGAGGAGACCACGGTGGAGCAGGTGGCCCTGCACCGACGGAGGCTGTCGCCTGTGGAAGACCCCTGCCGGAGCAGATTCCGGGCCGGACCTGTAGCCCGTGGAGAGGAGCCCACGCAGGAGCAGGTGACCTGGCAGGAGCTGCTGCCCGTAGGGGAGCCAGGTTGGAGCAGTTTTCTCCTGAGGGATGGGCCCCATGGTATGGACCCATATCTGGAGCAGTTCTGGAAGAGCTGCTGCCTGTGGGAAGCCCACGCTGGATCAGTTCATCAAGGACTGTAACCCGTGGGTGGGACCCCACAGCACAGGGGACAAGAGTGACCGAGAAGGAGCGGCAGAGAAGAAGCGCTGTAGACTGACCATAACCCCCATTCCCCCGTTCCCCTGCGCCGCTCGGGGGGAGGAGGTGGAAGAGGGTGGAGGGAGGGGGAAGGTGCTTTTGGTTTCTTTCGTTTGTTTCTCACTTCTCTAGCTTGTTAGTAATGAGCAATAAATCTTACTATTTTCTTATGCTGAGTCTGTTTTGCCCATCACAATAATTATTGCGTGATTTTCTCGTCCTTATCTCAACCCTTGAGCCCTTTTCACATATTTTCTCCCCATTCCTCTTTGAGGAGGGGGAGTGAGAGAGCGGCTGTGGTGGAGCTCGGCTGCCCACTCGAGCGGAAGCACGACATCCACTCACTACAAAATAAACATACTTCTCTTTGCTCCTATCAGGTTGCACACTCAGAAATTGGCTTTCATTGCCATCACCTGTTGACTCACTCTTTGGGGGAAAACTTGCTATTGTCTGCCCAGTTAGTTTGCTATGAGAGTGTCTCACAATTTTTTTTTCAGTCTTGAACCTTGGCTTGAACAAATATGACATTTACCCAGACCTTTGCACAGTCTGTTTGAAACCTGACAAGGTTGTCATTCCATGAGCACAGAAGATATCCCAGAGACTCTCTGTTTCTCTCTCTCTCTTTTTTTTTTTTTTCCACTCCCACTTTCTCCCCTAATTTGAGACTCCACCCAAGGTGTGGCTGCCTTGTAATTCTCAGCTGATGATCAAATGACTGAGCAATAAATGAAAATATTTCAATTTGTTCTGGTGAATACACTCTAAATTATCTGTCATGTGCCATTTTTTAGAACTTGGCTGGCTGACTGTAGAATTCTTAAGTGAAAACTATTACATCTCTGCAAAAACTTCAAAATTGCATAAAATATTCTTGTGTGTGTGATCACAGAAGTAAATTTGACTTATTTAGCTTCATATACTCTGGGACTCTTTAGACATCTTACAATAAATTTAACTCAAAGTGGATTCTTTTTATGTTTACTAATTAAAACTCTTTTTGTCCTCACAAAGGACTCCTTCTGCTTAAATTCTCAATCATAATGTGAAGAATACATATCTAAAAGCATTATATATATATAATAGAAATATATATAAAATATATAATAATATTTAAATATATAAATAATGTGTATATATTATGCTTTTAGATGCATACTCAGATCAGGATATGAAACAGATTGTTTTACAGTGTTGTTTCTCAACAGGTTTTTTTGTTGTTTCTCAACAGTTTTTTGTTGTTGTTGGTTGTTTTTTTTTTGCTTAGCTTCATTCACATTTACAGTCTTTAATAGATCAGCATTCTGAACTCTAAAATTTTATCAGCTGGACTGCTGAGTCCTTCCTTTATATAAGATGCAGTTTCTTAGCCTTCTTTGTTAAATTGCCTTGTAAGCTTACAAAGAAATACAAAAGACATTAATTTGCCTATGCTCTTTTTCTTTCAAAATCATTCCAAACTCTTCTATACATCTTTTCCGGAAGTGACTTATTACTTCTTACCATCAGGAAATTTAATTATGTCATGGCACACTGCTAGAAACATATAATGGAAGGTAAGATATCATTTCCGGTACTAATTCCTGAAGCAATGAACCAGATATCTCCTACTGTCACTGTATGAATATCCACTGTTACCACCTAAAATACAGTTTATCATCTCACATCCTTAGTCTTACTACCATTAATGATTTTACTGACAGGTATTTAGCAAAGCAGTACAGAAAATATTCTCCTAATAACCATGGCAATTTGGTTATGAATACACTCCATGGTCCTAAGTAAATTATTATTTTAATGCTTCAGAAATACCCATCAGATATTATGTATAAATGCATGCCGCCAACTTTTACAATGCTTAATCAGCATAGATTGCAGATTTGTAGGGATTCCACCAGTTTCTCTGATTAGTATTTCCAATATCTTACTCCCAACAAGTAAAGCTTACAGGTCTGAAGTTTCCTGGATAAGGCCATCACTCTTTATCAGTGCTTTCTGATAAAGTAATGCTGTCAGACTGTAAAGAAATTTTTGGTCATACTTATTCATCTTTCTGACAGAGATTGTTGCAATGTAGTTAGGGATAAAGTATCAAATATAAACGAGAATATTTTTTTGGAGTAAAACACTTTAATGTATTGTTATTTCCTTCAGTTTCATAAATAAAGTCACAGTACTAAACTATCAAATATGCCTATTGTACTTAGATATCAATGATCCTTCTAACCTTAGCAGTCTTACAGTTTTTATCCTGGATTACTTTCAAAGAACATCACCGTCATTTCTAAAGCATTGAAAGTTTTCTGGACTTCAATATTTATGAAATGCAATATTTCAAGAATGTGGAAATTAATACAAGTTCATTAAAACTATCATGTAGCAAGGCAGACTAGCTTCATGATTCCTACTGAATGTAGCACTTTTTAAAAAGCCTTTCTTATTACAGAAAAACAGTAAAAGAAAGCCAGTATTACAGGTCAAAAATGCCATTAGCAATAGGGAAACACAATTTCATAACAAACAATTTATTGGAAAAAGATGTGGAAAAAGTAAACTGAAGACATTAACAGTTTAGTGTACATTTGCTATACTGAACAACAGGTGCAACCATTTGCTTCTTCAACTTCAAAAACACTTGAAATTCCCAAATGCTGTGCATGGGATTTTAAACAGGCAGCTAAGCAATGGTGACGCAATGAAAAGGTACCTGTCAAGATTTAAAATAAATAAACAAATAAATAAATAGTCCTAGTTTCAGCTGGGATAGAATTAATTTTCTTCAGAGGAGCTGGTATGTGCCATGGTTTGGATTTAGGATGAGAATAATGCTGATATCGTACTGATGTTTACGTTGTTGCAGAGCAGTGCTTACACTAAGCCAAGGGCTTTTCAGCTTCTCCCACTGCCCTGCTAGTGAGGAGGCTGGGGGTGCGCAAGGAGCAGAGAGAGGACAGAGCCAGAACAGCTGACCCCAAATGGCCAAAGGAATATCCCGTATCTTGTGGTGTCATGTGGGACAATAAAACTGGAAAGGCTGTCTGGAGGGGCTGCTGTTTCTTGGGAACTGTGTGAGATTTGGTTTGCTGATTGTGCAAAACTGCATGATGTATCGCTTTTGTTGTTTGTTTTTTGTTCATTTTCTTATTTTTTTTCCTTTTTATTAAACTGTCCTTATCTCCACCCATGAATTTCTGTACTGTTCTTTCCAATTTTCTCTCCCATCTCACTGGAGGGTCTGGAGTGAGTGAACAGCTGTGTGGCGTTTAGCTGCCTGCCCACTTGAGCACAATTCTCTTTTTCTCTCTCTTTTTTTTTTTTTCTCATTTTTTTTTTAGCTTGTATTGTTACCAAATGCCCAGACATATGCCTTTCAAAATATTTGTCCCATGCTTAAATAAAGAATGAAGTTACATATAGAGTGAATAACAAGGATTAGGGAACACAGTTGACAGAGAAGCTGTGATTCATATAAGGTTATCTAATTAAATTGTTAGAACAAGGAAGAAGGAAGTACAAAGTTGTATTATATTGTGTACATAAAAGAAGCATCTCACAAGTCATGAGTTTGTAATTAATGTCTATATAGCCCTGTGACTCTTATCAGGTTTTAATTAACTATAGCACAGCAGGAATGCTAAGAACAGTATATTTTCAGTGCTATTTTCATACTCAGTCAGGAACATAAAAAATCATAGGAAACAGGCATCACCATCTTACTAGAAAAACTAAAATGTTTTTAGTTGCAATAATGATCATAGCTTTGTATTTTCTATACATACTACATAATTTTACATATATTTTTTTCCTGTTATCATTACAAATAAAGTTTTAAAGTATGTATTTTAAAAACATACTGCTGATTAACAGAACATACTACAAAATCTATGCATATAAAATGCTTATCTGGGATTTTGGGATAATTTAATATATCTTCATAAAAGGTACTTTAATGTTATTCAGAAAGCCTATGGGAAAATAAAGAAAGCAAAACTTTAATATTGCCCTATTTTCTACTTAAACTACAACTGCTGCTATACACAAAGTTAAAAATCAATTAACTCAGAATAAGGTGACAGTTAATTTTTCAGCTGATACATCTTCCATTTAAAAACAAAATACATCAAGGAAAAGTATTCCGAAATGGAAGCACTGACAGTGACAACATTCCAATGAAATTGGCATCAACACCCCAAAACGCTAGCCTGGTTTCCTTTAAGGTGTTGGTGCTAGTACTCACCAAGAATTTTTTTTTTCAATTTTTCAGTGGAATCTGAAGAAAATAGAAATATTAGTAATTCTTTAGAGGGATTCGCTAAGTTCAGAAAAGCTTAGAATACCAACTGACATCTCTAAAATTAGCGTTTTTTGATAATTTCATGACACTTATTCTAATATCAACCTGTTTATATCCAAAACCAAAATCAGTCAATCAGCATAACAGATGTTTTCTTAAGCTTACCTCTCCTTAGGCTATATAGAAGAGTATCTAGCACAATAATGTGAGATATGCCATATGCACGGTCTAGTGGTATTCATAGTATGAAAAGTCTGACACAAATTACAGAATAATTATGTTGGGCAAACCATATAACACACAATTAAAAAATGATGGATGAATGGCAGTTGAGGAAGTGTGAAAGTTCTGTTCTGTTTTGTCTCTAGGAGAACTGTGGGAGTCTTCATCCACTAAAAAAAATAAATTTTAAATATTGTTATTTCTGAATACGACTGAATATACGAATGAAGTGCAGTAACTTAACCACTTCTATTTGTTTAATACTTATGGTACTTTTCCATTCCTCTCTTTAGAGGAATGTACTCAGAAATCCTCCCCTCTCCAACAAGATGCCTGGTATAATTCTTCTCGTAGCATGCCCTTTACAATAAAGACTGTCTAATGAATGACTGCAGGCTCAACTTTTTGCATTCTATAATCTATACCCATAAAACTACTCTACCATGCACTGTGAAGCAAAATTATGCTGTTCATGTCATGTTCATGATGTAACTTTTGAGTCACACCATTTTTTTCATTTTATAACTGTTCAGTGGGGCATAAATTTTAGCTTTTGTTCAACTATGACAAAGTCTCCCCAAATTATTTAATACATGTGAAATACAGCTACTGCAATTGTAATATTAAATCAGTCATCTTTCCACTTTCAGTTCTTGTAAAAATATTCTCAAAACTGTCATAGCTCATTTTAAAGATTTTATCTATATCTGTAAACTGCCTATAAGTCTTCAGGTCTACCAGGTTCTCATTGTGTTAATGGGCAATGCAAAGCTTTTGTACAAAGCTTTTTAGTTCTTACTTTGAGCTGAATCCTTTTCCCCGTGAATCTTCCTTTTTTGAAGAGTATGGATGGTCTGACCAGTTGTTCTACCAATGTGCAACAAATCTGGAAAGAAGTAGGTTAGTTCCTGTCAGTTTTTACTGAAAGTTTTGAAAAACAAGAAAGTATCAAACATATATGGCCTGATGTCTTTACGTTTAAAAAACAATAACAACAAAAAAGGATACTATTAGAGATGTAGTTCTGTATAACTGAAAGAGTTAGCTTCACTTTTTGTTTTCCTCACAGTTCATGCAACTATAGATTGTCAAGTCTTAGGTCACTGCTTCTCACCACAGAAATCCTATTCTTACCATATGACCATAAATAAATCCTCTACTAAAATTGATTTAAAGAGATTATTGTTCTATTTGAAAGATTAACCTGTCAACAACACAGGGTGTCCTGCATGCTGTTTACCTGTTCTGGAAACACCAGGTAAAATTTTACAAGGAGCAAAGACAGCGGAGAAAAGGGAGAAAAATAGATACACACACCCCATGAGTAATATAAATACAAACATTTGAAATAATGCATCTGTGGATAAAGAAGAATACAAATACTTACTCTCAAACAAAATTTCTAGCCTTTCTGCATTCTCTTGCAGGGTAGTGTACCACTGGTTGGCTATTATAGAACGAACACCAGTAAGGCTAAGAAGCATTACTGTTTCTGTTGGTCTCTCTATAGCAAACTGTAAAGAACTAAAAAAATAAAAAGTATGAGATCAATAAAATAAAAATGTAATTGAAATTCTGCATACTAATATATTAAAAATATAAATATATAACACTTTTTAACAGGAGAAGAAAGAGAATTTTATACGAATCTCAGCAAACTAAGAAAAATCCCAGAATCCATTTCTCTTGTATGTTAAGCATAAAATGCTTTCAAATATTTTGTACCATATCTTATGTTTAAAACAAGGAATTATAATAACTTTTTTATACCTCTTTTCATGATGCAATTTTATGTGGATTGCTCCATGTCATTCTACTGCTTTGGGCATCAAATGAAATACGAATGGAAGAACATCACATTAACTTTTATAAAACAATGCAGAATACCCTTTATAAGAGAATCAAAATGCTGTGAAATGGATTAAAAGACATGTTTAGTTCAGCTTCTATTCTTAAAGGGAAAAAGAAAATATTGCAGGAACTGAAAGCTTGCTCATGTCATAAGCATGGCAGTAATATGGAGACTTAAAAAGCAATTCAGTTATTCTAAAATGACATCTCTAAAGAGGAATATTTAAATAAGTATCTTTGGCATTATTGTTTTAGTGCTTGGAGGGGAGTGATAGTCTGTAGGGCTGGAACTGAAGTAAATTAAAGGCTGAATCTTCTTTTTGATCTCTGCCTTTTATGGTAACTAAATCAGAAGATGATAACTAAAAATTTTTGTAATCTTTTTGGAAGATGCTGTCTGATTATCTATGGAGTTATGTGATTCAGTTTTAACTGAACATTATTCTAAACTTTCTGGAAACTGCTAGAATTAAACACATTAAGTTCCAATGATAAATTTACCAATCTATTAAAATAACACTTCAGAAGTACAGAGCTAGAAAAAATAGCTTAAGAAACTGTGCTTTGTTTTGTTTTGTTTAATGGGAAAAAAGGATATTAAAACCAGGAGAGTTTTCAAACACTCAGATCTGTCTGTGTATAACATACCTTACACACAATTCATTTTAACTTACACATCACTGGATGGATTAAACAGTATTTTAAAGTTGTTTTTTTTTTTTTTTTTTCTTTTTCATGAAGTGAATAATCATCAAAGTCAAGAGATATTTATGCAGCCCTAACAGGATCAGATATAGGATTTAATTGTCTACATTACAATGGCAGTCCCAATAAAGACATGAATAAAAATACATTTTTTCATGTTCTTTTTTTGGGAGTACAAATGGGTTATCTGAAATTTAGCATGGACTAAATAACTAATGAATAAAATCAGGACTCTAAAACTATCCTTGCTTTTAATACATTATAAGTTATTTGTTGAGCGCCATCCATTAAAATTCATAATGTACATAAAACAAAAGTTTGTGAGCCCTGTCACTTGTCAATTTAAAAGCAAGGAAAATACTGAAAATGCCTTCAAGTCTATGAAAGCCAGATGTGTAATATGAAAGATTGTGAAGAGGTCACTTAGCATCCCAAAATAATTTATTACATAAAACAGTCTGATTGTTAAACTATACAGCATAGGAAAACTTCAGAGGGACTCTTAATTATCTGTTAAAAAGAAGTTTTATATATTTAACTAGAACATCTTGAGAATCTTGAGCTGGGAGGTATGGGTAACATAACAACCTTTTTGTGACATTGTGTTGATTATTGCTCTGCAGCAGAGCATTCATTCTGTTTAGTCCTACGTAAAGAATGAAGCTGCAAGAGGCTAACTTCCCCCTTCAATGTAGATATGAGCCCTTCTATTTCCAGAAATAGATAAGAATATTTATAACTCAAAATTTTAACTTTGCTTTGAAATAAAAATAAATCTGCATTACTGTGAATTTTACCGAAATAAAGTTAATCTTACCTTTTGTAGATATCAGAATTGGCTATTCTTTGATAACTTTGTTTTGATTGTACCAGATCTAAAAGTATCATCAAATGGCACTCTGGAAAAAAAAAATTGACACTAATAATAACGTCCATCGTAATAACTGTATATAAAACTGGCTTTTCTAAGTCAATGACTTACTAAGCTCAGTGTAAACAACTCATATAAAATTTATATTTCAGCCAAAAGAGTGTCATTAAGTAAAAGAACACCAATAAAGTCATTCTAATATTATTTAATGTAAATTTGATACACTTTTCCGTAATGTTTGATGGGCTTTTGTCCTGCATCACCTTAGTATAACTAACAACAAGGTCCATGTAACCATCTTATTACAGATAATGATTTATATGACTCAATTCAGTAGTTGAAAAATCTTGTAAAGTGGAGGTATGGAAATGTTATCTGACCATGTTAGAACCAAGTTACAGTTAAAACATTCTTTTTAAGCTATTTTCCTTAAAGGCCCCCAATGAAATAACTCAGAGTACTCTTAGATTAAAAAGCTTTCCCTAAAGATTTTTTGCTTGGTTTGCTTGGTTTGCTGCAGCTTAAACCTTTACTTAATTGTCGTATTTCACACAGATATCTGAGAAGAAAATTACCTTTTTGTTTGGAAAGCCTTTGATGTACTTGAGAACTACTATCAAGCTTCTCTTCAATATTTTAACCTTTTCTCCTAAAGTATATTTATATGCATCTATATGTATAAAAACACATATATATTTATTTGTACAACTATGCACACATATCTGCACTGTAGTTTTCTGACCACACTTGATCTCCACCAATAATTTATTCTAGTTTGTCAGTATTCTCCTCCAGACCTTTACAAAAGTGGAGCGTGAGATTAGTTAATTTATCTTGCCAATGACACTCCTGTATAGTTACCCCTATAACAGAACCCAGTCTTGTTTGATCCCTAGCAAGATGATGATGTTTAATTTGTGATTTATCTCCTGATTGTAATCTGTAGTATCTCCCCTCAGGCAGCCATTACCTAACTTGCTAATGTTTAACTGATTATTTCTACTTAAGCATAACTCCCTCTAGCCTTTCCTGAATTACATTCTGCTATTTATGCCCATAAAGCAAGGTTAATTTGCATTCTAATCTTGCTGCTGAACCACCTCTTTCTCAGGCTGGTCTCATATGCAATTTCAGCAAAGACATCTTCTATTTCATCACTCAAATGACCAACAAGAACATTTAATAATACTGGGTCCAAGTTAGGGCCCTCTTGAACCTCAGACACACGTCATACTTAATAATGAAAGTATTTCTAACATGAAGATCAGGATTACAATAGATTTAAATTCAGTCTGCAAGACAACAGTAATTTTATCAGCTAACAAGTTGTGTAGGTGATCAGAAAATAGAACAATCCTTTGAGGACAACATGAATACATTTAAAGTTGGTTTATTCCCCATTAAAGGAAAATAAGATGCTATGGAGAATTCATCTAGACATATTTTAAGTGCAAGTCCCAGGGTCAGGGTTATCGAAGTGTTTACAAACTTCCCCAGAATTTCTAGTCCTATCAATATCAGCCTACATGCATCTGAAATCTCATTTTAAAAAGTGACCAATATATATAGGAAGATATATTTTCTTGATTTCCAGCAATATTTTCTCATACACCTTTAAATCACTTTGAAAATCAAAGCTTTTTGAATCAGCTTCCTGGTACTTTTAGAACTTCACAATCCGATATGGATTGCAGTTCTTAATTTTATATCTCACCACAATATAGAAAGAAGCTAACATATCTCATACACCCTAATAACTTCAGCAAAACTCCAAAGCTGAATATCTTCTAGATGTACAAGGGTAATAATAAGAGAAAGAAAGACTGAATCTCAAATAATAGTTCTGAATTTATGTCTTATATCACCAAAAAGACTAATAGCTGTGAAGAAGCAGAGAAAAAATTACCTTCTCAGAGTGTACAAATGCTCCATTAGAGACGAGAAATAATTCAGTATTAACCCAGTTTCTGCAGATAATTCTGCTTTGCCTGAGTGAAGACTGAGTAATTCTGAAATTGTACTACAAAGGTTGTTCTTAACAATAAAGAACACTTGTTTACCGAGTACTATATTCCACAGAAAGGCACAGGACTTACTGGAAAAAAACCATCAGATGATGATTCAATGTTTGGAACTTAATAAATGTGTTCTGATTTAAAATTCCAACACTTGGAAGTGGAGGAGGAATAAACCCGTTTGTGAGGAATAACAAGAGATATGTGCAACAGAATAAAATATACTTAGTGCAGAGTTTTTCCAGTCAAAACCCTGGATCTTGAAAAAAGGTTTTGATTACTTACGTCAATACATTGATAATACAGTAAGAAGTAAACACCATTTTGTGATCATTATGAAAAAAAGGTAGTGTAAATTAAAAAGTATTTTTCAGTTTGGTTATCTCACTTGGGATGTTCATAGCAACCAGTCTGTTGAGTAAAATATGAGACAAGAATCTCTCCATTCCATAGAACAGAAATGCACTGCAGTTTGTCAGCAGCTGCTCCCATTCAGCTTGACTGCAAAGAAGGGAAATTTTTTTTGTTAATGTTTAACAGGAACACTTTTAAGAAACTATCCACATCAAACACTTCAGTGTTGGTCCAGAAATATTTATTAGAAAAAACAGTGTGCAAAGCAAGGTGACAAACAAGAATTCTACAGAAAGTGTAATAAAATGTATGGAACGTTAATAATTATTATTTTAAAACGGATGTATATTTAATTTAGTAACACCTTGTAAACAAAAGGGCATAGCGTATTTTAAGCAAATACCAGACTCTAACAAAAGAAATAAAAATCATTAGTGTACATACATGTATGTATGCATTGTACCGCTTTGAAATTCAAAGGGAGTTTTCAAGAAGGACTTGGGGGTTCTGACGGACAAAAAGCTCAACATGAACCAGCAGTGAGCACTTGCAGCCCAGAAGTCCAACTGCATCCTGGGCTGCATCAATAGAGTGGTCATCAGGCAAGGGAGGGGATTGTCCCCCTCTGCTCTGCCCTTGTGAGTCCCCACCTGGAGTCCTGCATTCAGGTCTGGGGCCACCAGCACCAGAAGGATGTGGGGCTGTTAGAGTGGGTCCAGAGGAGGGCCACAAAGATGCTCAGAGGGCTGGAGCACCTCTCCTATGAAGAAAGGCTGAGAGAATTGGGGCTCTTCATCCTGAAGAAAAGAAGGCTCCGGGAAGACCTTTTTTGCATTGCAGCTTTTCAAAACTTAAAAGGGGCTTGTAAAAAAAGATGGAGAGCAACTTTGTGCTTGGGTAGGTAATGATAGAACAAAGGGGAATGGTTTTAAACTAAAAGAAGGGAGCTTTAGATTAAATGTTGGGAGGAAATTCTTCACTCAGAGGGTGGTGAGGCACTGGCACAGACTGGCCAGAGAAGCTGTGGATGCAACATCTCTGGAAGTGTTCAAAGCCAGGCTGAATGGGTCCCTGGGCAACCAGATCTACCGTGTGGCTTCCCTGCCCATGGCAGTGGGGTTGGAACCAGATGATCTTTAAGGTCCCTTCAACCCAAGCTGTTCTGTGATTCTATGATATATGCACCCAGCAGGATATAAATAAATTAGGTTTTGAAAAGAGGTTCAATTAATCAGCCTAGCTAGCAGCAAAAACTATGCTGTCTGATAACTGCTAACAATCTTTGCAATTGTTATGAAGAAACACCAGAGTACCTGTACAGTGATTTTACCTAAGTAGAGAAGATTTTAAAGGACGGATTAGACTAGCAGTTATAAAGCAAGGTCCACAGTTCATCATGTTGCCTCACTTACAGGACTTGAATGGCTTGACACCTCAAGATCCCTTTTATGTCTCTACTTCTACAATCATAAAATTCAAGTACTTCTATAAAGAACGAACTGAACAAACTTTATAAAAATAATACGAACTTCATCAACAGATGTTTGAAATTGTAAACTGAAAGATGTACCTTTACTACATTGTAGCTGAAATGTGTGCTACAATCTTGCAGTTAACTCATTATGCATGGAGATAATATAGCTTTTAATACTTGGTTTTAAAAAACAGTTATGAGCAAAGCCAGAAATCACACTTATACTCCCATATGCTCCTAATAATCATTGAAGACTGCAACAGCAGCCATTTTTTTTTTCAAGATTGGATCATTTAAATATACAGCAATTTCTGGCACCATATTTTAGATCCTACATTTGAAACAAAGACAATGGTTAGCTCTGTGTTTAATAGCGCAGCGAAATGTAACCCTATTTTATGACTGAAGCCTTTGGGAATTATCACTGTTTTAAAAAAAGAAACATGGATAAAACATGAAAGCATATAGAATACTACAAACCTTGGAACATATACGTTGCCAATAACTCCTTCCCACTGTAGTGTAAACAGGTCATGGTACTTTTCTAAGATTTCCTTCATTTTTTGGGAGGGACTTAAAGCTTCTGTAACAATAGAATGTCATAATTGTAAGGTTAAGATGCTACAAAGTATGTTGGGCAATCTTATTTTCAAACATTTAAAAATGACAATATATATATTTAGGATTTTTTTTAGGCTGTCATTAGATCTTAAGGTTTTTAAAAACTAAGTCCAGATTTTAAAAATGCATCAATTGCAACATTGAAAACACCAGCACTGTTCATGCAGTTCCATTTCAGAGACTCAGAAAGAATTTAGATGGACAGAGAAAATAACTGAGTTTCTATAGCCCTGATTTTAGAAGGCAAGATTCCAAACCCACCTCTGCTCTCCAAGGACATTGAATATTTAATGACAATTTACCTTGTCTGACTATATTTTCATAATACTGTAAAATGCAGATACACTCATACAGCCAGATATTGAGTACATAGTAAACCGTTTATTTTTATCTGCTGTGAAGGAGAAACTGCAAACACATGGAAGCATATTCTATCAGTACTGTTCAGTAGCTTCTTTTGTTTTGATTTTTTGTTTATTAACTATCTCAATTAAAAACCTCCATTAAATCAATTTTTGGCATTTGATAAATGTGTTTGTTAACAAATGTGAATCAATTAAACTATTACACATACTGGGAGAAAAAAAATAAGTAAAATTGTGTTACTAAATTATTTGTGTCAGACTGAATTGATATAGTAAACACCTACTGCCTTGGTAAGTAGACTCCAAAAGAAAACAGCAACCCTTTCAAATATCCTTACACAAGTGC
This sequence comes from Aythya fuligula, assembly GCF_009819795.1. Classification (NCBI taxonomy): domain Eukaryota; kingdom Metazoa; phylum Chordata; class Aves; order Anseriformes; family Anatidae; genus Aythya; species Aythya fuligula. Next base: position 37,693,468 of record NC_045565.1, read on the forward strand.
CTGTAACTATCATAATACCTTCCACCTTTCAAAGGACTATAAGACAACATGCAAAAGCTTTGTGTGTTACACATGCTTTATATGTAGGCATTAGCTTGAGAATCCGTATATACGTTTATATATAAGTTCCATTGTTCCTGTTCTGGTCCATTCCCATTCAGTACTGTTTGTTCCTAGTCATTCATGTATTTCATGCAAATTTCTAGTATAATAAAGAAGATTATACAATGCATCATTTCAATTAACCTATATCCTTCCCTGCACTACTGATGTTGTATCTTAATGGCATATATCTGTAAAACTAAAAATGCAGTAACAAGTTCTTGAAAGAAAGCATGTATTTTTAATTGGTTTATATAGAAAGAAAGATTACTTAAGTAACTATTTTCTTGAAGGTAAGTAGGTCATTATTTAGTGATATGAAAAAAAAAAAAGACTAATTTCTTTCTGGAACTTGAAACAGGTTATATTTTTTCATTGAGGCACCATTTGACAGGTGATAAGCAGTACTTTTCTGACAAAAATCTAAGCTTTTTTTGTCAACACCTCAATGATATGACTTCATTTTCTGTTAAAAAAGAAAAAAAAATTAAATTGCATGGCTAGGTTGTGGAGGTAATATTATTTAATAGATATTACCTGGCTCTCTTCCTTCATTATAGGGGTCCACAATATCTGATAGGCAGTGAAGTATAAACAATGCAATATAAACCAGAAAAAAAAAAGTTTATCTGAACTGATTCACATACGTAATCATTTGGGAAAGGATACATTTAAGATTACGAGTATCAACAGGCATGCAATTAGAGGGTAAAACACGATGAACTGGTGCCTATAATTAAAAGAACGTATACAGTATTACGTGCAGAAGCCTTAATCAAACATTATTATTGTATCTGCAGTGTTAAACAACTAACAAAAAGATGTCCTAAAGTTTTGAAAGTAGGCTTAAAAGCAGCACAATACCCAAGTGTCAATGTAAATCAAAAGCATAAGCTATCCTGCATTATACAGAATGCATATATGTACATATTGCATATATTTATACATGTGAACATATATAGTTATATATGCATTTAAAATATAAAACAGCATATAAAATATACCATATTGCTGGGGGAGGTAGTTTAGTATTTTGAGACAGCTCCCTTTGTGAGTTGTTTATGTCACGATTATGCAGAGGATATGCTTTTTCAAAGAAACAACTCATTATAAAATCAACAAGAGCAAGATTCTTATTATGTAATACTTTTTCCCACTTCAGACTTCTAGAGTATATAAAGAGCTTCTATGCAAGCAACTTGTAGTCCTTTAACAATATTTTTACACAACAAGAAGAGCTACCCATATTTATTTTATTTAAAAAAAATGGAAAGTTCACCATTTTGACATTCTTTTTCTGTTCGTCTTTTGGTTTTGGTTCTTTAGACCTTCGAACATCTTTAATTTCACTCTCTGTGGAATTGAAAAGAAGAGACTTTTTTTTTAAGACATGAGCAGTTTCAGAAAATACAGCTTTCTTAAAGGATTGCTTATATTCATTAGGATGTAATAATAACAACAGATTAGAAAAATACAACTTAATTTCACATTGCAGCAAGGCAAGGACATTCCCCAAACCCTCTTGCCTAAAAATAGTAGCTTCAAAGTGTAAAACAACCAACACACACAATCTCTTAGATGTGCAAATGCTTCACTACATTATGTGTTCAGGAAAAAAGTGTTGAATAGTGACTACTGGAGCACTTTTTAAGCCTATTGCTGTATCTATTCAACATTGATGTTACTGGAATAACTGAAGCTTCTGTGAAATACACAGAAATCAAAAGAATAAAGGAAGTTTTATATTTGAATCTGATTTTTTACTACAAGAGGCTTCAAAAAAGCAATGGGAACTGTGTTATATTTCTCACTGCACAAATGACTATAACCCAAAGTATAAGTCTCAGATAGTTATCGCTGGAATGCACTGCAAATTAGGGGAAGTTTGTGGTATGCATTTGAGTGCATTTGGCCATTGATTCTCTTTTTATTCAGTGGCTACTTTCATAATAGCATAGGTAGCTTTTCAATTATGCTTCCTCTCATTAATTAACTTCTAAAATTATGCAACCATAAGAATTTTCACTTTAAAAGGGGGAAAAATAAATTAAAAAAAAAAAAAAGTTCTGAAAGTCTTATTTATAACAGATATTTAAGAGTATATGAATGTGTAGACTAAATATATTCTCATCTCAGATTGTTTACAGTTCTTTCCATGCAGAAATGGCCAAACAGATGACAGTTACACTAAAGTTGCTAAATATTGTAGATAAGAACGCAATACAAGAACCTGTATGGAACAGAAGACTCATTTTTCACAGTGAGACTTTTCTAAATTTAACCTATTTATTGGCTGAGGCCCACTAACTTTTAAGTGAGTTAAAATGTGTTATCTATATCTGAGTAAAATGTGGCTTCAAATTTTTATAGGTTCAGTAATAGGAGGTATCTTTGATCTATAAGAAAAAAAGCTTAGCAGTTCTATAAGTAAAACTGCTTAGCAGTTTTTCTCAGCAGAAAAATGCTATGTGCCTGCATTTCTTACTGATTTTTAGAATAAATTTAAAAAACAAACAAGCAAGCAAACAAACAAAAAACAACAACAACAACAACAAAAAAAACAAGATGTCATAGGGACAAGGTTATAAAACCAATTCAAAATCTACCCAACCATCTCACTTAACAAACTCATTTAATTGAAGAGTTTATACAGTGTACAAGTGTCTGTGGTAGTGATAAAAGTATCTACAGCCTGTGGAGTCTGACTTTGCTCATGCGTAGAACAAGAATCACTTAACTGACCTGAGGACTTAACGTAATCTTAGCTATACATAGAGGAAGTAGCTCAATATATCAATATTCTAAGCAGTCTTACATTAATGTTAAAAGAAAACTAACAAAATTCTAAATTCTTATTTGATTTTTTTCAATGTAGATGAAAATAGTCGTAAAGTTTGATGAAAAATCAAAAAAAAGGTATACACGAAAACAGTTGTTGTTTGAGACCATATCTGTTCAGTTGAAACAAGTCATTTTAGAATCTACTTTTTAGCATATTCTTTAATATCTAGAGGTTATTTTGGATTAGCTAACATTTCAACTATAATCAGCCTGTATATTTCTAAATAAGTCCATTATACTAGCTATCCCATCTAAAATAATGGAAACATTATATGACAGGCTATAAAACAATGCTATGACATTGTATGACAGGCTATGAAGTAGGCTATGACAGGATATGAAACAATATATGACAGGCTTCCAGTAAATTACATGACACCATGCATATTTACATTTTAACTATCTTCCTTCCTATATCAACATACAAACACAAAAAATGTTTATCTAATAGTACCTGATTCATCCACCTGTAGTCGATTGTAGAGAATCTGGAGAGAAAAATCTCTGGATACAGAACATATTCCTTCCTCCTGAAAGACACTCAGAGTTTCCAAAGGCAATTCCATAAATAACTTATCTGCTAGTAATACCACACACAATCCTAACTCCATAGGTGTTCCTGAATAAATGTGACAAACCACAATTAGGATTTTATATTTCTCAGTATGTATTTAAATAAACGAAGTTAGTTATAAAAACTAGGTTTCCTCTGTTGTCTGACAATTGAACTTCATTTTACTGTGAAAAACATTATTCAAAAATATGTTTTAATACAGTTAATTCCTAAGATGTTGTTAGACTTCTAAGCATATACATTTGAGAGTACTAATTAATCAGAGGGAAAAATATTCCTGTATTAATAATCAAAACAATCCAGAACAAAATCTGGGCAAATGCTATGCATTTTAAGAAAATCATTTTGGAAATGAAAACTTGTACTAAAAATGTTTGGCTAAAGAGTACAGACTCGTAAAAGAGCACTTTTCCAATAATAACCACGTATTTCTGGAGGAAACTTTTTGTTTCTGTTATTTGGGAAAAACAAAATGTATCATTTTATCAACATTTTCCTGTTTTGTTACAGAGAAGTAACAAATGCAAATAACAAGACAGCTGCTGGATTGCAGAAAGAAACTCATGCAAATTTTGAAAAGCAAATGCATTTTTTCTAGTAACTTTTAGCTGAGAAATTTGATTGCTCTTCTCCATAAAGAAAAAAAAAAATCAATCCCCAAAGCAAGCCATGGACTTGGAATGTCTTCTCTCAGAACATGCTTATACTCCCACATTAAGTTTGTTGCATTAAAGCAAACAAACTGTGAGAGTCCACAAAGTAAAAAGCAGAAAGCAGGAAAAGACAAAACTAGACCAACAGACTTATGTTCTCTTTTGGTATTTCTCCTCAAAAGACTGGCTTGTAATAAAGACATTTTATTAACCTGTCTGAAGCCTGTATAGTATAGAAGACTTTTAATACATGCTGAAGGATAGGCCCAGTGTAAAAATAATCTTTGGAAGTATACTGAGATATTTAACTTGGTATAGAAGATAGGCAACACTATTAAAGTGCACATATGTTATACTCCAGAGAGCACATACCCTGCATTCTAGTGTGTTTGGTGTCCTTATCTTTCACTTTTATTTTTCCTGATTCAGCTGCTGAAGCTGATGTGCTGTGTTCTCTGGGAAGAAAAATTGCATTGAAAATATTTTTGGTATTAATACTCATGCAAGTAAAGGTTTTCATGGGATACACAAAGACAGAGATATTTAAATCTCAATGAAATTCTACACAAAGTACTCCTTTTGAAATTCCATCTTTAATTAGTTAAATTATAATGTTTCATTCTGAACTGTTGGAGGACAGTGCTTGTTAGGCATAGGCATTAGTCTTCCATGTGGTTCTATCCTCTTTGTCTTGCATATACTGCATATATTTATATATACCTTTAAAGATGCAGAAGTCCATTCAATGGAGTCTAATCTTGCTTTTCATCTACAACTTTTCCTGTATTTGTACGAGCTGAGACCATTCTATTTTCACAAATGATAAAAACAACTCTAAATGTCTTACCTAATGTTAGGGAAATCAAACTGTGATAGCAGTGGTTTCAGATATTCTTCCATAATTTCTAATATTTCAGAGAAATCTGTTATCAAATTGTGTCCATTATTGTCTATTTTCTCTGTTGGAGTCTATCACACACATTGCAACAAAAAACAAAATACATACAAAATTCTATTTAACAAGGATGGTGGGTGTAATATGGTAAATCAGAGGCTAAATCAGATCATTTGAAACATTATAAAGTGGAAAACATAAATAGAGCAAATCAGTTTCAAAACTACTTCACAACATCATTGCCACCACCATTTTGCAAAATATTCTAACATAAGAATCAGTATAAAATGTCAATATTTATTATCAAAGCAAATAATATATTTCTGAAACTTAAACGGGGAACAGGAAGGGAGGGAAAGTCCAGAAAAAAAAAAAAAAAAAAAAAAAAAAAAAAGAATAATAACTGGAAAGGAACTGTGAAAGGACAGCATTGAGAAGTAAACAGAAGAAGATGAGTGTTGAAAAAGCAAATTATATTGTATGGAGATCAGTGGAACCAATTGAGGAAAAAAAAAAATAAACAGAATGAAGAAAACGGATAAGGAGAGAATAGAGATGACACTATAAAACTGAATCTTCTAAAAGCCAATATAGATGGACACAAAAAAATAAATGGACAAATGAGCTCAACTAGATGTCAAAGAGTTTTAGTACTAATGGATGGATTTTCTATCCAAAGCCCTGTTTGCATGGCTTTGTGCAGGTTGTATGCAAGATTAATGAAAGTTTTAATGTACATGTGTTTTAAAAATCTAAGCCACTTTTTTTTTTCTGTCTGTTCTACCTGACATTGTCACCTCTGTACTGATGGAACTACATCAATCTTTACATAGCTTGCCATTACAACAAAGGCTGGCCATGGACAAGAGAAAAAGTGTTCAGCACTTTAACCATCAGGAATAATCATTATTTTAGCTGAAAGATGGTAACACAATGAATAAAACAGAATTATATTTCAAGAACCAGATGTGTCAGAGTCGTGTGATTAAAAGAAGAAAACAAATGCAGAAAATTCAGTTTGATCTACACTTTTCATATCATCTACATTTTTATTATAGTTCAAGTTTTTCATATCAATGATTAAAAAAGGTCTTTACCAGTTTTTGTTAATACATAACATTTAACCAGGGAGTATAGAATGTAGTGGAGACAAAATTAAAGTAAATGAGAATAGGAGTTTATAGACTTACAGAGTGCAGAAAACCTGTCGAAAAGCATAGGCTTTTCCAGTGTACCTTTATGCTATACAATAACTGTTCTCTGAAAAAATATTTCCTTACAGAACTAAGAATTCTTACAATAATAGAACTAAACCCTCTTACAGTAACAGAAAACTTTTTTCATCTAGAATTTAATGTTCAGAGCCACAGTTGTGAACTTGGAATTCCATTGAGATGTGTACTTAAAGAAAAATTTTGTGACTAACATACTTGGATCAACTCCACCCAAACAGCCACAGTGCCAAAGGACAGTGTGCCCTAGAAAGGAACTTTTCTGTAATAATCAGTAATTTTCTGGAAATCAGTAATAATTCTCTGGTTAAGACTGATTTATTTTGAATAAAGGGTTGAGATCTATGATCCCATTTTGGGGGGGGACATCTGGGGCCAATGTACACAACGTAAATGTTAGACACAAAGCACCTTTTCAAGTAAATTGTTCTCAGTTGTATCAACTTTCTATCACAATAAACTACGGAACATCTCAAAGTTGTCGAATGACATTGAAAACAGTAACAGAACAATATAGTAACATTAAATGTTGACACAGAATACACAAAACATTTAGTAGTTGCGAAGATTAGGGATGTTACACTTGGAATAAATGGAAAATTCTACATAAAGAGCGTTCACGATAGTTTTTTAGTACATATTTTTCAGTCTTGTTTGAATATAAGGTAATCAAATATATTACCGTATCAGTTTTAGTGATGCACTCTTGCAGGCTTTGAATGACAGTTTCTTTAAGGTGACTCTTCATATTTTGTTGCTTGTAAAGATACACTTTTTCCAACAAAGTACAAAAAGTATTGGGATTCACAGGAAATCGAGAAACTTTAGCTTGCACTAATAGTGAAGGAGAATAACATCATCATGAGACACATTATTTTTGAGACATCATATTTGTACTTGAAGAAATTACAAGAGAGACCATCAGTATCTAAAACAATATATTCTGTTGTTCTTTGAAAAACTGTTTACATATATTTTGCATAAGATCTGTACAGATATGTACAATGAAAAAGCAATCTCCTGACATGTATTTAACAGCAACTTTAGCCTTAAAATATACACTAAAATTCTGTAAATTCTGACTGGATACACTGTATCTGATAATGAAACATGCATTTAGGTATCTACTTTTCTCAGGTATTAATGAGTTACCACTATTTAAACAATTATTTAAAAATTTCATTGAAGGAAACAGTGAAACATATAAGCAATCAGGGTAATGATTTTTATCTCTAACTGTAAGAGGCACTTACCCATTGGCTGAGTGGATTTTCCCTTCTGCTGTGCAGTACTTACTTTTGGTTTCTCAATCAATGAGCTGTACAAGTTTGATCTATAAAAAGCAGAAAACTGCTGAGTAGATAATTTGACTGTTCAGGCTTATTGATGTGAATGAGTTTAGTTGCATGAGTAATTACTACCCTACAATTTAATGTGCTAATACTCTCATGATGCATTAATTACCCCCCACCTTGGGGTGCAAAAACCTGCAAAATCCAATTGGAACAAACTGACAGCTTTAAGAAAACATCTTTCATTGCTATATATCCGGTAAGGGAGATTTTTATTTGTTCTATGACAGTTGTTTAAGACTTTTCACGGTTGGTGAAACTGTACATAACCAGTTGCTACAGCTGTTTACGAGTTCTCACTCATGAGGCTGCAATAACCAGGCTATGTGAGGTTTTATAAAGCTAAATGGGACTCCTTCTGACATTTTCAGGAGCATAACCAGTGAGAGATGAAAAATATAAAGAGGATTTAGGAGAATAACAAGAATGGTCTAAAACCTTTCAAATAAACTCTGGAGATTAAACATATAACTAGGGAAAAAAAAAAAAAAAAAAAAAAAAAAAAGGCCCAGAAATAGTTAAAAGTACAGGTTTGAGCTGCAGGTGGTTTTATTTGTTTATTAATTTGCACACTAACCTAAAATTCAAATCCAGCAAAATTAGAAGTAAAAGACAATAAGCAAACAAAATAGTGCTTATTCACAGGTATAGAAGGATGACATTTGTAACAAACAGAATAACAAATGAAAATGATGACATTTTATACCTGTCTTCTGAATGCTGGAGAATAATTATGTAGAAATTAGATGGCAATTCATTCACTATATTAAAATGTTCTACAGGAATACAGAGATTTCTCCATGCCTGCATAATAATTCAAAAATAAAATTATTTTAATACATTTTATTAACAACAATTTCAGTTCTTCCATGAGAAAATCGACAATTCTAGTAAATAAGGTTTTAATAATTTAACAGGACTAGAGGCAATGGACATGCGCTGAAACATAGGAGGCTCCATCCAGACATAAGGAAACATTTACATGTATTCATTGTGGGGTGACAGAGCACTGGCACAGCTTATCCAGAGAGGCTGTGGAGTCTCCCTCCTTGGAGATGCTCAAAAGCCATCTGGACATGATCCTGGGTAACCTGCTCAGAGTAGCCCTGCTTGAGCAGGACAGATTGGATCAGATGACTTCCACAGGTCTCTTCCAACCTCAACCTTTCTGTGATTCTGTGATTTTTATGCAGTGCAGAACTTATAAATAATATTTAAAACAAATTTGAATTACTGTAACTTAGCCCACTTTTCATAGCAACATGACTTTTTTGGACGCTACACTATATGTGAAGTTAAAATGTTATCAAATCCTAGCAGAATATTATCAAAGGCAGGTAGCAGAATAATTCAATGTAACACACACTTGTAAAAGTGGTTCAAAAATTTGTTAAAAACAGACACTTCACCAAAAGAAACTATATAAAATTTTGCAATTATTGCTAACAAATATAGAACTGTTTTCAAGAGAACACAGGGAAGAAAACCCAAGTGACTCAACAGTCAGTCACCAGATGAAATATTTGTTCTAATACAGAAAGCCCCATAAATGTCTTTGACTCTGTTACATTTAAGCATGTGCATGTATGTGTTCTTCAGATTGAAGCAACCCCTAAGGTGTCTTCAGAACAAAATATTGTCCTATTCCTTGTGCTAAATAAGATAATACAGCACATAGAGAGAAGATCCAAAATAATGGCCTACAAATACTTATTTTGTTTATTCTGTACTGTACTTCTGCTTGCCACCTTTTTTAAATGTTTAATTCCTGCCAGTTACAGTTAAATCTTTGTACCTAACTTTCTGGCAGTTTTAAATTTCATTTAATTTTTATTCTTTTCTAACTGAGGGTCTTCAAATTTTAGTTTTGGTATCCACTTTTAGATGTCAGATGTTTGAAGAACACATATTTCTCAGATGGTTTAGAACAAATGACAGATTACTTCTGTCCCAGAAAAGTTTATCTATCATCTGCTCCAGAACTATGAATTACATGAAATATTTTTTAACTGTTTGTTTTTTTTTAAATATCATAGTTTAGATGATGTCTAGAGGCTAACCAACAGAGATTTTAATAAAAAGATCAATTATATATATACGTATATATATGTAAATGAACCTTGTCATAGGGTAGCACTTGTGTGGGGGCTTAAGTATCTCAAACAGCACGACTGGTTGCTGTCTAGATGGTGACTAGAGTCTCTGCTGCCAGGGTCCTTTACAACAGCATCGTCAGCTGGATCGGATGAGACTCACATGGAACTAAGGATTTAAGTGTACTGAATTCAGAGAGCACAGCTCTGACAACCAGATACACCAAATTGTAACTACAGGACAAATTTGGATTTCATCTTTGTATCTCAATTCTAATTTAAATTACATAGCTCATGCCACACAGATAACCTAGCATAAACAAAACCACACAGCAATACGGACCATACTAACAAATTGTGAGTTTCAGTCATGACCAAGTCAACCCATACCTGAAATTAAGAAAATAAAAATGTTCAACAGAGTTCAAAGGAAACAGATATGTATGTATATGTCTATATGTGTGTTTGTATAACATACATATAAACACCTCATAAGTAACGCATATCAAAAAGTTACCACTGAAGTAGCAGTCAGTTGCTGTTCCACATTTTTCAGAAGATCACTTGTGTTCCTGTTTTGTTTCAATTTTTTTTGAAGATGCAGTAATGCTGCCAGCTGAGAGCTGCTGGTGTCAGAATTAGCTGTTAGAAGGATACGTTTCATCATCATAGATGCTGAACAGCTCTGTAAAACGTTTAGAGCTTCTTAGTTTCTCTCCCCAAAATCATATAAATACATATATATATTATATGTTCATTATAACATGGATATATATGTATGTTAAAGAAACAGTCTCTCACTTAAAAATCTGATTTATTGAAAGACCTACTCAGTGCATTCCACTCACTGATGGAGCTATTTGGAAGTGTTGACACAGCGACATATGCTTAATGTCTGCAATAATTTCCTGTGGTTGCCTTGATGTGGGAGAAAGAAAATTAGTAAAAGGTGCATTTCTCTATTTCTGCAGTGGAGATGACGGTGTAGGAAGTATGTATTATTTGTTCCTGATGTAGGGAATATGAGACTTACAGCCATTCCTTATCTTCTTTGTGGTGAAGGCCCATAGTCACAATAGTCACACTAGCGATTCATATACCCTTGACTCACCTACGGAATCATGCTAAGTAGGTGCTGATTTGACAAATTGAACATAAACCTTTCCTATCTACCTGAAAATAATGAATGAATAAATGCACAGAAACATTTTAAAAATTATTTGTCAGGGAAGGATTAAAATGTTTTGTGGTAATGTCTTATCTTACCTAATCACAATATAATAAATTATTGATAATAAAATATTTGCATGTATGCAATCAACAATGAAAACTTCATGTTAAGCACAACAGATACTGGAATTGTCAAAAAGCCATGGAACAAACATTTTGACCTCAGTTAACATACTGTATATTTAGTTACCCATATTACCAATTAGTGCCTATATGTATCTGTATGATCAATTATCAGGCAGGATCTGTACGATGAATGATCAGGCAATGTCTATAAACAAACATTCTTGCTTATGTAACTCAACACAACCTGGAAAAATGAATAATACATTAGCTGCATTACCTGATGAAGGGCTAAAAACTGGCTAGTCGAAACTGGATCAAATTGTCCAAAGCATTCAACCATTTCCAAACTAGCAGGACCGAGTACATTGGTAATATTATAGCTGAATGCAATACCCATACACTGTAGTAAAGCTTCACTGCACTGAGAAAGGTATTTCTGAGCCAACCTAAGTTCCTTCTAGATGATAAAAATAGAAAGGTTTATATTAAAATATGCCTTAATATTAAATATTCATTAAATGTATACAGATTATTTTTGTGTTAGAAAAATAAATATTATTTTTCATGGTCAATAATGTTTTTCTCCTTTTTTAGACATTTATTATGTTCAAAATATGCAAAATAGATTAATTATTCAGCAGATGCCACATTTGTTATACAGTATTAAAACATAAATGTTTTAAGAAAATACCTTCCTTAATATAAAACATGTAGTACATTTTAGCAAAACTATACTTAAATTCCAGAGAATAGGAGCTACTCAGAACAAAGGAATTTTCAGTCAATTTTCAAAACAGTTGTTTCCATTTACAGTAAATTATATTTAATACAAATAAAACCACAATTTTCTTAATTTAGTTATTACATCAAGTTATCAATTAACAATATAAACTGTATATCTCCTCCTTCTAGTGTGCTTTGAGTTGCAGTAGTTAACACAGATCAGATCAGCATACAGCTTAAATGTTGTAAGAATTTTACAGATGTTTTATGACAGAAGTTATCTACTTGTTGCCAATCTGCAAAATGTTACATTCCTTTAAAAAGGCATGTCTGTGCAGCAAAAAGCTGCTACATGCTGGATCAATGAAAATCTTTAAAGGGGAAATTACTTCTACCTGGGAGCTCAATCAGAATCATAGAATCATAGAATCTCCCAAGTTGGAAGGGACTCATAAGGATCATCAAGTCCAAATCCTGGCACCACACAGGTCTACCCAAAATTTTAGACCATGTGACTAAGTGCACAGTCCAAATGCTTCTTACACTCCAACAGACTTGGTGCAGTGACTGCTTCCCTGGGGAGCCTGTTCCAGTGTGCAACCACCCTCTCAGTGAAGAACCTCTTCCTGATGTCTAGCCTAAATCTCCCCTGCCTTTAGATTAACACCATTCCCGTGGGTCCTATCACTGGTGACTAAGGAGAATAGATTGATGCCTTGCTCTCCACTCCCTCTTGTGAGGAAGTTGTAGACTGCAATGAGCTCTCCCCTCAGCCTCCTCTTTTCCAGGCTGAACAGGCCAAGTGACCTCAGTCACTCCTCACACGTCTTCGCCATCTTTGTAGCCCTCCTCTGGACACTCTCCAACAGTTTCATGTCTTTTTTGTACCGTGGTGCCCAGAACTGCATCCAGTACTCAAGATGAGGCTCCCACAGAAGCTCCCACAGCATGTATTGAGATGCAGGACAGAGACACAAGAGAGGTAGAAAGACGGGATTTTCTGGGCATTTTGGAGATTCTAATTTTTAAGATCAAATTTATGTTACAAACATTTTCATTACCATTTCAAACAGAACTGATAAGGTAAGAAAATTATTTTTTTAAACTACTAAAACATGCCCAAATACCTTTAATTCCTGTACTTTCCTCCTATACTTATCAAACCGACACTTATTAGACAGTAAACTGATGTCTGTCACTTCCTGTTCATTGCATTCTCCTGAAATCAGGAAAGGTTTAGTGATGTCCAATTTAGCTTCTTCCTACTCATCACAGCAGGAAAAAAAAAAAAAAAAAAAAAAAAAGTTAAACATTACATCATTACATCAGGTACAGGTGGCTTCATTTCTTTTGTGAATATTCAGGTGAAAATGAAACCCATGTTAAAAGATATCATATCACTACATGAATTCCTCGATGGTGATTTAGCAATACTATCAGGCATCAAAATTTCTTAATATGTTATGATGACAATATTAGATTTTTGATTTTCTGGTCTTTCTTCCTCCGTTTATTTCTTATGAACACTTCAATCCATCACTAAAATTGATTGACTCAATCAACATTCATTTTCTTACATGGCGTTCTTACTGCAACACAAAAGGAAGTTATAAACCTGAGCATTTCAAATATAAGTCCTTACTCTTCTTCCATGGTTACAAAGACAAACCTAACAAGCCCTTTAAGCCCTTCAAGAATTTTTTAATCTCTCCTGAAAATTTTGGAATTACCATATATCAGGAGTAAGTAAAAAAGTAATCTACATAACAATGGCATGTTGACAGAAGCATTTTTTTCTGAAATTCCTTGGTTCAGCAAACATTTTTCTTATGGCTTGTATGCAGTATGTAAAATCCAGAATAAAGAGTATTCCTATACAAGTGCATTTAGAAGAAAATACTGTGGTAGACAAACTTTACACACAAAAACTAATTTCTATGTAGAGAAGAATGCATACCATAATGTTTGGCTTCCAGTAGATTTCTGAATGTACAGGATCTATGTTAATGGCAAGTAAATGAAGACATTTTCCAGTGAGGTACAGGCATTTGGATTTGATGTCAGGGCAGCCTTTACAAAGATTCTGTGTGTTTGCTAACTGAGCCAGTGTAATATGACCTATAGTGTACTCCATATGCTTCCAATCCTGGTAAAATATGTAGTCATGTTTATTTGCTCATATATACCCATACATACAGAAACATACTTTTAAAATATATATATATACATGTGTGTACACACAAGAACATTTGTTAAATCCAATCAATTTTAACAACAAAATAGCTGCATCTAACAGATACACAAATTCATTACCAATTGATTAAAAAAAAAAAAGTACACTAACGTATATAAGCAAATGACAAACAAATCTGAGAAAGAGTAAGGGGTAAAGGGGATACCAGAGAGAGTGCTGGGGCTGCTACATTTATTGTAGTAGCATTTCCTACTGTTGTTGTCAGAGGTAGAATAATGGGCAAGAAATATTGCTCTGTTCCAGTGGAGCACGTCTTGTTTTCTAAATCATCAGCTCAGTTAAGCAGTTCTGCTTAAAACCATTTAAAAAAGACCGTATTTTTAAAAAGCCCAATTATGAAGCCTCAAGTAATTTCCCTGTAACAATTAGTTGTTTTTAAGTCTTCACATTTAAGAAACAGAATTTTTCTTAAAAATATGAACAAATAATAACAACAACAACAAATGCACCAAAAAAAACCACTAGAACTTTCTTTGCTGCAAAACTAAATGAATGGCCTGAGAAGCCCCTTCCTCAGTAGTGGAAGTTCTACTACAGAAAACAGCCCCGGTAAAGTTTGTTATACCTTTATATACAAATCACAAGAATAATATGTTGTGTTACCTGTTCTGTTGCATTATCTTTAGTAGTTTTTCCACAGAATGATTCTGCAATTCTATGGAATGATGTTTTTCCCACTTTTTTAAGCTTTTTCTCAGTAGTAACAACTTGAAAAATATCCAGAAGAATTTCCACAAGGTTTAGCTTCCTGTTACCTAGTTGCCTCATTAATGGTATGCTAGTATTTGTATTCTGAAATACAGAAGAAAGGAAAGTACAGTTTTACTTCCAAATATGTTTGCAAAGTTAGCTGCTAAGAAGTTAGAATGTTCTATTTCTTTTAACTAAAGAAGCAAAAGTTTTAACATTATTGCCTCAATAGATCATAGATATGGCTATGTAACTTAACATAATTTAAGAGTAATTTAATTTTCAAAGATAAATCTTAAATACAATACAAGGCAATGAAAGTAGCTGCTTAGAACAAGAGTGGCTGGATTTCTGCTTGTCATGTTTTATGTACCCAGTACAAATATCTAATTATAAAGGCATTAAAAATGTGTACATAAAAACAGAATTTTATAATTGCTCATTTTGGTAACAGTCTTTAGAAGCAACACAAGAATACTTTAAAAAAGGCAAAGCAGAAAAAAAGCTAGATGCTAGAGTATAATAACAGTACACACTAAGCAAAGTAGACTGCAGGCTGTCATTACCCAAAATACAGTATTTTAAAGACAAGTTTTCTTTATTTACATAACAGTCAATGTAAATGTTTTTCTCCTCAGGAATACATTTTATTGTGAGTAGTTTAAACCTGTCAGGTCTTTAGAGGATAATTTATAATTTCATCAAAATATCTCCAAGTTTAGATTTTTTCCTTTTGTAGCTTTTAGATAAATTTTAGAATTATAGACAATTGACAAAATAAATTTTCTAATTTCTTTCTTCTTCCTCTCTTAAACTGTAAATGCTTTGGGCATCAGAATGTTCCCTTCTGTGTTCATACAACGCCCAGCAGATAATCTCATCTGGGGCTTCCACAAATCATCCAAAAGCAAACAAATAGTAGAACTAAATTAGATTTATCTTCTTAAGTAATAAACACACACACACATATATATATATATATATCTCCATCCATCCATACATACCTCATTAACTGTAATTAAGCTGCAAACATTATGAAACACTTCTTCTGCTTTGGATACTGCCATCTGAGCTAAGTTATAAGCATCTAGACAGTGACTATGTTTTTCTTCTTCATTTCCTTCCTGCTTGGCAATCATCCTGAAAAAAAAACATAGAACCAAAAAAATAATGTAAAAAAGTATTTATTTTTACAGTATCAACAATATTGAACATACATGTTAGATAAAACACTTTTGTGTGTTTGTTTTTTATATATTCAAATAGTAAAAGTAAATGTTCACACATTATTTTTTTCGAGGGGTTATTCCTGGAACTGTACTACTGCAACGTAAAGAGATTTTAATAAATAAAATAACAGCAGATAATACTCCAGTGTATCTATTCACCAAGAACAAAATTCCAGAACAGCTAGTTATAATACATATCTCAGTCATTATAATATATACTGTATATTCTGGAAACAGCTTAGAGTGAAGGCATACTGTGTTTTGCACCAGAATTTCTAGTAAAACATTTCAACAGCAATAATTGTAAAAGCCTATAGATACTTGAGAATGATTGGCATGGTTGCCCAAATGCCTTTACAAATGGAAAGACAAAAAACTGTCTTAGAGACCTTGATACTTTGTTTTGCTCAAAGACAGTACAAAAAACAGTAGACTAGGTAAAATTAACTCTGCCTTCAGTGGAAAAGATTTTTGGTTCTGAAGTATTTTCTGAATATAGAACACATTTGGAATACAAATATACACCTAATATCCAGATATAAAAGCTATAAATATTATCTGCTCTTTTCTATCTTAGACTACAATAGTGTAAATAATACACTTTCTAGATTAGTTAAACTTAAATACAATTTTTCAGCGTAGGTATAATCTTACCTGTGAATATTTGCACGTTCCAGCAAAATCTCAGCACTGCAGTTTTTATGCCCATAATTAAGGAAGTCTTCCTCAATCTGAATTAATTTATTGTAAGATCCCTGTAGCATATGTGGTGACTGACAAGGCTCAGTATTAATAGTCATACAATTTTGAGCAAAATGTATCTCAATAAGTGCTTTCCTAGGGATAAAAATTATGTACAGGATGGCAGTCAGAAAGCACAGGCTGTATGTATTTCTCTCTGTCTTTCTTTAAATTATAATAAACATATAAGAAGCCTCTGAATTCTTTAAAATAATATTCTACAAATGATAGTAGGTCCTGAAAAATATCATAATTTCAGATTAGAACAGAGGTGTCAGTTGTTCCATGTATTTAATTTTTCAAACTACCTAGGCCTAGTCAGTTTTCTCAGCATAGCTGAAATGAGGAAACTATTAGTCTTCCCTTTCTAATCCAGAAGTTTAGCATTTCTGGAAAGAAAAGGAAATGTAGATGTTACGTCTTTCTCTCTTTTCACCTACACATTTTAAGCAATCTGTACTTGGATTTCAATATCACAAAAGTTATTGTTTAGTTTCACCATAAAAAGACTTCTTGGATAATGGTGAAGAAAAAAGTAGGTCAATACTGCGGTTTATGAGTGTTGTGGAAATATCTGAATGTTGTGGAAATATCTGCAACAGTGACCTCTGCACGGGCAAATGTATCTCAGTCCTTTGGGTAGCCTACACCTCAAACTATGCCTAAAACATTGTGGTATCTGAACTAGCTTACTAACTTACCAGGTAATAGGACTCTGTACAAGAATAAAGAAATTGGAAAGGAAATTTAAACAAACAAACAAACAAACAGAATAAGCAGAATTACTTGGAAGAAAAATATTTGAGAATCTTCCAAATGCACTATACTAAAATGAAGGTGAGTGACAAAACTAGTATTTACCTGCAGCTGGAGGTATATAGTGGAGCATAGTGGAGGCTGGATATATGTTAATAAAAAGACAATTACCTGGCTTCAAGGGATGCAATTATAAAACCCAACTCAGATTCTCTGTTAGGTCTCTTCAGTAAGGTAGATCTAAGTACATATACAGTGTGTTCCAGTATCTTACAAGCCTGCAGGTAACATCAGAATTTCACTTTAAATGTTTGCTGTTAATATTAAACATTAATTTAGAAAGCTTATATTTTGTATAGAAAATGTTAAATATCTTTCCCTAATATTCCCAGAGACGGCTGATTTTTGACAACTGTATGCAATTCTAGAAAGTATACGTTGTGATTGTATTTAGGTATTTCGCTATGATTAAAAGATTGAAGCACATACACACAAGGAAAGGATAAAAGAGTTTGGCCTGAAGACAAAGTTAAGAGGTGCATACTACTGCTGCCCTCTTTTCTCTAAGCACACCATGCACAGAAGATGGAGCCAGACTCATCTTGAAGTCCCTAGCTGGTAAGTGAGAATGCCCCTTTGATGATGCTCAAAACCTCATATATAGATTTGTCCTTATTAAAGGTTTTAGTTACTACAGTCATGTTTGTTAGCCATGTACAAAAAAAAAAAAAAAAAAAAAAAAAAAACAACGTATACTACATTAACAGCCATACTGGTAAACCCACAGTAAACACCTGCCCTCACTGGTAACTAGGTATTTTGTCTTTCCAAGACAAAATGTGAAGTCACCCAAAGCCAAAAAAATCTCTCTGTACAGGAAAGACTTGCATGTAATATCAATAAAGGACAGAGCATCACGGACACAACAGAACTATATCTGTGCTGAAGCTCATGGAAGTTAAGGGCTGAACAGTAAATGGGTATTTTAATGTTAAGGGTAAAATAAGAAAATGTTTTTAATAAATATATGTATTACAGTAGTATTTTTCAGGCTCTAAAAATCAGTATTTGAAATGTAACTACATACTGGGAAACAATACTAAAAGTTAGAATCTTTATTAAATATGGAAAACAAACACATGTCAACTGTTTACGGTTTACAAAGGATCTTATCCAAGAGAATTGCATCCCTGACATTTAGTTACACATACTAGAGTACTGTTGTTCTTATTTCAATAGATGCATATACAACCTAACATTAAAAAAAAATATACTTCTGTGGGGACAGTCTCATTCCTACTAGCATGCATCTGTTTGGAATTCGTAATTAATGTTTGTTGAATGCACAGCCAAGCAAACAACATTAACTGCATTTAACACCTAATTTTGTACTGAAATGCCAAGGGCATAAAATTTCTCTTCATTGAAAGTGAGGTACAGCTGCAGAAAAGTAAACAATATTTCCATACCAATCTCCGTTTTTCTTCCCCCTCTTCCTCTAGAATTGCCTCTATTAGACTAACAGTGCTGTTGTACCAAAACTGTTCATTTCCTCCTAGAAGCTGCGCTTTCTCAAGAAGTGCTTTAGCTTGTCTGTGTTTTTTTTCCAGGTTAGCCAAAACAGCCAATAAATACAAGCACCTTGACGCATCATATGGAGTCCTCAATTCCTAGGAAAAAAGATACATTACCTGTATATGAAAGAACCACTACCACTATTCATATTTATTTATATTCAGATTTTAGATAAAACTTATGAATAGGGTCAGAAATAAGAATTGAATAGTATTTCTTCATTTACTTGTAGAATTTGTTAGTTACTTTTTATATTACTTGTCCTTTTTCAAAAGCACAAAGTGTCTACTATGAACCAAAAACTTCAAATCTTCAAATATAGTTTGTATTTCTTTGTTCCCACACCTTCTACCCCACAGAAGTCAAATAAGCAGTTTTTCTTCTATTATTTGACACCATAGAATCATCTAGGTTGGAAAAGGCCTTCAAGATCATCAAGTTCAACCATCAACCTTACCTACCAAGTCCCACCACTTAAACATGTCCCCTAGTGCCATATATGCATACACCTGCTGTCATTTGTCTGTATATGATGAAGGAATTAAATTTTTTTTAGCAAACTGGGATCTAGATACTAGAGCTCCAGTAAATTTACAACACTATTTTATGCTACTTAAAAAGTATATACTAGTAGTATACATGATACTAACATACAGCATACTAAAGACAGTATACTGGCATGCAGACATATAGCATAAAAAATGCTATAGAAAAAAAATGTATCATTAAAATACGTTGTCCTCCCTGATGTCATCTGAACTTTTCTCAATGTACAATACTAAATTGATGCTTCAATAAAATAAATATATTATTTGTTAATGTATGATTCCATATATTAAAATCATATAAATAATTGAAATCACATTATATATTTTAAATATTAACCTTTTAAATATAAAAATATTAATAATAAATATTATATAATACAATGTGTATAGGATATATCATATATAATATGTATAATGTATATAATATGTAATTAGTCATAAGTATTAAATTGAAATGTTAAAATATTAAAGTTATATTTACATTATTAAAATTTTAGCTTTATTCATGCTTAACATACTTCAACAGTTTTTACTTACATCAGCAAAATTAGTTAGTGGAATAACAGTATATTTATATAATTATATTTTTTTTAATTAAAGCAATTACAATAATTATGCGACTGTAACCTGCATAAGCAGGAAGAGAGCTGTAGTACAGAATACAAGTTGTAGGAAGAATATTTTTAATATAAAAACTTCACATTAAAGAGATTAAATGGCTTAGTTTGGTGGAACACAGGGACACTTTAAATCAGATCTGCCAGAGTTCTAAGTCATAATTTCTGCATAACTGGCTATCACTAAACATAATAACATTTAATAAAACATGTTATAAAACGTGTTTATAAAAATGTAGCACTAAAATCACAATAAAATACTAAGTGATATAATTAGATTAAATGGTGAGCGGATGGAGATAAATGCCGTATCTCTCTTATTAACAAATCTTGAACATACGTAAACTACCTACACAAAGAAAGTTTGAACATAACTAGATGTTCCAAGGGTCACTGCAAAGCAGGGAGAGATGCTAGCACTATTTCACAAGTTGAAATAATCTTCAATAATCAGAAAGTTGGACTTAAGTTTCATATATTTAAATCTATTTATATTTTCAACTTCAATTGGTTTTTGCTTGGTCAGTTTTCTTTATTAGCACTATGAATGTTCTGGTTAGTTTCCCTTACTTTAATGAATAACAATGCATTCTCAGTTTAACAGTATTTTTATTTCTGCTTTAAAAAATATATCCCAGCAGTTACTTGTTTTTCTATTTGATTATTATTATGAGAAATGACTACATCAAAATTAACATTTTTCCTATATGTTATATTAATTTTTGTTTTTCTTTTTTATTTCTGATGTACCTGAGTTGCAGCATGGGCCTCTGAAAGCAGTAGTCTTGCTGGCTGATACAAACCTAGCTGAATTAGCACTTCAGCTTTTTCTATCCATAAGTAGGGGAAAGAAAGTGCACTCAGTCCTTTGCCTGTTATTGCATTTAACTCAAAAATCTGAAAAATAATAAAATATTAGACTGTTATAAATTTTAAAACTAAGCTATATGAAATACAAACTGTTATTAACTATTATATCCAGTCCCTGATATATCTCACAGTCCAGCTCTATTTTGTATTTTCTCAAAATTTTGAAGTTGTTTTATAAGACAAACAGGTTTACTGTGAGTTTTGGACATTTGTAATATGCAAAAGGTAGTTAACTCATAAATTTATACTATTACAATTAATTTTAGGACTGATTAACTACTTCAGATCTGCTACTGTAAGGAAGTAATTGACTCTTACTAGTAACTTTAGTAACTAGCAACTTGCTTTTGCTCCTCAGCCATTTTCATTGATTTGTTTAGTCCCAAATTCCATTTGTAGAAAAGTGGCTTTTCTTTGTATGAATACTGATTCAATTCTTGTTACACAATATGGATAATATGCCAGACAAACCCAGCTCACATTCAGCCGATGACTGCCAGCAGAATTTAAGTAGTATGCACTTTTAATTAACTTTTTGTGTGTGTTGAATTACTTCTCAGGTATAAAATTATTTTAAAACAATGTAGGAAGTACATTAAAATCAAAAGGAAAGAGTAATTTATTAAGGAAATGGGAGTAGAAATAAAACCTTTTTCCCTGAAGCGAGGATATTTTCATCCTTACTACCATTCAGCTGAGCACTCTCCAAGAATGTTTTTCTTTCTTCTGTCTCTGCATGTATTTTTTTTTCCTTTTTCAGTGCAATCTCTTGCCTACACCTAAATTGTAACAAAGAAAAAATTAATTCGTGTATGTTTTAGATGTATTTCATAATGAAATATTAGTGTATTAGGCAGCTTTACCACACACTCACTCTGTATATAGAGTCCCCTATATACATTTGTATTAAGAGATCATTTTTTAAATACCTTTCTTTTCCTGTCAACACTTAGTAACTGTAGGGAAATAAATACGTACGTACATATATACATTAAGCCTATGTATGTAGAAATACATACATTACTTGTTCTAATTCACTGATGTATGCTTCTCCAGCAGCTTTCTCATGATATGAAGATGCCTGACTAAGTTTTAGGTCAGAACATATCAGGGCAATTCTAAGGGGAAAAAAGAAAAAGAAAAGAAAAAAAAAGGAAGAAATGTTTAAGAAACAAGAATCTTACAAAAGTTGTTTCATATAAACACATTAAAAGCATATAAACACATTAAAAAGAAGAGCATATATTCCATATTTTTCAACCTTGCTTTCATATGTCTTAACTAATATGGGTAGTAACAAACATTTTTTTAAAAAATATAGGTATATTTGAAATTACCTATTGAAGAGGTAAAAGTATGAAAATAGCATTTTTATTATGGTCTTATTACAACATGCAAAAACCACAGGCATATGAGCTAACCGGCTGCACTACATTAGTAAAGAATCACCTATTCGTGTATATCTATCAGATCATATATGAAAAACAGGTCACGAATAAAATAAATAAATAACGAAATAAAAACAACTCTTGAGGCATTAAGAAAAAAATTTATCTGAAGAAGCTTCATTGCAAATCAATTTCGTATTAGTAAACCACTTCAGTCTTGTGAGACAGTAACTCGGTAATCAATTATCCAGATGAGCACACGTCCATTTGTATACAGAAATGGATGTTTCTACATTTGTCAACTCTATTATGTCAAATCAGTTTCTAGCATTTTAAAAATAGATTCTATGGCATTTCAGAAACTATTGGGAATAAAGCTAGTATTAATTATTGCTGATAACTTAATTATTAAGCCATTATTATACAGTACACTTCTGAAGTGTGATAAAATGTTTTAACTGATCAGCAATAAGTCACCCCTGCATGCATATTAAATATTTTTGTTTTAAAAAAATAAGGGCTTAACATCCATAACGATCAAGAATTTTGGTCACAAAAGCAACTCTGGAAAAGAGAATGACAGAGCTAACTGGGGATACCTATTTGGGTTCTGAAGTAATATATTTTTGATGCAAGATGGGAGCCTTCCTTTCGAATATTTAAAACATAATATTTTAATTTAATTTTGTTTGGACTCCTTTCAGTTAGGTGACAATAAGACATTACAAAAATTATTCACATGAAAGTGGCTTGAGATCCCAAATCTTGTATATCTTTCCTCAAGGAGATGATATTTAGTAACTGATTTTCTGACTTTAATGCCACAAGCAAAACAATTCATCAAAACACCCTATTAAAATGAAATGAATGAATGAAATGAAGTGAATGAAAAAAAATAATTTAGAAAATTACAAATATAAAACAAATCACAAAAAGCATTGTTTACTATTTAGTGAAACACTGATGAACAGTCCACTTCATTCTGTTTCTCTTTTATTTAAAATAAATAGAGAATACAAACCGAAGGTGATAGAGATCGGACAGACTTCTACATTCCACAACTTCATTAGCAATAACTTCAGCTAGCTGAAAGATGGGAAGTATCAAGTGGGGGCAAAATATTTGCTGTAGTTCTTGAGCTAAAACGTCTATAAAATGCAAAGTGCATGTCTGAAAAAAAAATAATTTTGTAGAAAATATATTTTAAATTACTGATTAAATATTAAGTTCTGAATGCTACTAAAAAATATAAACCAACTTTCAAGCTGAAAAAGCAGCTACATACACACGAATACAGCAAATTTACTCTGTAGGTTAAGCTCATTTCAAAATGCAGAGATAGACTAACACTTTGAAATATTAAGGAACGGAATGACACAAAAGTATTTCTGACAGCTGTCTGAACATACTCTTTATCACAAATACAAGAAAACTAAAATGGTACATAGGTCTCCACTATTCAATTTTTCCCTTAAATAAGAGCTCTAGAATTTTGAGGAGTAGACTCACAGGTTTTGTGAAATTATTCCAGTTAATACCATAACTATTTGTTTTCTGTTTAAAAGTATTTCTAACTTCATTGGGACAGTCATAATGAGCCCATTCTTCCACATTTATTGGTAAGGTATCAACTGACTCCTTCCTTTTAGGCTGCTCTTTCACAAAAGATTCTTCAACCTGTAATTTAAAATACAGCCATTCATGAGGCCCAAGTTGATATTTTGTTTGGTATTAAATTTTTAGCTAACATAAAAAACTTACTTGTTTAGTGTCTTTTGAAGTTTTGTCTCTTTTTTGACCTCTAGACTGGGGGTTCTGCAAAAAAGCAGTATTGTAACCAATGCAGCAAACAAAAGAAAAGTATCTGTACATTTATGACCTGCCGAGACCATACAATCAGAAGTGAAAATATAAGAGTCAGAGAAAAGTTCTTCACAAAATACAAGAGTTTTTGTAGGAAAGCACTTAAGTTATTTAACAGACAAGCACAGGGAAATATCTGTTATGAAGAGACTATTGATTTTATTTCATAGGAACAGGGTTTTACTTGTTTCTCTTCCTTTTTGTCCTTCTCTTTCTTAGGAGCAATTGTTGGCTGTGCATCCTGAGGAGCTGTAAATTGTGAAGACTTTGATAATGCTCCTATAATATGTCCTGATGCTGACAATGATACCTAGATGAGAAAATAATTAGAGTGTTGGGTTTTTTTTGTTTGTTTGTTTTTCCTGGAAATTTCTAGTAGTAATAATTATTCATTGTAAATCACTACCTACTAAAAATTGTCATACACCATGCTTTTTTACATAAGAGCTTTCTTCACAAAACAAGAAAATTCAAAGTATCCTAGATGCTGGCATTATTTGTACAAGCATTTTGGAAGATCATGATAATGCATGTAAGCAGCTTAACTGTCAGATGACATCCTATCCTCCCTGGATCTATAATAAAGCTACTTGGGTGGTTGGGCACTGGAACAGGCTCCCCAAGGAAGTGGTCAAGGAACCGAGCCTGCTGGAGTTCAAGAAGCATTTGGAGAATGCTCTCAGACACATGATCTTATTTTTATGTTTATCTATTTATTTATTGGGTGGTCCTTTGGGGACCCAGGAGTTGGACTCAATGATCCTTGTTGGTCCCTTCCAACTCAGATATTCTATGATTCTGTGATTTGACTTTTTTAATCTATATGGTTGGAAATTAAATTCCTACTTTAAACTACTAGTCTAGATTGCTTAGTCCTCTATAAATAGAGACAGAGGATCAGGGGTTCAAATATCTGAAGACTGAAAATATGAAAGAGCCACTTTATTGTACTTTTGGAGTGGTCTTCTATATTGCGTCTAGTGAATGTGATATAACAGAAATTTCTAAATATTTAAACATATGAAAGCATCCAGAGAAAGTTCCTCGCATGTACAATAACAACACTTCTGATCTTGCCTAAAGCATAGAAACACGTATTAATCTGAGAAGATGAACATATTTCATTAGAGTTATCTAGAGTAGATGAAAAAATATCACCAAAAAAAAGTAATACTGGATGCTGCACAACTTCTGCAATGCCACCCATAGCATTAAGACTGTTTATATGAAGATTTGTGGCATTACTATTATCAAGTATAGATTTAGTGCTTTCGAAGATTTACTCATATTTAACATATAATAATAATCCTATGATTTTTGCTATAATGCTCAATTAGCCATTTAAATTGTGCATTCATATCAATGAGAAATCAAATACACTTGTTTGATTTGAAATGCTGTAGCAATGAAAAAGCGATTGAAGAATAATATTTAATGAAAACTGCCTGTCTATAATTTTTTTTCTTAACATGTAACAAACAAATCAACACTTTAATTTATTTTAACTACATCAGATGATTCCATTTAGTTGAATCATAGCCACTTTAAATCCATCTAAGTGACAGTCTAAGTCCCCTCCCTCAGAACTGTCACCAATGTCTTCAGTGTGTATTCTGATGCTAGTGAGATTCTTTAACTAATTAAAAATACAAAATTTTAGAAACACAAAAAAATCACAAGAAAAGAATGACTGCATTCCAAAGAAAAAATGGGCCACTGTTTTTATCCTTAAATGTCTGTTCCCTATTTACCTGAGAGAAATAATTTTCTTGTTTAATCCTAAACCTGAGAAAATATACTAATTATAGCATAAAATTGGAAACAGTAAAGACATAGCTAGACTGTCAAATGAGTAGTTGATACCGCAGTAACACTGACAGTTAAAAATATAATGGCCACATTATAACTTAATATCATATAATCTCACCTGCCAGATACGGATAACACAAGCATATGCCATCAAACAATGTTGCTGATGAAAAGGAGAACTATGACCAGAAACTACAGCCATTAAAGTCTGTGCTCTAAACAAAGCTTCCAACTGTTTAATATTAGTCAAATTTTCCAAATTGATTTGGGGCATGACATCATTTCTTCCAACATCTATCTTCAGATTTTCCATAGGCAATAATTTTTTAATAGATTTTTTTTCTGTTAAAAACGAAAAAATAACATGCCTATATTTGTATCTATAATAGTATTTTTAAAATTATTCAAAAGTTAAATTTCTAAATTACAAATAAAATCAGAAAAAAAAAGGAAAATCATCTACTGAATATGTTCTTCTCATGGTAATGTAATGCTACTTGTACTGTGTTTTAAATTAATAGTGTAACAATTATGCATATTAAATGACAGAAGTTCAACACTGAAATGAAATACACAACAGACACTTTAACTATGTCTTATATGTCTTATTTAACAGGACACAGTTCCTGCCAGATAACCTACGTGGCTCCTCTCCCTGGGGTCACAGCTCCTGCCAGGAGCCTGCTCCTGTGCAGGCTCTCCACAGACTGCAGCTGCCTGCAGGGCACTTCCACCTCCTCTGGAAGCTGCAGAGTAGATATCTGTTCCAGTGTGGTCCTCCATAGGCTACAGGGGCAAAACCTGCTTCACTACTGGCCTGCAGGGGAATCTCTGCTCCAGTATGTGGAGCATCTCCTCCTCCTCCTTCTCTGACCTTTTAGCATCTACAAAGTTTTTTTCTCTCACATTTTTCTTACTGCAGTCTCTCACAGCTGCCACACAGAGGTGTGTTTTTTTTTTTTTAACCCTCTCCTATCTTATGCAGAGGAGCAAACAGCATTCTTCATTGTCTCAGCTCTGGACAGTAGTGGATACCTTTTGGAGCCAGCTGGAACTGGCTCTATCCGACACAGGGCAGCACTCGGTCTCTTCTCTAACAGGCCGCCCCTGCAACAACCTACCTCCCTCCCTGCCCCAACCATAAGCATTTTGTGGTTTGGTGATGAGCGTAGATCTTTATGACACAACACAGAATTCACAGGTGCTTTTAAAATATCCTTGAACAAATGACAGTGCATTCTGGAGAAAGTACTGCCATGCTGCTGCCATTCTTTGTTTGCTAACTAAGTTATAAATTTAAATTGTCCCTTGCATTTGTTACTGGGAAATTTATTTGAATAATACACACATTTACATACCTTCTTCTTGAGAAGATTGCATAGAAAATTTCATATGTAGCAAGAGACCTACTGCCCAATCCAGAGGTTTAATAACATCATTAAGGGGAAACTGGTTACAGTATAACCATTCAGCAAATTCCATCAGGTAATCAACTTTCTGCCATTCATTTTCTTGTTTCTATGAAAGTGATAAAGGAAGAGTTAGTTTATATCTGGTGGTGTAAACCACTGAACTGATATTCAAAAGTTCAATATAGTCTTAATGGAAGCAAAAAAATAATTTGTCACTGAGCAGTTTCATTTGAATCACATAATCAGAGAGATATATAAAACAGAAAGCAACAGAAAACTCTATCAGTTTATTCTTTGCTTTTTCAAAATTTATTGCAATTAGCTATTCTTAGACTTTTTCTTTGTCAGGACTCAGCTGAACTCTTATGCCCTACCAGAAGTCAACCATACACACTCTTTTGAGGTTCCACAGGGCTTCATTTTAGGGCCAATTCTCTTGTGTTTTTATAAATGATCTGGATGCAGGACTCAAATGGATAATAATTATGCAGATTACACTAAGTTAGCAGGAGCTGTTGACTCCTATGAGGATAGAGAGGACTTGCAAAAAGATCTTGACAAATTGGAGGGCTGGGCAATCACCAACCACATGAAGTTCAATGAGAGCAAGTGGCAGATTCTGTACCTCAGATGGGGCAACCAACCCTGGTTATATGTAGAGACCAGGGGGACAAGAGGCTGGAGAGCAGCCCCACAGAAAGGGATCTGGGGATTCTGGTCAACAGCAAGTTGAATGTGAGTCAACAGTTTGCCCTGGAAGCCAAAAGGGTCAACCATGTCCTGGGGTACATCAAGCATTGCATTGCTAGAGGGTCAAGGGTAGTATTTGTTCCGCTATACTCTACACTAGTGCAGCTCAGCTTGAGTACTGCATGCAGTTTTGGGTACAACAAAGTAAGTAGAGCATAAAACTATTAGAGAGTGTCTGAAGGAGAGCAACAAAGCTGATGAAAAGTCCAGAAGGGAAGAGATATGAGAAGTGGCTGAGGTCACTTGATATACATGTATGTTCAGCTTAGAGAAGAGGAGACTGAAGTGCAGGAGTGGGAGCAGTGGAAAAGGCGCTGATCTCCTCTCTGGTGACCAGTGGTAAGACCCAAGGGAATAGCATGAAACTACATCAGGAAAGACAGATTGGATATCAGGAAAAGGTTCCTCATTGAGAAGGTGCTTGTGCACTGAAGTCAAGGCACTGAGCCTGAGAGAGTTCAAGAGGTGTTCGGAAAACATTGTCAAATATATAATTATTAGTTTAATAGTTAGGTAGCCCTGCATGGAGCCAGGAGTGGGACTCGATGGTCCTTGTAGTTTCCCTTCCCACTAAGGATATTCTATGATTCTCCAACTGAAAAGCAATTTCAAATTTACAAGAAACAATGATCATATATATGGCTTATCTACTCCTTAAATTCTATACTTCTCAATACTTGCTATCTCATTAAACACTTTAAAAACATATTTTTATCAGTATTGGAACTGATAGTAAAAATTCACAAACCTGCAAAGCATTGATTGCATTTTTAAAACAGTTTAACTGTTCAACAATACTTCTGGAAACTGTTACCATATGACGCCAAATACGGGACACATTATCTTCACTTTCACCTGCAAATTTCTGAATTTCCATCATGAAATTACATCCCAATCTTGCCTTCACTGTAGCCAAATGTTTAAAAATCAGACTAGAAAAGGACAAAAAGAATTGCACATTAATTGCATCTGTATCTGTAAAGTAACTTGAAGTGGAATAGATATAGTAGTTCAGTGTAGTGCAGAGATGTGTAAGTTCATAAACTAATATAAAAGGGCATAAATCTTTGAACTCATGTAAAACTATATATAAACAGTAGCCTAGATAATTTAGTTTCCATTTTACATTACGTGTGTTTACAGCTAGAAAAATTATAACTTCAGCTACACTTCGTACTCCTATTTTCTTGGGAAAATTAGATAGTACCTGTATTCAAGTTTTAGAAAACGACATGTACAAATGTTATGAAAAGATTAATGATAAGAAACACTGCAAACATAAGTCTTTTCACTGAAAATACACACATGAGTTTTCTGTTATAAGAATTGCCCGGCTGACCAAAAGGTAGTCATGATTTTATTCTGCCAATGCAAAATAGAAAAATAGTAAAAACAGAACTCAGAGTTTTAGAGTTCTCAAGAACCCAAATGCTTATTTTAATAAAAATAAATAAATAACTTACAGCCTGTGTCTTGTCTGAGGCAAAGCCTGAATAGCTTCATTCAGGACTTTTAATGCTTTTTCCCAATCAGATTTATCAGCATATATGTGGAATAATAACCCATATAAAGAGGTCCTTAATGTCAGATCTTCATCAGCACCTTTGAAGTATATTCAAGTCATTTATTACTATACTGCAGAATTAGAACAATGCTATTACAAAATACAGGTTTTTGTTAGTTTGTTTTTAATTATCATATCAAAACAAGAAAGAACGTGCCTGGCAGAAAGCATCCATCTGATAATCCACTACTTTGAAAATCCTTTGTGAGCCACTGATGCAAAGGCAATGTATCATTTTTCTCCTAAAAAGACAGTAGGAACAATAAATGCCCTTTATATTTTGGTACATATCTCAAGTAAGCAAACAACCACTGCCTTGCTGGGCTAAACCAAAAGTTATCTTCAGGTATACATGTATGCTTCTCTAGATATGTGAACCAATTTAAAAACTGCTTAGAGTTAGCCTGATCAAGGATCACTGGATACCAGTTCCTGCCTCTTACAGCAGTTACTATAACATATAAAGAAGAATTAGTAACTCTGGAAATAATCAAATACAGAACTTATTTGAAATATTTTTGTCTAAATAATATCAGAAAATCCTATATAGTCTAATTCACAAGAATTACTATTCTTTACAGATATAAAAAGTCTGGGCTCTCTGTGACTGTACACTTCCATTATCTAAATAAAGGTCTTGACTTTTCATATATCTTATTAAGGGTTTGTTCTGAAAATATCCTGTAGCAGCAAGTTATTTATATATACATAATGAAGTATTCCTTCTTACTGTTTTGTTTTTTTTTTTTTTTTTTTTTTTTACTCTGCAAATAAGTAGACCTTTAGAAATGTCCCTATGAGAAATCACAGTGTTAGATATCCATGCATCGTTGGCAAAGTTCCTTTAAGTTTACGATCTTCATGTCACTGTATTTCCTCGCACACAGGGTCCTCGCAAATTCTGTCTCCTACACACTCAAGCAGACCAGTCACCATCTCTGATTATTAGTGATTTATACATGGCTTGAGGAGAAAGGAAAAATAAGTTTTCTATTATTATACTACAGTACTAGATGATCTGAGATGCAGGCTGAGATGTCACATTGGTACTGCTGAACTTGAATGCAAAAGTTATTAATAAAACCTTCAAGGTCTAATTCTGCGACCACTGAAATGCATGGGGAAACTCACATCAGCTTCATTGACATTTAAATCAAATCTAGAAAGAGAGAAATGGATCAGCTCTGGGAATTTTGAAGTAAGAACAGTTGTAGATGTGTAGGGATGTTTCAGCAGGAAAAGAAATTTCATGTGATGAGATTTGTTAAAAAATAATTTTGCAGGTAATTTGAATCTGCAGGTGTGAGGAACCTTAATTTAATTCCAACTTTTATGAGTTTGTCTTTTAAGGCCTATTATCATTCTTACTGGAAGTGACAGATTTTTTCTGTCACTTTATCTTTTTTTGATTATTTTCTAAGCATTCCCTTTTGTGAGCCTCACAAAGTGCAACACTACACACATCCAGACCGTAAATTATTTTGAAGAAAACAGCTGCAAGTTTGTCAATTGCCTAGAACCAGAAGAATCGCCAAATGGAAAACAAGTATGTGATTCCTTGTTGTGTCTGAATGTGTGCTATGCAAATGAAGATTAGAAAGCATTTACGTGTTTATGACAAGACCTTTTCCTTTTAGGAAAGATATCTTGAAGTATGCACACAGCTTCAGAACAAAGCAAAACTTTTCTTTATCATCAGTACCAATCACTAAACACATGCATAGTTAACAATATTTATTAGCTATTCTTACCTGTTTATTTTCAGATTCTGCTTTCATTATATTCTTAAGAATTATTTCAGTAGGTTCTTTAAACTGTTCTCTGTCATGTGGAAAACCTAGCAAAGGTAAACATGCGTTCCAAAAGTGTCTCGCTGCAAACATTACAAGGGAATAATTTCCAGCTTCACCTGCATATCTGAAGAAAACAAATTACAGCTTAACGAAGGAAAAAACCTCACCGGTGGTACATATAACAAAGATACAGGATTTTACTTCCGCAAACATCATCTGTGGTTTACCTTATCTAGACAACACTGTATCTCAGCAATGAGGGTATTCATACAAAATATATTTTCCATTTTTATATACAAAACACCTCCATACATCCAACAGAAGGAATATTAAACAAGTGTTTGTACTGTATTCCTGCGTAACTTTAACTGAAGTGAGACCTAATTTTAAAAGTTAGTAGAAACCTACTTGAGAGGTTCTTCGGAATAACCTACTTTTTTTTTTCTTTTCTTCCTATTATGTTAATTTCTCGTTATAAAAGCATCACACACACAAAAAACCAAACAAACAAACAAACACAACTCTTCATTCCTATGGATTTTGCATAGTACAGAATCACTGTAAAATATAAATATACTTCAAATGCCTCTACTTGCATGCAAATTGTTTTGAGCACATTCCATGCAAATGTTACTTTTAATTAATAAAATATAATAATTTTCCAGACTGTAATACAACAATAACACACGAGTGAGCAAAATCTTTAGAATTTAGCTAAAAATTATGGATTGGTATTAAAAAAATCAACTAATTAATACTCTTACTATTTTCATAGAATTATAAAATATCCTGAGTTGGAAAGGACCCACAAGGATCATCGAGTCCAACTCCTGGCACCACACAGGAGCACCCAAAAATTCAGACCATATGTCTAAGAGCACAGTCCAAACACTTCTTAAACCCTGACAGGCTTGGTGCTGTGACTACGTCCCTGGTGAGCCTGTTCCAGTGCACGACCATCCTCTCAGTGAAGAACCATTTTCTGATATCCAGCCTGAACCTCCCCTGTCGCAGCTTAATCATTTTTGAATCAGGCAATCTGTCATTTTCTCCCAAAATTTCACAATGTTTAGACTCTATCTGCTCACATGCTGTATATATTAACACTAGACTTACTAAGTTTTTGCTCACCACTTTGTGTCCCTTTTGACATTTGTTGAGCTATTTGTATATGTCCACTCCCAAAAAAAAGTGCTTGTCATGGTATGTAAATTGAAAACATATGGATTTGTCTGTTCACAACACAACATAACTGTAGAGTTCTGCTACGCTGGCCTTTCCAACTTCTTTCATCACTCTCTTTTTAATTATTAAGGAAAAAAAATGATACTGCTAAGGGCTTCACATCAGCCATTACATTTTCATCCTCTAACAGTTTCAATTGCCTACTTTTTTGCTCTTTTTTTTTTTTTTTTTTTTTTTTTTCCCAAAAAGCAAAGAATTTAAAAATCAGGCATTATCCATCTGTGTATCACCTTTTTCCTATTTATTACTTAAAGCAATCTTTCCACTTCGGTTTCTAAACTGATAAAATTTATTTTAAATTTACCAAACTGCTAAATTCTGTCAAATCTTTTGTTAAGCATTTCAACTCTCAACTATTTTGATTTTTTATCAGTCTTGGGAAAGAATGGTGATCCCCAAATCTATAAATCAATTTTTTTGTCTGCTTTGTATTAGTCCCCTCTTAAAACAAAACCTACCTGGCACTCTGAGCAAAGGCTTTTGATGCGGCTATACGCAAATGTTTTTGTCCAGCCAAATTTTCCATTATACTCTTTCCTTGGATACAGGCAGCAGTACTCAACATTTCTTGCCTCGCTGTGTTATCAGGTCTGAATAAAGACAAGTAACTCAAAATGTGCTAGTCTTACAGTCTAAGAACACACCAGTTCCCATTAATAATGCTTTCAAGTTGTTACTAGAGAGATGTTAGTAGCTTTGAAAGTTAAAAAGGCTTCTAATGACTTTTTTCCTACAATCAGAAAATATTTGAAAAATCTGAACACTCTGTGAACAGGTATCAGAAATAAAGTATCTTTTTTACAGTTCTAATGAAAATAAATGTGAACTAAGATTTGAAAAATATTTTACCTACTTCTAGTGACCAAAGAAAATAGATTTGTGATTCTCTCCCCATTATTCACCATTGTACATCAAACAATATAAAAATATTAAATCAGAATGAAATTTACATAGCAAGTAATTAAAAACAGAAATTGGGAAAATCAGACAATTTTAAATACTTTTTTTTTTTCTTGGAATTGGTCTCTCTTATGTCTGGTAAAGTACGCACAGGGTTCTAGAGAAATTGACTTGGATCATACTCTTCTACATTTAAAAGTAAGGAGCAGAGATTTCAATCCCATCAGTTAACTAGTTAAAAAAAAATAAAATAACAAAGCAATAATAAAAATTATCTGATATACTTGAATAGAAGTGGTTTTGAAAGAAAATAATACAATAATGTAACACAATATGGAAGATTTTTAAAAGAAAAAAGAACAAAAAAAGAAAAAAGAACAAAAAAAGAAAAAAGAAAGAAAGGGGAGAATTCACCTATACTAAACTGGCATTTCTCATTTCTAGTTGGCTTAGTTCCTACTGCGCAGTGAAGGCTATTATGCAGTTATGATTTGTGTCCACAAGAGGACACCAGTGTTCTACAGTACAAGTTAACAACAACAACAAAAAAGTAGGTGTCTAAGCCTTCTTTGTCCTTAAGTTGTGCTTTAACGTGAAAAGAATGAAGACGTTCATCTTCCATTTTTCTGGAGATAATATTGACAACCCACAACTCAACTTCTTGGTCAAAGAAGGAAACATTTTACATTTTAACATTCACCAGTTTCAGATTGCTAAATATTCATTATTTTCTCTATATAATATTTTAAAATTATATGTTCCATATTTTAAGATGTTTTGGAGAGAAAAACTGGTTTTATATGTTCTTCTCCCATGAAATAAACAACCATTAATTTCAAAGAGCACCATTGTTTCCCGGACATCTTCACAGAGAGAAAAATGAACACATAAGTATATTCAAAGTATTTATCATATTCATTTCAAACTTCCTGCATTCTGATTTTTTTTTTTTTTTAAATAATTGCTGTCAATTCCCTCTTGTTTTGATGAAATTACATTCTGTTTTTTGGGGGGTAAAATCGTATATAAGCAGAAGGATCTAAGGACTCCACCAACAGATCCTCCTAGATAGGAAACCTTTTTTCTTTTTTCCTTTTATTCCCCACAAGATCAAAGCTTTAAATTAACAGTCCAGTAAGACTCTGGGCTTTTTAAGAAATGAATTACACTCCTATTGCTCCCACATACAGAATTTATAAGGGAAGCCTGCTACCTGGGGATACCTGACACCAGAAATTAGAAAACAGTAGCTGTTATCACCTGTTATCACTCACAGCATCTTCTTACATGAACTGTGTAGACCCTTCATGCATTATCAGAAGCAATTTTCATCAATGTATTAGAATAAGCTACTTTCTGCTTGGAAACTACAAAAGCACGAAAAGACTGTGACTGCCACAAACCAATTTCAGAAAAGCACTGCTCATCAGGAAGACACTCAAACACAAAAACCTGTTGAGTCACTTGGATTACAAAATTCACTTATCTTCCTGAACTGAGTCCAGAGACACAATCTGGATCTCACACCATCTTCTACTCAGGCTACATTGTAGAGTTAAAACATTATCTGTAGTACTTAAGTAATTGCTAATGACAAAATCAGGAGTGGTAGGAAAATTTCACTTTCTGTACAGTTTCTTTGTAAATAAATAAATAAATAAATTCTCTCAATTTTGATTAAGTAGTCAGATGAATTTTCCCTATATACTCATTCTTCAAAATTTATATCAAGTATACCACATTATAATGCAAAATTCAATGTACTTACATTTCATATTTCTTGGTATCGCTATTGTGAAAAAAATTATTAACTGACTGCAATATCCTTTGGGAACAAGTCATCACTATTTCGTAGTCTTGTAATACATATGCAAAATATGTAAGTCGTGTCAGTGTCTGCAATTCTACTAATGAATCTGACCAGCTGCATTCTAAAGCCAATTTCGCTAACTGGAAAAAAAAAAAAAAAAAAGTAAAAGTAAAACAAAAATAAATCTTGTGTTTCTGCCATGCCCTTTTCATACATAAAACTTACTTATCCTCACACCAACTTACTCATATACAATCAGATTACATTCTTCCAGATGTACTTTTCATACAACCCACCTTGGCATGGAACAAGTAAACAATAAAACAATCTAGAAAACCAAAGATTTACAAGAAAAATCAAAATAGGCAATAGACATATAATCAACATTTATGCTGCAGTAAATATTGTAAAAGCAAATGTAAACCCAGCTATAAATATGCTGAATACCACTGAAATAATAGCTAAAGCTAGCTAATAGTATTTGGCAGAAATCTGCAGACCAATTGGAATTGCATACCTGTATCTTTATAAGGACCGATATCCTGGTCTTTAGAGAGAAGCATTTCTACAGAAGTGTTGGACAATGTCATCAGATTCCTAGCTATCGGAGGAAATACGCCTTAGTCTTTTAAGAAACCCATTTATAACAGGAAGTATAAATGATTAGGTGTAGTAATCAGACAGGTAAGACATCAGCTCATAGTTTTGAAAATGAATGATTTAAACATTTTTATACTACCTTCATTCCTCCAGACTGGTAATCAACAGAAGAGGAAAATTGTGGCACTGTTCAGCATCAGCAATCATGTTAAGACCAATCAAAAGCAAGTGTTTTAATGAACTATGCTAGTAATGTAGCTCTGTCTCATATAAGTCTTACAATAAAGCCACCTAATTCTTTAAATAACAGGTAGTTCTACCCCATAACTGCCAAAAGGAAATTCACAATAACATGAAGTTCTCTGTTGAAATTTGGAATGCTCCCAATACAAACCCTAAGATAAGACTTCATCCTCTCAATAAAATAAAATAAAAGTCCCAAATATGGTTCTGTACAGAATGCATCCGAACCCATTATGTTCATCAGGTTGTTATGATAATAACCTGTTAGAGCAACGTAGGAATAATTGTAATACTGGTTTTTAATGCTTTTTCTTTTTTGTATAAATGAAAATAGTTACACAATTTTTCTACCTGTTGTAATTACTCAATCTCTTGAAAACTTTGAAAGTAAATAATAAAAAGTTTCAACATAATATGTATAAATAATATATATTATGTATGTACTTCATATATATAACAGTATAATAGAAGTTTCAAATTGAATTTTGTCTGTATTCAAAACCAAAACTGAAATCACATGCTCTTTCTCAAAAAACAGAGCTAATAAAATAAAAGGAAATACCTGAGATAAAGCAGGAACTGTGAAATCCATGAGACCCAAGCCAGTACATGAATACATTTCTAGACCAACAAGAATTCTTGCAATAGGATTTTGAGCTTCATCACTACTCTGAGCAGAAATTAAAAATTATTTATTTATTTATTTATTTTTACTACCATTGTTAATGCTGAACTACTACAGTATCACCAAAAATACAGCAACAATATAATTAATTCACATTCCATACTCCGGTATTATAGACATATTTAAAATTAAAAGATTGGAATATATTATTATTTTTCAAGTTACTGAATCGATAGTCTCCATATAAAGAGTTCATACTAAATGTTAATATAAACATAGCTGATATTTCAGCTACAGGCAAAAATTTTCTGTCACATCAAATTAAAATATATACAAGAAAGACACACTGATAATTTAATCATTATTAAATAAAATTAAGCATTTAATATTAATTTTTCAAAGAAAAAATTAACTTATTGTAGGATTTCAGAGAAATAATACCTCCTCCTCAGTCCAAAGTTTATGTCCTATCTGTTGCTGATTTAACTGTTTTACTTTCACCCATGTAGCAATGATCTGTTGCTTTACAGCAACAGGTACTGTTTCATTTGGTATGGTTGCACTTGTCACCTTTAGAGCAAACTCACAAATCTAAACAGCAAGAAGAAAAAAAGACTGAAACTTAAGGCAAATTTGAACAGCTCTTTTTATGGAAAATGTTATCCATTAGTTATTTTACAATTTCTGTGCATGCAACTCTAATACTAATAACATCTCCATAAATAAATCCATACAGCGAATAAAAGCTGCAGTCTTCAGATTCAATTGACAAGGAACTTCAGTGCATATTTGGGGAGAACCTGTGATGGCAGGAACCATAAAAGATGGTAGTTTTTCTGCAAGAATCTCTGGAATTAAAATTTCTATGAATCATAATACATGTCAGCATATTAAAAAAAAAAAAAAAAAAAAAAAAAGACAAAGTGGATTTTGTACCTCTAAGGCTGCTTTGATGTCAGGAAGTCCACTGGGATCTACTGACAAAGAAGGGATAGCATTTGCTTTCTCATGTCCCTTTGCTGAAGCCTTTCTACTTTTGTCTGGTGATGCACATAACTTTTTCTCCTCAGTACGTTTTGGTTTTGGAATCCAACAGAGAATTAAGCCCCGAGCTACAGCATTACATAACATCAACAAAGTGACAGTGCTTCTGAAGAAGAAAAAAGAAAACTTAAATGCAAACTGCATCAGACCAAAATAAGTGAAACAAATAAAGTCATGAGCACTATTCAAAAATCTAGATTTTTCTTAGAAAACAAAATTATGGATTTTACAAAATTTCCCTGTTGGAAATGCAGTTAAAATGGTTAAATCTACTCTCCCTCCTCCCCCTCTCTCCAATAAAAACTTTCATATTTTATATTGCATTTTTTCAGGTCTTTCTGTGATTGAAGCTTCTATTTCTTCACAGAAAAAGGTATCTTTTCAAATTTATTTCAGAGATGAATAAATTTAAAATCTGACTTTTTAGTAGTGAACTGTTATGTGTGAAAGTGGAAAGGGTTTCCTAATAACCTACACCAAACTCTTTACATAAAATCATTCGTTACTCTGTATTACTCCTTATGATAATCAACGTCTGAGATGGAATTACCTTTTCTTTTTTTTTTTTTTTTTTTTTTTACAGACAACACAAACTGAATTATGATACATATTAATATAAATGCCCAAATTAATAAGTAGGTATTACCTGTTTTCCATCTCTGTACAAACTAAACTTTAGGCCTTGACATGCAATACTGTTAAAATATCGTTCTTTGCTGTTGGTCCTCTCAGTTTGTCTAGTTCTGAAGTCACTGCCAGTAAAAAAGTGCTAAAAGTTCTAGGGTTTTGTCCAACAGAACTTTGACTTGAGTATTCCTCTGGAATAGTTAATTATTCTGCCATTGCATTTGCTACAGAACAGAATTTCTCTATGAAGTCTATTTTTGTGGTCAATTATTGAACACATTCCCTTTACTTTCTTTTTTCCCCCTTTGTTTTGTATTTCAGAACTTACTGTGATTAGAAATATTTACAATAAACTATATTTACTATATAATTCAACTTCAGAGTAACTGAGAGCAAGTAAACACATTTCAAGCTCCTGCCAACAGAAAGGCTACGAAAATTTTCTTGATTCTTTCTGAGCAGGTCAACAAAATTGACACATGCACTATTTCATATGCACATGTTGCTATTCCATAATTAAGAGGAATTAACATAATTTTAACTCAGGTTAATATGGATTATAATGAACAGAAATAAATAGGATTAAAACCTCACTTTCCAACCACAAAATTTAATATAACTTCTAAAGTATTCTGTATGTGCTGACGTCCTTCTACTTCTAATAAAAGCCAGCAATAACATTCTTTCATGACATAAACTAACATTGTGAAAATATTTTTTCTGTTATAGTAACAAGACCATGTTTGTAACCAAAACTCTAAATTTACCCAGTGTGCCCAACAGTCTTGACTGCTCCAAGAAGAGTCTGCAGATATGCAATAATTTCTCTCTGTCTTCCTGATGTGATAAGATGCCTATTGTAGTTTAAGATATACACCACAGCATTATGAACAATCCAGGCTTCATTCAGTTCTTCTCCTATTTCAGCTGCACGCAGGAAATTTTCCATAGCATACTGAGATAAGTAGTCTATCCATAAACTATAAAATTAGTATTAAGAAACTGTTATTCCAAAAGTACAACACTAGAAGGTATTATATCTTAAGGCTAAATATGTAAAAGTAGAACTGAATCAACAAAAAATATATATTTTTGGAAATTACTTTTCAGTTGCATTTATTACATCTCTATCCATTAACTTATAATTGGATGACAAGATGCCTCAGGAAAGTTATTAGTATCAACATCGACCAGTCTCTGATACTCAAATGCTATTAGCTTAAAAATATTGGCTCTAATGTAAATTTCACAGTTCATCCACACTTTTTAAAATGTGTGTGAATCACTGCTAGAAATCATTAAATATCTATGACAAAGCTCTACTTGAATAAAAAGTAAGACTCTAGTGTTGAATGAGGTATCTTTTTCACAGCCTCATGTCTTCTTGCACTCAAAGACATCTCCAGATGTTCTGAAATGCTAAGTCCATTTTTTATAAAATAACATTCCATAGTCAATGCAATAACATTCTTTTATGCACAAATTAATTATCAAGATATATATCACACTAGATAAAGCAATACTGAAAACACCATCTTGTATGATCAGACAGAATGACCTTGGTTAAGTCACAAATTCAAAAAAACATAAACTGACATAGGGTATTACTATGTCACCAACAGTAGACAACATAGTAGACCAAACTGATTTTTTTCCCTATGTGTTCTTAGCCTAATTGGATGAAAGAGACACTGGTACAAGTAAATTGGTTAAACTCAAAAACAGCTTCACAGCGAATTTTAGAACAGAATCTTCATCTTCTTTGTCCCTTGTTTCTGATTGGTTTTTACTTTTTCCTATTTTACTGAGCATTTGAAGCTGACTGCGAGAAACTTCACTTCATCTTCAGACTTAATGAAGAGCCTTAGGGACACAACTCTGATAACCTGCTCTTACAGGACATGATGACCATTGTGACAACAGTTAATACTTGTACAAATGTAGTAGAGTTTAAATATCATATTTAAAAATTCTCTCTCCCTCTTCCTTCACAATAAATAATACTGTGAGACCAAAAGAAAGAAACAGAAATATAAAAAGAAGGAGAAGGAGGAGAAGGAGAAGAAGGGTACACTAGCTTCTGATTTCAGAGAAATAAACATTAAATGAAAAACAAAACAAACAGTGCAGAATGAAAGCAAATTAGAGAAAAATTATTTCAAATTATTTTTTAGATTCTTCTTTTCCCACTACCATTCCTAGCTAAACATATGAACTATCTGATAACAATCAGAGAATCATTAAAGTTGGAAAAGACTTTCGAGATCATCTGGTCCAACCATCATCCTACTGCCAATGTCCCCAAGCACCAGGTCCAACCTTTCCTAGAACACCCCCAGGAATGATGATGTCACCACTTCCCCGGGTAACCTGTTTCAATGTCTAACTACTCTTTCTGAGAAGAAAAATGATTTGTACTAAAAAGAAATAACTTAGTAAATTATCATCTGTGTTTGATAATAAAACAATTTGTTAGAGTTGGTAAGTACCTGTATGCTTTCCATTCTAGATCACTTTCAGGAAAATCTAAAACATATTCTGAAGGATGTTGGCTTTTATCTTCTGTAGGTACAGTGTGGTCATTCAGCTCAATTCCCTGCAATCTTAATAAATGAATCGTTGCCTGGAAAGATACAAAGAAATAAATTTTCTACCTGTGTTATCTACGTGAAAATGGACTCTGACTTCTTATTTGTGTCTACACCTCTTGAAAAAAGAAAAAAAACAAAATGTTGTTTTTGTTGTACAACATCTGAAGATGTACAGGCATACAAAACCAATTATATGAAATAATCTTCAAATTACTTATGCTTAATTTTATTAAATAAATAACTCAAATGAGAAAATGAAAATATGCCATATATATACACACAAATATATTTATCATGCTGGAACTTTAAGGATCCTGGAACATAATGTCACATGTCAAATATTTACAACAACATCCCTTGTAAAAAAGTGTTAAAACCATATGCAGTGATACTATAGTTACTTTCACACAGTATTTTTATACAGCTGCTTCACAGAACTACTTCCTCTAATGTCTGTGGAGACATAAAATAATGAATCTAACTCAAAATTCTACTGCTGTAAGATGAATATCCCTAGAATTAGACATACAACCAAAGTTAAATGAAACAAATATGAGTAACATCTGTGTAGGTTGATTACCTCTGCATTAATAAATCTTATTTCTGCTAATATTCTGAGTAAATCTCTTTCAAAAGAAAAGGATTTAGCAGGTAGTAATAACTCTCCTGGTAAGCCATCACCTTGGTCATCATCCATCATAGTTATACTAGCTTTCTTCTTCTGTGCTAAAAAAAAAAAAGTTAATTATTATTAACACGTAAATCTGACAAAAATTACCTTAATTTTAGAATTTAAATATCCCTGTATAATCTGAAATCCACAATAAAGCATTCACAAGCACAGATTTGAAGTTACTTCACTCAGACTACATCTCAAGTTTAATATTCAGTGATAGATCTAATTTATTAGTCTTTGTCCAATAATTTTAATCATATTTCAATATTCCAAAGTAACATTTTAGTTTAAGTTGAAAATTACATGTGTTTGTTTTCATAAAACCTACAGACTGTTAATTTGAATGAAGAGCTCCTCATTCCTTGAGCAATCATACATATTCACTTCCCCAGACTAGCCATGTTTCATCTCTCATCTCTTTTTCAAACTAAAGGAAAAAAAAAAAGTACTTATCAGGAACTGAGGGCAACCATGCACCAAAAGCATCATTAATAGGACCTGGTATATATCTGTAACACTATAGCACTTTGAATTATTTGCCTTCATTCAGGCCTGATAATACAGCAAGTCTTTTTCCAGAATCTTCATATTGCCCAAATTATCTTTGCCCTATCTTCAGTATATGTTACATACAGAGAAGACCTTCAATTTTTCTCACCCACTAATCCTAGGATTAGAAGTAGTAAAGGATGAAACAGAACACAGAAATGAATGTTGCCAACAGTCCATTGCACCTGGGTCAGGGCAATCCCAGACATGAGGGCAGACTGGGAGAAGAACTCATTGAGAGCAGCCCTGCAGCGGACTTGGGAGTTCTGGTGAATAAAGGTTCAACATGAGCCAGCAGTGTGCACTTGCAGCCCAGAAGGATGTGTGTGACCAGCAGGTCGATGGAGGTGATTGCCTCCCTCTACTCTGCCCTTGTGAAGCCCCACTTGAAGTACTATCTCCAGACCTGGAGCCCCAAGCACAAAAAGGATGTGGACCTGTTAGAGAAGGTCTGGAAAAGGGCCACAAAGTTGAACGGAGGACTGGAGCACCTCTCCAATGAAAAAAGGCTGGAAGACCTGGGGCTCTTCATCCTGAAGAGGAGAAGGCTCTGTGGAGACTTCATTGCGACCTTTCTATACTTAAAGAGGTCTTACAAAACAGATGGAGAAGGACTCTATTTGGGTAGACAATCTCCTCCCTCACCTCTTTTGATGCAGCCCAGGATGCAGTTGGCATTCTGGGCTGCAAGCACAAACTGCTGTCTCATGTCAAGCTTCATCCATCAGAACACCCAAGTCTTTCTCTGCTAGGCTGCTCTCAATGAGTTCATCCAGTCTGTACTCCTGTCCGGGATTGCCCCAACCCGGGTGCAGCACCTTGCACTCAGACTTGTTGAACCTCCTCAGGTTCACATGGGCCCACTGTTCTAGCTTGTCCAGGTCCCTTTAGCTGGCATCCCTTCCTTATGTTGTATTGACTGCACCACTCCACTTGCATCTGCAAACTTGCTGA
Organism: Aythya fuligula; assembly: GCF_009819795.1. Classification (NCBI taxonomy): domain Eukaryota; kingdom Metazoa; phylum Chordata; class Aves; order Anseriformes; family Anatidae; genus Aythya; species Aythya fuligula. The sequence goes on from NC_045565.1 coordinate 37,736,952, forward strand.
GGAACAACTAAGAACACTGATAACGATCTCAAGAACACTAAATAATGATCTTAAAGGTCTTTTCCAACCTAAATGATTCCACGATTCTATGCTTCTAAATATACATACTTTAACTAGCTCAGGCCCAAAGCTTATATTTAATAGCATCACCTCATAGCACTGTCATTGAATTATCATGAAAAGTGAAAATAATTTCCAAACCTCTCCTTCCTAAGCTTTTCTGCAGTTGTTAATTTCTGAGAGCACACATTGCCTTCTACATTTCTAAACTTCTTGAAAACAATGTGCACAATATTCATTGGAACACTATACCTTTACACTGGCTTACTCCTTCAAGTGACTCTAATAAAGGAGGAGAAAGTTCACTTTATGACACTCAAAATAATGTTTTCACTTACTTTTTTTAGGTTTTGTTGCTCTCCTAAACAAAGTGTCATCATACAGGAGACAAAATCTGCATGCTGTACGGCAGACATCCCACACTTCTTGTGTACGTGCAACTTTTGCCAAATTTGCCCAAAGTCTAATTCTATCAAAGAAAAAGCATATGTAAGATCACTTTATAACCAGAATTATCTTCCACACTTTAGAAACCACAAAAATCATGTCAGTTTTGATGGCCACCATAAATAAGATTTTAAATCTAGTAAACATTAATACGTGGAAGAGTTTTTATCAGTAACAAATATAACACTATGACTTTACTCACTTAAAAAAAATACCCTCAGCTTATCAAGATTGCAAGAAAAAATATTTTGGAGAATAGCTATACTGAAACTTTTAAAATGTGTTTGTGACATATCCCTAATTATCTATCTTATAAAAAATAAACTAAATTAAACCAAGTATTTCAAAAGCAATGCTGAGAATTTCAAAATGAGTCTTGAATACAAGTTTGGATTTCAAATTGTTTAGAAAAACACTGTTTAGATTTCATTCCAGGATTTTTTTAATGCTGCAAACAAAACAAAAAAAAAAAAGACAAACAAACAACAACAAAATTGTTTATAAAATAAACAATAGAATTATATAAACATGCTGAAAACAAAGTCACACAGAATCACAGAAAGGTTTAAGTTGGAAGAGACCTCTGGATGTTACCTGGTCCAATCCTCATGCTCTAGCAGGGACAAAGCTATGATTTTCCTACAGATCAGTATTTCTGACACTCAGAAAGGACTGTGTGGTTTATCAGAAAAGATGTAGCATGCAAAGTGGTACAAGAACCAAAAAAGACGCTTCAGCAAAGTTTCAGCTATGCATCAAGTTATTCAGCCTTAATCCACCCATTCTTCTGTGTGTCCAGTTTCTATCAACAGAATAGGTGGTAGGGGGAAGGTTGCACCAGATGATCTTGGAGGTCTTTTCCAACCTTAATGATTCTATGATAAGAAATTCCCTTATTAGACACTTCTACGCAAAAAGAAAAGAGCCACATCTTTTCTGTGGTAATTACCTCTCTTTGTCATTTTCCTTTTTTAGGTGTTTCAAATGTCCATCAACTTTGTCCACACTTTTAACATGATGTTGTGCTTTCGCACAGAGGTAACTTACTTGACTCTGACTATAACCTGAGGAAACTTACAAAGAAATAAGAATTTAATGTAATTTTTTAAGTACCAGAGTTGAAACAAATCTAAATGAAAGGTATGCATTTTGATTCACAACTACTTTCTGAAACTCCTGAAATCCAGTCCTTTTTTCAATCCCTCAATCTTTCCCAAAGCCAACCAGCCAATCAAAATGAAAAAACCACACCCGACTAGCATCTATTCTGTTTTTAATTTATCTGCATAGATAGTTTCCCCATATAAAAATGGATTTATGTTTTTTTAGCCCCAAGGTCTCTTTTCTGACAGGACATGCATTGCTCTAATTAAGCTTCAGTCAAAAGGAAATTGATGTAATATACGGAATGTTACATTCTGGCTGCATTTTAAGAACACTAATCCAATGAAATACGTTTTTGCTCAGTAGCAAAATTTATTCTTTGTGTTTTTTTTTTTGTTTGTTTGTTTTTTTAAATTTGAGAATAATGACTTTTTTTCTCGTAGTCAACAAGATATAGTTATCTAGGAAAAAGTATTAAACAGAAATAACCAACACAGAAAAATGACACAAGGGAGGAATGAGCTGCCCTCCTGAGGTAGAAAATCAATCCAGTGATACAGAAAAATCAAAAAGATTTTTTTTTTACTGTAATGACATAGAGGAGATGCTATTTATTAGAATACAAATAACTTGATATGATTATTTGGGAAATCAATATTCACTTGAATCTAAGCCATGATTGCTAATATTACCTAGACTAAGTTTTCTGTTTCAAATGAATACTGGCTGGATTGCTGAGATCAAAGGGTATTTGCAAATGGAGTTAAATCCAGCTGGCAGCCAAGTGGCCATAGTGGTGTTCCACAGGGGTCTGCATTAGGGCCAGTTTTGTTTAATCAATGATCTTGATGAGGGGATCATTTAATCTTGATGAGGGATAAAATTGCAGACAACACCAAGTTGGGCAGGAATGATGATCTGTGAGAAGGTAGGCAGGCTCTGCAGATGGATTTGGGTAAGCTAGATTTATGGACCACATCCATTTGTATGGCATGCAACAAGGCTAAATGCCAGGTGATGCACTTGGGTCATTACAACCCCATGCAGTGGTATAGACCTGGGGAAGAGTAGCTGGAAAGCTGCCTGGAAGAAAAGGAGTTGGGGATGTTGTGTTGGTCAATAGCCAGTTGCACATGAACCAGCTGTGTGCTCAGGTGGCCAAGAAGACCAACAGCATCCTGGCTTGTATCAGAAATAGCATGGCCAGAGGTACTATGGAAGTGACTGTCCCTCTGTAGTCTGTACTTGACACACCTTGGGCTGGGCTCCTCGCTACAATAAAGATATTGAGTTTCTGGGAAGACATTCATAGAAGAACAGCAAAGCTGCTGAAGGGACTAGAAAATATTCCTGGCTTTAAAACATGAATATAACTGAAACTGCTTAGACATATTTACGTTGAAATGAGGAAGGTATAGGTTCTTATAATTTTTATTTAAAATACTTTGCAATGCATATGACAGAACTGTTACTTAACTACACATCCAGATTGACAGACAGAAATTTTTCAGCATTAATACATGACAGCTATATCATAGAATTATATTCATTTTTCATTCTCTAATTTTTGCCACAGAATTCAGTAAACTTGTCACTCTATTTGCGCTGTAATATTCCCCACATATTGCCACTATATGTTATGTCCGTTCTTTGAGGTTGGGCAAAGCAGTAAAAGTTAAGTGTCATAATTTTAGCCACACACATACATTACCTTTAGCTTCATTTTCACTATCAAGAACCACCTGAAATAAATCAGGAGCTAGTGCAAGACCAGCATTTACCAGAAGGGATCTCTTTTGCCTCACATTATTCTTTTCCTTTCCCCTTTTAGCCTATGTAAATAAAAGAACTAAATGTTACAAGGTTCATTTAGACCTATTATAATGCTATTTACATTTTTATTACATTAATATATCTTACTTACTAAACATGTAAGAATGTAGATCATACATCATAGACTTTGGTATTTTGAGCCAATACAATATAGGAATTGTTTTTCTTAGCATATCTTAAACAACATCCTGCAGTATTATTACTCTATATACCTTATTGTATGACCTGTCTTAATGTTGTATTTCCTTAAATAAAGAACAGTATTTATTTAGAAACCAAAAATAATATATCTGTTGTGCAATAATTAGGACTCACTATGAAATATAAAAAATCCCTAGTGTACCCAGAATTAGCTTAAGTCAGAGGAAAATTAAGTGCTTTCTTTAAAAAATATTTAAATGGAATAAGCTTGTGTGAAAAAAAAATAATAAACTAGAACAAACTACACCAAAACTGTCATAACAATAATATAACAATCGTACCAGCAGCTTTCCAATACTGCTTTTTAGGTTCAATGAGCATATCTCAATTTCTGTGAATATCCCCAAATGGTGTATAGGTGAAATTTCTTTTAGCAAACTACCAAATCAGCTGCCAATATGAATTTTGTTCATGTGCTGAAGGCATCACAACAATTAGATGTAATAACTCTTGAAAATGACTACACTGTGACTTTAGATTGTATTACTGGATTTATTATCTGTATTTTCTCACATTTTAAAGTGTGATATAATACTGATTTATCTTCAGTCCAGATGGGAGATTCAGCTATTTGGCCACTGCTCCTCTCATTATTTATAAAAATGTTCCACACAATGAAATTTTAATTGTTGACAATTCTGAACATGCAAAACCGTAACACTGAGTTTCTTTTTTGCAGATGAGTATTTCTGCCAAAGGATAATGCTTTTTCATTTTTTTCATAAACAGGTGGTTTGAACATAATTGGAAAAAATCCTCCATCATAACCATTAATCTTCAGAGTATGAAGCAGTGTGATGACCAGAGGGAAAATCCAGAGAGCTTTCAAGGCAACCAACTAATGTTGCTGAAAGCAAGCCCGTGTTAGCTCTACTAATATGCAGTTCTACTAAATGGCTAACTCTTCTCTGCCAGAATTTAATAAGCAAACCTATTTCAGCTACTAATCTTATTCTGTACGATTACCTGTTCAATCATCATTAGCGCCTGATCCTCTAGACGCTCAGGAGACTTATACAGCATAGCGTACAAAGAAAGACGGTTAAAATTCAATCTTAGATGTTCTTGATACTGCCCACTGTTATCTAGATGTATAGCTTTCTGTAAATGTTGCACAGCAATCTCAATTCTATCCCCATCTTCTTCAATACGAGCAATTTCCATGTGAACTTGGCAACGTAACAAAATCAGCATGCTATGGAATAAAAATTCAAATGTAATCTGTTAAACGGAGCAAACTAAAATTGTTAGACCTAAAAATTAACCAAAAGCACAACCCAGTAATAAAAAGTGACAATAGTATGAAAATATACTCAATTTTTGACTTAATATTTCTTTCATTTTCATTATCATGTCTTTGTAACGAAATGATTATGAAAACTTGTTGTGGTTTAACCTGGCTGGCAGCTAAGCACTACATAGCCATTCACTCACCCTCCCCTGTCCCTCTGGGATGGGAGAAGAGAAACAGAAAGAAATGAAAGCCTGTGGGTTGAGATAAAGACAGTTTATTAGGACAGAAAAGAAAGGAAAATAATAACAGCGATAACAGTAGTACTACTAATAGTGTGTACAAAACAAGTGAAGCACAATGCAATTGCTCACCACCCGCTGACCAATGCCCAGCCTATCCCCAAGCAGCCGGTCCCCCCAACCCAGCCAGCCACCCCATATTAATTGTTCAGCATGATGTGATATCATATGGGATATCCCTTTGGCCAGTTTGGGTCAGCTGTCCTGGGTCTGTCCTCTCCCAGCTCCTGCTGTACACCCAGCCTCCTCACTGGCAGGGCACTGAGAGAAGCTGAAAAGCCCTTGGCTTAGTGTAAGCACTGCTCTGCAACAATTAAAACATCACTGTGGTATCAACATTATTCTCATCCTAAATCCCAAGCACTGCAACATACCAGCTACAAGGAGGAAAATTAACTCTATCCTAGCCAACACTAGGACAAAACTCAACTGCATTTTACTTGTTAATGCCGCATGAGAAAACACAGCCAAAAGGAAGCGACACATCTTGTAAACTGACTGATCTTTGTGTTTTAGCAGAATTCTTCCTTAATACCACACTTCCCATTCAGAAATGCCCACTTTGGTTGACAGATGAAGTGACTGGATTTTTAACCTGCTTAACTTCTAGCAACGGCGTGATTGACACTTTTGATAATACTTCACACTCTAATGATAACATATAAGTAGAAGCTTCTAAAAATCTAGTCCTGATTGCAGTTTCTTACCACTTTTATAAATGCAGCTCATGACAGGTTTACATACTCACTGCAGTCACTGCCCTTGCCCAGACTGCTGAAAACCACTCCATGAAGTCAATACATTTTCACTGAAAACTGCATGCTCCCCAGACTTGGGTACATTACACTCCCAGTTTATCACCTGCCTGACGAAGCTGTTCATAGCAGCTGTAAGCTATAAATTATTTTAGATTATTTCCAGGCAAAAATAGATAGATAGATAGATAGATAGATAGATAGATAGATAGATAGATAGATGGATAGATGGATGAAAGCAATGTTAGGAAAAACAGAACAGAAGGAGGGTTTTCAGTGCCTCTAGGATATCAAATGTCTTGCAAAAAACTAATGTGTGCCTACATTAGAATAAAGCTGACTGAGCAGCAAGTATTGCCCTTATGCTGCTGACCAAAGCAGTTAGAATTAAAAAAGTGGTGTTAGTACAAGAACCTATATTCCAACACATTTACATGAATGGGACCTATACTTAAACAACTAATGAGGAAATGTACACAGTATATGCAGATGTTAACTTGTTACAAGCTAGTGCAAAAATTTTCAGACTCTTCACATCATACAGTTTGAGTTTTTATGAGTTTGATGCCATGTTTAAATTGCTTAGTTCTTTATTATGAGCTGTATTTTCTTTTCAGTCATTAGAGATTTCAAAGTAACTGATAAGAATGTACACAGCATAAAAAGCTACCTGTCAATCTCTTCTAGGACATCAGCAACTGCTATCAAAGGTTTTCGCACATGTTGATGCAAATTTTGTTGTAGTAGTGGTAAGCATAGATTCCACTGGGTTGTGCAAACAACCTGAATCACATAAGGATCTCCCAACTGAACCGCATGTTGCAAGGTTAACTCAAGATTTTTTATCAATTTCAGCTGAGCCTATACAAAAGAAAAATTGTTTAGCATATACTGCATTTAATGAATACATCTTCTTACATACTCCTCTAAATTCTAAATTTAGGCTCCTACTTTTGATGCTCTAAATTATAACCAAGTCGACTGACTATAAAAATCTAAAAAAAAACCTTCCCAGTGTGACAATTTGTCAGGAATAACCCAAATTTTTCAGAAATAAGGATTTGCATAAGATTGCCTTTAATATGCAATAATACATCTTCCATAAATGTAAAATATGAAAGAATATAGTATTGCCTTTGCATGTTTCAATGCTACCATCTTTACTCTTAGAAATTAATATATTATGAATCTTTATTATCAGACTGAAGACTTAGGAATATATGACTATTGTTTATTTCTCTGTTTTATTCTTGCCAGCCCAACGTCCTTCTTTCTTCTTGGAAGACCAATCAGAAAGAATATAATGCTTAAAGCAATTTCTGATCAGTGTAATGGAATTAAGACACACAAGTCCAGTGCAATTTGCATATTTCACAAACTAAGCCTTTTATTTTTCTCTCAAATCTAAAGAACATACCTCAACAACTCCTTTGGTATAAGTCACTATTTTAGGGCCAAATTTTTGAATTTCATATTCACATTCCAGGCATTCTACTTCAATAAGTTTCCCTTGTTCCTATGAAGGATTGATACAAAATGCTGATTTTAATAATTAAAAAGGAATATGATTCAGACTAAAACAATGCAATGATGCTAATACTGCATTGTAATACCTTTTTGAAAATCCAACTGTACTAGCTAATTAATTGAAACACTAAAAGAGGGATTAGAATTTGTTATAGCATAGTGTTATTAAGATGTTATATTATTGGAATAAAGAAGAGATAGTTGAGACAGTAATGAATAATCTTAATGGGTTGTGCAACTTTTAAGTGAAAGTCACTTTAACACCCACTACTTCTAATGGAGATGAGAAGGTTGGTATAAAAGCAAGACTTCTCTACTGCTGCCACTGAAGGGTTACTTGCTGTTACTGTCTATACAAATATTGAAATTAAATCCTAATGAACCCTTGATCTAGAGAATTTAAACACATTCTAGGTGAATGCAATTTAAACATGTTCTAGGTGAATGCTATGTAACTGTGTACAACCTCAGACTTGTTGGAATTTTTCAGAAAAAAAAAAAAAAAAGTGAGGGGCCTGAGGCAGACATCTGGAATGAAAAATTTCAGTTAGGGTAAGTAAAATCCACATTACAAGTAACTCACAATAGGATCATTACAACAGAAATATGGACTGGTATGTTTGGCAGTATTTGCCATTACAATTTCATTATATGCACTTGAATATTTCAGGTCAGTAAGGACTTACATGGGCATCACAACACTATTGGGCACTTTTACATACTTTTTTTTTTTTTTTTTCCTGAAAAACTTACTTTTTATCTGAATACAGGGGTGAACAGTTCTGCTTATCAATCAAGAAGGAAGTGAAAAAATTGCAGAGCTAGGTGGACATAAGAATCAAAAAAGGATATATACATTGAAAGACCAGTTATTACAGAGACCGCACAAAATTTCCATCTAGGAATACATCTAGTAATAATGATATTAATCAGTATATAAGCAATGCAGAGAAGACGACAGAAGAACCCAGAACCATCAGCATTATTTTTAAAGTAGAATCATTGTCAAAAAAAAATCATTTCTAATTAATACTTACAGTAATGCCAGCTTTCTTCAATTCAAGTATACAATCATGTGTAAGCTTAATGCAGTTTACTTTCACAGAAAAACGAGCCAATTCCAGGATCAAAGGAATTCTTCAAAAACAGAAAAACATCACTTCAGAGAATCACACACTCCTCTTTAATGGAATCAGAAAAACATTATATGAAACTAATTTTGTGCAATATATCTGAAACTCTTGAAGATATCTGAATATTAGAAGATGTGATTTTACCAGTAATGCTTGCAGTCAGTAAGGAAAAAGATTGAAGATGGTTGGATGAAAAATACAAAAATTCAGCTGTTTATGGAAAATAACTAGTATACCTCTAATGTAAAAAAATGTTTCTGAATAACATAACACAATGAAGGATTAAATGCATGCAGCACAAAGATGGTGAAATAGGAAATGGGTTAAATTGCAGGTAATTCTGCAAACATAATGCAGTCAACTGGCACACATCTTGAAACAGTCAAATACAATGGTTAATTCCTTAAAAAAATAGGAACACACTATTCTCATGGTAGGACACTTCTGAATATTTTGGATCTCAGTAAATAACCAAATGAGTCCCAATGTCTGCACTAGACGTAATAAGAAAACTGAGTAGAGTCAGAAAAGATTGAACTTCATATGCAAAAATGTAGTATTACTTCCATATTTAACAGCTGTGATCTAACTACTAGAATAGAGTTTGGTTTTGTCTGCATTTAAAATAACACTGTAGAATTAGGAACGATTCAAAGAAAAGCTAAAAAAATGCATTAAAAACTATTGTGAGATCATAAAAAAATCTTTTCAAGATTTTGTCACACTTTGCTGGAAGCAGCATCAGCTTCAGCATCAACTTTCAGGGACAAGTAAACTCACTTCATACTGGCAACAGATGCTGGAGGTACATCACACTGTTTCAGAAGTTCATATAGAGAATACAGAGTTGCGGTGGCATCACTTGGAAATTCATTTGTGTCCCACTGCCTGCAATATGTTACAAATTGATCACTTTTTATCACAGGAAATATTTCAATTTTTTAATTCAATAATAACTCTCCTAACTTCAGAGCAGATGGATCTTAGTCCAATATATTAGTGGATTATCTAGACTACAAAATATTATAAAAAATAAAATAATAAAATAAAATAAAATAAAATAAAATAAAATAAAATAAAATAAAATAAAATAAAATAAAATAAAATAAAATAAAATAAAATAAAATAAAATAAAATTCAACAAAACTCACTTCAGTATACCAAGTAAGGTTCTTGGAGAACCAGATACAAAGCAGAAAGAGCAAAATATTCCAGAATAAGAATATTTGAGGCAGTACATTTTATTTGAAAGGCAAAGAAATATGGAGTGCAAAACTCCTTTCCCTTAATGTCAATATAAATTATTCCATGATGAAAAGAATTAGTACTTTAAAAAGTGGAACTGTTGAGACACTGAAAATCATGTGGAATTCTGTTACAGTCTAATTTTCAAAATTGCTTTCATGTAAAATTTAAAGTTTTAGAAAATACCATGCTTCCCATCCTTGTGATTCATCCATTATATTTCAGACGTGATTCCTCTTCTCTATCTTTACTTTCTTATATATGACTTATGTACCAAGCCCCAATCTGCTAGATACAAAAACATCTTCCACTCTCTTGTAAATTCTTTCACTTGAGACTGTTGGTACAACACACTATTCTACACATTCCCCAAGAATTCTCTCACCTTTTAGCTTTGGCAGTTTCCTGGACAGGACTGAGCTTCACTACTCAAAACTATTTCCATTAGAGAAACTAATCTCTGTAGTATGGTCTTCTACTGGCATATGAGATAACAGAACCCGACTCTACTTCTGTAATATCTACTATCAAAACCCAAGTGAAAGGATATAGTTTAGTACTCACGATTTTATCATTTGCATTTTATAAATCACTGACAAATGGATGGAATTTTGTATTTCCTTCTCTATCTGGGAAATATCCATTAGTTTGTGGTATACCTATAAAATAATAATTTCATTATTAATCCACTAAATAAGCCAGTGAAGGACAGACACTCAACAGGGCTAAAATAAATCATGTATGTTGATTGTAGGCTTTCAGGGCAATGGAATTTAATGGACATTAAGGGCAATGAAATTACTATGATAATCTATGTTGTTTTGCATACATACCGCTTAGTAAAGCTGTATTAATTTTCATATGCTGAGAATCATAAGTATTAGCAGAAATCTAAATCTGGAACTATTATCTGAGTTAGATTTCTAATTAATCCATTTTTTAGAACATTCTGATAACACTCATTCTGAAATCATCTCATCCAGATAAGGGAAATTAGACATTCAAATTTAACTGCAACTATAAATTAAATATAACAAAAATATTACAAAGAAATTACAAGGTACTGTAGTTACTTCAATTTATCTGTAGAGTCACATATTAGACAAGTAACATCATTTCTTTTGACTCTCTGACACTGACTGTCCATAGCAATCAATAATGATTACTTAAATTGTAATGGAACACTGCATTTTGTAGGACTTGATTACTCTGTCATTAAAGCATCCAATACTGTAGGTCATACCTCTGTAGCTCTGCTGATAAACACAGCCCAAGGAAACTTTTAGAACTACTTTATTCTTCTAAGACCAATGTTAAGTAGTTTTGTTCAAAATTGCCTCTAAAAAAAATACATGTACAAAAATAATTTGGATCCTTTGCCTAAATGTCATTGCTTCACTGATTTCATACCTCTGAAAGGTCATTAAGGTTCTCTTAATTCAAATGTTAAAGAACATATAACATAAACATAATCTTTTGAAATGCAGTGGAAACGCATAAGTAAGACAAATAAGAGTGTAGCAGGGAACATAGAAGGAATGCTTAAGAACATGACTGCATGCAACTCCAAAAGTTTTATTTGCCTATTTCTGCTTTTGTCACATCTATCTTCACCCTCTTATTTCCCAAATGAAGGTCATGCAAAAAAATGTGAACTAATATCATATACTTTAATTCCCAGAACTTTATAGGGTTCACATTGGGTCATTTAGGTATATTTCAGCATTAGAATAGTCAACAAAACCTAAATAGAGCCTAGATTATTTTTTTCCCAGTGGCATAAAACAGGTAAAGTTACACCCTTTACACCATCTGTGATAATAGCAGTTATTCCCACACAGATTTTTTAGGCGTAGCAAAAGTTTTCCCTAGAATATTATGGTGTACTGAAATAACATGGGGCAGTAAGGAGCTGTTTAGCTTGGAGTATGAAAAATACAAACAATAAAAATATCTGCTTATTTGGTGTATCATTTGTTAGTTCAAAACATTTAAGTACAGGAAATAAAATACTTAAATAAAACAAGGTTGTTAATAAATGTAGAGAAAGCTCCTGTCTTACTGGGAATTTTAAATATTTTACAGCATTACCATTAAAGAAAATATTTGAGAGTATTTATCTGGAGCATTTTCCTTAATAAAGACTGCTGCAGTCGATGAAAACTCTTTTGCTTCTTTCAGTTTTGAAGCATCGAGGAGGCACTCAAGTAAATTTCTGCAGATTAAATAAATATTTGTATTAAACATTTATCAATGTTTTTTGAAACAATTCTTATTCATATTTTTTCAAGAGACTCTTTATATTCAAGGTACCACTCTTAAATGCAGTACAATCAATTAATGCTATAAAGCATTGATTCAACAAAGAGAACTTCTAACTTTTATGCATTTGTTTCTTCCAGAAAATACACAGCTCTTAATATGCATTTATTACAGATCACAAAAATAATCTTGGAACAGGAGATTTTTCAGAACACTCTGCACAACAGGACACCTGGAATTAAAATGATCAATGATTTAACACTTCATGAAGAAAAGAAAAAAAAGGTGAGCTGCATTCTGTGGTTCTCCATTAACTACTGGAAAGGGTAGTATTTCAAAGTCATCTAGTAAAAGAGAACCCATACATGCTGGAAACTTCAATGTTTTCAATCCTTCGTCTGTTTTCACTGAAAAAGAGCCTGTGGCTTCATAAAATAAATAATAAAAATACCATAGAAATAATAGTAAATGATTCCATAAAAATATAAAAATACAAATATAAGAAAAAATAAAGGTTACCATTAGTTTCATACCACAAATTCATTGTGCACTTTCTAATTCTCATCAATACCTCAGCAAGATTATGTTTGTTATTAAAAAACTGTATTGTATTCTATATAACCTTTAGTGTATAACATGAAATGTTTTGATTTTTTATTTCCCTCCAGTTTCAACTTAGAAAGAAAACACAAAAAAGACTATACAGCAATAAACTATCAAGTCCATAGACCAAAGAAATAGAAAAGTTCACAAAGAGAAAGTTAAAAACTGTGGTAGACATGTATCAAGAACTGGAAATGGTCTGTATAATAGCAGACCCAAATACCTCTAAAGAAAGGTTGTCTGATCTTGAAAAATTATATAGACACTCTTTATTTTGCACATAAAACTGGTTCTCTGTTATTTGTAAAGGCATCTCAGTGTTTATGATACAGCTTTACTCAGAGAATCCAAGACAATGATGTAACAATTCATCATTGTTAACTGATATCGTTACATCATTAGTAATAATGGGTAATAATGTGAATTGTTATCAGAGTACCAATAGTGCACAGTTTTTGGAATGTTTGTTTTTTTTTTTGTTCGGTTGTTTGTTTGAAACACTTCCATTTATATCTTGTTTAGAAACAAAAAACAACCTGATTCTTTGTTCAGTTCTAGAGCCAAAAAACATCAATGGCAAATTGATTTAATATCAGAATCAGGCATTATATAAATATCAATTTATAACTTTCTGTTTTCCTTATAGTCTGTAAACTAGAAGACTTAGGCACTCTGCCTGCTTTGCTTCAGTCTTCACCAAAAAAAACTCTCATGCCTCAGTACTCTCAGTTTCTGCTCAACCAACATTGTTTTTTTAATTTATTTTTATGAGGGTTTTGCATATAATTTGCCATTTCTTTTGTTGAAATTGAATACCAAAGACTCAATAGTATGACTAAGCTTCTAATATTGCTTTTCTTTAGTGATCATAGACTTAATGAATTTCTTAGCCAACATGTGCTGCTCAGTCCATAAATATCTGCTCTTATCAGCAAAAACTTCAAATTATCTAACAGATAGCTCTTGTTCTTAAAATGTGTATCTCAGTAAAATCCGAATTGCAATCAGAATGCAAATCAGATGCTATCAGTTCAGAGAGGCTGAGGGGAGACCACATCGCTCTATGCAACTACCTCAAAGGAGAGTGTCGGTCTTATTTCTCAGATGACAAGTGACAAGACGTGAGGAAACAGCTTCAAGTTGCACCAGGGGAGGTTTAGATTTGGTATTGGGAAGCACTTCTTCATGGAGAGGGTGCTTAGGAATTGAAGTGGACTACCAAGGGAAGTAGTGGATTCCCCATCCCTGGAGGCATTTAAGAGAGATGTGGACATGGCAGTAAGCGACACAGTTCAGTGATGAAACTCAGTACGTTGGGTTGACAGTTGAACTTGATTATGAGGGTCTTTTCCAACCTGAATGATTCCAGGATTCTGTAAGTGTGTGGTATATACACTGTTCCATACACAAAGGGAAGTCAGATTGAGACCACTCACAGCTCAAACAAAAAAAGAAAGAAATTTCCAACAGATAGTGATAATTATTTATAACATACCTTTCTGTAATTCTGGAAAAAAATATTTGAACGCGATGTATCAAAAAGTAGCAATTTCTTCAGTCTCTTAAAAATAACAGCTATAGCAGAAAGTAACAACATACTATTTAAAAACCCTGTGATTCTATCTGTCTTTTAAAATGACATTTAATCAAATTGTATTTTTCACTGTCTTCTACAAGCCATAAGGACTTTTCAGTCATGCTTAGTAAGACTGTCCTTGAAGTGAAACTACCTTTGATTGTCCTTGAAACTACCATGTACTTCTTCAGCCACAAACTGTCTTCAGTGAAAACCATTTGCTAAAGATTCTGATTAGAGCTAATTATTTAATTCAGTGTAAATTACACTATACTCACATCTTAACACTACAAATGCAGAAAAAGCTAGGTATTTCCTGAATAGGACAGAAATCAGCTAACAAATTTCAGTTATGACATAGGTGTAAACGAGTCAGTAACACATTTTTATCCAACCCTGGATTACTAATCTCCTCCCTAAAAATTATTAGACTTCTAATTTTAATTTTCTTTTTTTTTTTTTTTGCATAAAGCTTAAAGATATTCTCTGAATTCACCCTGTTGGGAGGTTTAGTTCTCAATAATTACCAGAAAGAAAACCTGCCAGTTTAAAACTTAGCAGCCTTGTTTATGCAAGTTTCTCTTTCACATAACTTTTTGACTTCTGTTTGTCATAAGACTGGTTAAAAAAAAGACCTATTTCATTTATACTTTGAAACATTAGGCCAAGCAGTTTATTCAAATTAGTACAAGTAGCCTTTAATTTAATATTGAAGAAAACTACATATAAAACTAATTAGGAAGAGAAAGGCTTGATCTGAACTAGTTACATTAGTAAGAATCATACAGAACCAGATAGTACTTAAAACATGTGACTAACAACATGAAAAAAAAAACACACAACAACACAAAAACATCACTACTGGTGATGATTCATCTCTGTTTTCTTGATGTTGCACTTCCAATATATTTATTCTGCTCACTGAACTTATTTTTCTTAAAGTTTCATTTCAACGTACAGCTATAGACTAACAAGAGAAAATACAGTAAGAAAGATAACTAAGATAAGGATATATATAAAATCTTCAGAATGAAGAAGTAAATTAGAAGATACACTCTCACAGCTTTACCAGGCTGTTTCTGTCTCATCAGGTATCAGAGGATAGAAGAGGATAGAAGATATTTGATTGTCTATTTAAACATTATGTTTCCTTACCTGAAGAAAAAGGTTCTTAAAGAAAACTGGAGTTTGTATTTCTCCTCACTTCAAAGGACTACACATAAGCAATGTGTTGAACACTATATCTGAAATGACTGTGACAGTTCAGATAGGACTTGGGGTCTGACTGCATCTGCTACTAACATTTTAACCTCAAAGTCAATATTAAAAGGAAGAATTATGTGTATATTTATATATTGTTAAAATGTTATGAATTATGACTCCCAGAGTGGTGAAGCATTGGAATGGGCTGCCCAGGGAAGTGGTGGAGTTCCCTGCCCCTAGAGGTATTTAAAAGATGTGTGGATGTGGCACTAAGGGACATATTATAGTGATGGAACTCAGTAGGCTGGGCTGACAGTTGGATTGATGATTTCAAAGGTCTTTTCCAACCTAAATGATTCTATAATAAAATAAACATTATTAAAAACTACCTCAGGTGGCAGCCACATGCACAAAAGGACTACAGAATACCCATATGGAAATTAAAATTAAACTTACATCATGAGTTCTGCTCTCCATTCACTGTCTGGCTCATCAGTTTGGTTTAATGCTTTAACAATTTGAGACAAGCTGGGAACAAGGTAACAGCGGAATCCAGGCTTAAGATATGGTCTCACAAATTGCCAATAAAGAACTGAGGCATTATATATCAAAAAATAGTATCTAAAAAAAAAAAAAGAGAGAGAGAAGAATCAAGAATGGAGGATGTACTTAGATTAACTTGAAACTACAGAGTAAGAATTTTAAGACACTCCTAGGAAATAAAAATTTGAACTTTTCCTACTGAAGTTCCTGAATTAACCTTGACTCAAAACTTTGAGCACACGTACAGCATAGGAAGAGTAAGGTAACTCTTAAGACTACACTTTACCCAGTAATTAACTACTTAAAATAAGCTAAAATGCTGCTCTCCTCCTCCAGAGGATAAATATAAAAGAGGAAGAAAAGCCCTGAGATACCTACCAGGTTTAAACAGTCTGTTTCATCCTGTTTATTTAATACTATTACAGTATTCTATACTGTCACAGCATGCACAGTAGTTAAAGAAATAAACTAAGAAAACGGAACGGAAATCCATCAAGGAAAAAAAAAAAAAGACTATCTAGTGGAAAGCTGAGACAAACACCTATGAAAACCTAACTCACTAACATCTCCTGAGATTTAAAGAGTAAATACTATCAGGAGGTCCTACCTTTGATCATGTGTTGCAAAATCTATTGCTTTCATAAAAAACAGCACGAACTTTTCAAATGCTTCCTAAAATAGAGCAAACATGATTTAGGAAATTTGTACATAGCCTTTATGAATTACCAATACATTATTTTCATATTTCAATATGTTCATGTTTCATCATGTTTATTTTCAGACCATTCTCAAATAAAACATGTTGTCATAATAACGTGTTGCCATACACCAGAACAACTGAAAAACAGTAGCATTGCCTGTTACCATGCTTGCCAGATTTCAAAATTTCAGACTATTTTTTCTTTAATTTCTGCCAAAGTTTAATCATTAGGACTGAAATTGTCCAAAGCTGTAAAGTTGGGTCCTTTTAAATTTTTCAGCAAAGAAAGCTCAGAAATTTCCAAGATGAAAGCCAGGAAAAAAATATTGGTTTGTTACATTAAAAAATTTAGGTATCATTTTCTTCGGAAAAGTTCCAACATGCCATACTCGTAATCATTTGTCAACTGAATGCTGTCAGGCATGTTCTTTTAATCGTCAATGCTGCTGAAAAGCAGCTTTTCAGGAAAAACAAACAAACAGAAACACAAAAATCAGGGGGCCTGGTGGATACCAGCTTGAACATAAGCCAGTAACTTATGTATGTGAGTTTGTAGCAAAGGAGGTGAGCATTATCCTGGGCTGCATAAGGACAAGTGTCACCAGCAGACTGAGGGAGGTGACCCTTCCCCTCTGTTTTGCACTGGTGAGACCACACCTGGAGAGCTGGGTCCAGTTGTGGGCTTCCACAGGACAATAGAGACATGGACATACTGGAAAGAGTCCAGGGAAGCACCACAAATAGGGTCAATAAAGGTCTAGAGCATCTCACCTATAAGGAAAGACTGAGAGAGCTGGGACTGCTAAGCGTGGAGAAAAGAAGTCTCAGAGGATCTTATCCGTGCATACAAATTACTGAAGTGAGGGTGCAAAAAAGATGGATCCAGGCTTTTTCAGTAGTGTCCAGCAACAGGACAGGAGGCAATGGGCACAAACTGAAATACAGGAGGTTTTTTCCGAACACAAGACAACACTTTTCTATTGTTAGTGTGACTGAGCACTGGCAGAGGTTGCCCAGAAGCTGTAGAGTCACAATCTCTGTGAGACAGTCAAAAGTTGTCTGGACTTGGTCCTGGAAAACCACCTCTGGGTGGCCCTGCTTGGAGTAGATGACCTCCACAGGTCCCCTCCAGCCTTTACCATTCCATACTTTCTTTGAAACAGCAGTCAAATCCAGTAAGCTGCAAATCCATTTTCAATTTATATATGTGGGTTCAATTATGTTTTACGTTTTATGTATAACATTCCTTTAAGCTTCCACATAGAGTGAGCTTGCTTCCACATGGACTGAGCAAGACTTTCCCAAGAACTGCAAAAAGCTATGCTGAACAGCTTTCTACCGACCTAAGAGGTCCTCTCAGTGGTTTTTATCTTGCAGCCATTCAGCACCAAAGTGATCAGGCTAGGACAGGGAAAAAGCGAAGAAAGTAAAGATAAGGAACCTAAAGAGCTGGATAACAGGATGGGATACTTGTAAAATGAAATGTATATTGAGAGCACAAATGATGACAGGAAGGAATACAGTGTTTAGAGAAGACTAGAACTAACTGAAGAGACTGTGGCTGAGAAACAGATAGGAGAAAAAGTATATCATGAAAAGCGAAGGTACAAGAGGAATAGAAATCTGGTGAAGAAGAATAAAATTGGGAGAAACTAGAATTTGGTCACATAAGGAAGGGATTTTTGAAAATCTGTGAGAAAGACACAGTGGAAGCAGAAAAGCAGAAGTGGAACTGGGTGGGCAAGAAGGGGATGCTGGCAAAGGGCTCTGTATAGTGTGACAAAACATAATAAAACTCTAGGAGAGATGAGACTGATTTACTGGATTCTGGGATTGGTGTAAAAAGGTTACTGAGCAATGAGTGGGAACTCCCCAGATAAAGGGAAAAACAGGATTAAGAGCCTGAGAGGTGACAGATGTGAAAGTAGAATAGTCACAACTAGTGCATAAGAATGTAAGAGTCCTAGTTGACTAACAAGGTTTTCCCAGGATGTAAACCAAAAGTAAGGACAATTTTATCTGGTTTCTAAACGAAAGATGATTACTAGTGGTAGACCATGTGTAGTTGTGCCGCTCACTGTTGCATAAATGACCTAGGAACACAGCAGTGAACAATCCTCACAACTTACAAAAAGTGTATGTTAAAAGCACATTAGAGCATATGTCACAAGGGAGCCACAGCTGGGATTGCACATGCATGAATGATTCTGAACTTCTATCAAATTGACAAGAGCAAAGAAGAAAACAGCAAAATTTGGCTGACATTTATAGAACATCACAGACCAGTTTGATTAATTTAGAAAGATAACACATGCTCTGAGAAGGCAAAGAAAGCATGGATACCATGTTAGGGAAAAGTTTCTAGCTTGAAGGGTAATTCAAAAACATTATTAAAATAAACTATGGGACTATCCATCAGAGAGATTTGTGAATGCAAATTACACAAATGCTTAACACCTGCTAAAGCTATTTCAGTTCAGAGCTTAGGTAAGAAATTGTCAAAGCTAAGTGATGACAGTATGAGGAATAGTGAAATACTCAAGACAGAAAATAGGTCCAACTCCATCTGAAATTCAGAAGGAGGTAAGACCTGCTCATCATGTACAGAGTATAACCAAATACTAGCACAAAGGAGCTTTTAGAAGCAGAAGTATACTACTGAGTTGCTACCAGAAAGTTTCATCTCTCATTTCAAAAAGCCACATCCAAAGCACTACATTGAAAGGCAACTGAAGAGAGAAATGAACTGGACGACCTCTCTGAGGTACCTTTAGTGTATTTTTGAATGAAACATTTTTCAACTGTTTTTCTGCTTACAACTAAATTTGATCTGAAAATATCATAATGATTTAATAGTGAAAAAGTTAACTTTGAAATTATTGACCTTCTGAAAAACCTTCCATGTGTTGATGTTTTTTCCCGAACATATTTGCTATATTAGTTCAATTCAGCGGATAGCTTTGTTTACTCCCAAACACGTTAATGTACTTCTATTTGATTTTTCCCAGAGTTCTGATGACTGACCTTTGTATGTTTTAAATGACGGAAAGCTTTGCATTAAAAGCAATACATAAAAACCTAGAATGAATACTCTTAAGATGTAACTTAATATAATACAACCTTCATCATTTCTCACCAAATTATCTGTAGAGAGTGGAGTGTGCAACTGTCCTTGGCACAAATATGCTCTACCAATAAACTGGTTTACAGGAAATCTTCCTTTAAAATACATTTGTAGACAGTCACTGCTAATTTGCAGGTATCCCAGCTAAGAGAAAAAAAAAGCATTTTATTTTTTTTTAAATGAATGCTTATTCTAACTGTGTAGCACATAACAGCATTATCAGTATGAAAACAATATATCATAAAGTTGCATTCCACTAGGCCATTAAGTTTTCTTAAAATTTAAAGGTAGAAATTTTGTCATTCCAAACACTTAAAAAATGTTTCCTTTATTTAATACAGCTCCTGAATCACTTAGTCATAGAATCCCTTACAGTATACAGAAAAGTTTATTTTTTTAGCAGCCATTAATAGAATTAAGATAAATGCAAAGTTTCTTGTATGATTAAAAAAAAAAGTATGTATATTAGGCTGCAGGATTTTGCATGGATGTCAGCGCTGCACCTCTATTTTCAGACAACAGAAAACACTTGGGTGGCTTGCTGCTTGGAAAAAAATAAGTTACTTTATTAGAAACTATGTCTGCTTCAATTCCAATCACTTATACCCATGGATTGAGAATTATAAAATACTTCAAAATTAAGAACCTCTACCATATGTTATGGAAGTCAGCTCAAAAAGTGACAGTTTTTCATAATTAGAATGCAATTCTTCCTTCTTTTGGTCCACTAGGGACCCTTCATAAACAGTTTATATTGTTGACAACAAGGAAAAAAAAAGGACATGGAAAACTATTTCATATTACAATGGTATGCTTTATATATTTTGGACTAATTATAAACTTTATAAACCACAGGTTACTGATTATAAAAAAGTGATGATTCAGGGAAGAGGCTGTTTTTAACAAGGAATGCATGCTAAAACAATTGCTCTGCAAAAAAAAAGAAAGGAAAGTAATATTTAAGTAATAACTTTAACACAGATAAACTAACTAAATTACAAACCTGAAATGCCTGTTCAGCACACAGAACGTATAAGTCTGTGCTGAAGTTATCTGATGAGTCAAGTGCAGATCTCCCTTGACAGGCTGATTTGATCAACTCATAAGCATCCTTCAAAGCCTGAACATCTAAAGTAATAGATAATTTATGATTCAAGATGGACCAATAGGCATGTAATTGCATTATTCAGATCAACTGTGTAACACCGTCTTCCTCCTTTAAAGAAAGAAATCACCACAGAATCAAAAATGGATGGGTTGGCGGGGACCCTACAGCCCACCCGGGTCCCCCCATGCCATGGGCAGGACCCTTGACCCCAGCGCAGGCTGCCCAAAGCCCCCCAGCCCGGCCTTGGGCACTACCAGGGGTGAGGCACCCACGGCTCCTCTGGGCAACTGCCCAGAGGTTTTAATTAGGAATTGCCCCAAAATTATGAATTTTTAGGGAAAAAAGGTCAAGCAGATGTTGTTCAAAGTCAGCAGCAGTTGTAAAATGAAGCATTAACAACTCTGGTGCAGTTTAAAATCACTGATGTAAGCAAACAATAAAGTAAATCACTTTGAAGGTCTTAATTGCAACTCGCTGGCCCCAAGAATACGTCCTGCTGAAAAAGCAACTTGGAATTGGGTCTGTAAGGCTGCTTGATGAAGTAAGTTTGACTGGCAGAAAATCAGGCTAAGAAGCACAATTAAAGCGTTTGGGAAAAAAAAAAAAAAAAAAAAAAAGACCGTACGATTTTTTCGGGACAGGCGCACATCCCGCGGCGCCCGTGGTGCGGGGCCGCAGCCTGGCACCCCCTCACCTCGGCGGCTCTGCGCGGCCAGGAGCCGCTCGCGGACGGCCACGTCCATGTCGCCCCCCCCGCCGCTCTGCCAAGCTCGCCGGAGCCGTTTGCCGACGAGTTCTTCCGAGAGCTTTGCCGCACCACCGGGAGAGCAGCCAGGGCACGTCCTCCGTCCGTCGGCCCGCCCGACAGCCCCCGCCTGCTCCGGCGGCCCCGCCGCGCTGCCTCCCTGTGCTCGGCCGCCGTTGCCCGAGCGGGACTCTGCCGCCGCGCGCGTCCCAGCAACGCTCCCGCCGCGCGCGTCCTAGCAACGCTCCCGCCGCGCGCGTCCCAGCAACGCTCCCGCCGCGCGCGTCCTAGCAACGCTCCCGCCGCGCGCGTCCTAGCGACTAGGTCCTGTCCCCGCCCCGCGGGCGGTGCGGGCCGTTTCTCGGGGAAGGTCACGGCCCGTTCCTCGGAAAGAGCCCGCCGCGGCTGGTCGGCAGCGCTATTGCTGCAGCGTGCGCCGTGGCAGAAATCCCGCACACTCCGTGAAAACAAATGCTCTCGAGCTTTTAATGCATGCTTACCGCCACGCACACGCTGTACGAAATCACTGCACAAGCGGACTCAGGTTAACAAGGGCACCGACCGATAGCTTCCTTTAGGTAGAACTACTGCTGAGAAGCACTACCACCAGTAATTTTGGTTGCTGTTTATAGAGCTTCCAACGTGAAACCTTTTGAAACAGGCCACCAGTGCCTGCAGCTTCGGGCTGGAGCAGAATGAAGTGCTGAGCGACGTTTGGGTCATATCAGCCCACACAGAAGGAAGCTGCAGGCTACAAACAGTGATCTTCCAAGACTCGAGGCTTTTGCATCTTTTTAGTCATTTCACAGTATATCGGCCAAGAACAATTTTATGATAAAAAAATAACCTTCAGAGAACAACATTGCAGAAAAGATACAGTCAAAACAACACAAAACAAACAAAAAAAGCACAGAAAAAAAATAAATCTGTAACAAAATAAATCTGTAAAAATAAATCTGGACGTGCTGCCATTTGACAGACCAAATGAAGGACTGAAGCTGTCGTGTTCTCTCTCCCTCCAGCTGCTGAGATGTGGAACGCTGTTTTGCATAACACTGTTGTCATGAAGACTATCTATGGACTTAAACTTGTAAATCCAACATTTAAATGTAAACCCTTTGCACTTTAAGCTAAATTGAAATTCTGCACTGGTAGGATGTTGCAGCCCTGAGAAGACAGAACGCATTGTGCAGAAGGACAGCATTGCTATTAAGTTTCCGAAGACACTTCTTGCAGTCATCTATATCTGAATTATGAGAGGCCAGTAGGGTGAAAGCCGATAAAAACAGTAAGTGCATCAAACTCTTATGCTTCAGGCCCAGCTACTGAGTAAGTGACACATACGGTACATTTCAAGACAGTAGACCTTTCAGTTTATGAAGTGCTGCTTCATATGAAACAAATATATTCAAGAACCTGGAAAGAATTCAGCTTTAGACACCTTCCTATTCTCTAGCTGTTCTCCAGCCTACTCCTGACCACACAGCCCATCAAAAAGAACAAACTGCCTTGCTTGTATGAACGTTAATAAACAAGAACAAAACTCGTGAGATGAACAAAACCTCTGTATTACATAAAAAAACACCTTGTGTATTACAAAATCCTTCAAACTCACTGCTGCTGATCCCTACACACCTGCGTGCGGTGTAGCCCTCCTCTTTTGGATTGTGGCACATGGCAGGTCACAGTAAACCTAAGTACCCTAAGTACCTAACGTAACTACACAGACCAATATATGGTCTCATAGAATCATGAGACAGCTTTGGGAGGGAGAGGAAAGAAAACTCTGTAGCGACTTTGTGGCAATTTCTGAAACAGAAATGCATGCCTACGTAGATATTTGCCCTATACTGTGGTGAATTCTCATCCCAGTGAAATTGACAGCAACATTAATATCCTCCGCTTATTTTGAATTGTTTTTCCATTGTCAACCCTAACGTAACGAGAAAAAAAAAAAAAAAAAAAAAAAAAAAAAAAAAAAAAAAAAAAAGAGGACGTGCATCTGGGACCACGCCCGTCCCGGCCGAGAGAGGAAGCCGGCTGCCTGCAGGCACAGCTCCGCTTCCGCGGGGCCGCCCCGCCTCCCGCCGCGGAGCCGGGCGACGCCGCGGCGCTTCGCGCCCCTTGCGGCGGCCCCTCCCCGCTTCCCATCGCGCCCGCAGGCGGCCCCGCGCTCTCCCGCCGGGAGCCGCGGCGCTCAGCAAGCGCTCGGCGCACGCGCGGCGGAGCGCGCCCAGCTCCTGCCCCGCGGCGGAAGCCGCGTTTCCCGGCGACGCGGGGACGCCATGCGCGGCGCCCGCGGGGTGCTGCTGGCCCTGCTGCTGGCGCGGCTGGCTGCCGCCGCCGAGCTGCCGCCGGGGCCGCGCGCGGAGCGGCTCCCCGAGCCGAGGCGACGGCTCCGCGCCGAGGCCCCGCCGACCGCGTGGCCTGGGGCAGCACCCGGATCCCCGCCGCCGGCGCCCTCCGCGGCCGCCCCGCCCCGCCGCCCCGCCGCCGCCGGGCCCCGCGGGCACCCCCGCGGCCCCGGCCCCGCCCCGCCGCCGCCAGCTGGCCCGAAACTTGCGGCCTGCGCCGCCCCGGGGCTGTCGACGCGTCCCGCCGTACCGGCGGCAGCAGGTGGGCGGGCCGGCCTCCCATCGCTGCCGTGCCGTGCCGTGCCGTGCCGTGCCGGCGGAAGCCGTCCCGGGGCTACCAGGCGCGGACAGGGGCGGGCGGCGGGGCCCCGGCTCTGGCTGGCTGCAGGAGCTGCGGCGCGGCCGCCAGTCCCGCCGCCCTGCTTGCCCGCACCGGGGGAACGGCTCGGTTCTGAGACGGGGCTCGGAAAGGCTTCCGATGGCAGGTGTTCTAGCGGCCCGGGTAAAGCTGGTCTCGACTGCTCTGTGACATGGCTTGTGGTGTGGAAACTAGGGAGCCTTACCTGAGGAAAAAAGAACTCGTTTCCTACCGGGAGGGAGCCTGCAGAGCAATTAGAGACCGAGAGATTCTGTCAGAGAGGAGGGTATTTTCAGCTGGTTGGAGAGTGAAATCTGTGGCAGAGCCCTGAATTTCCAGGTTGTGGTTTTGGAAAGAACCTAGAGGAGCTGTAAGACACAGACACTGAATTTCTTTACCGCTTCTAGTTCCAAGGAATCTCAGAACGATTTCTAAATAAACAAATAGAGAGTATCCACAGAGTTACTACAGTGGGAAAGGAGGCTTTCTATAATTGATTATGAACACAAACTGTACAGTAACTTATTTAAGCAGATGAAAAGTAATACTGTGTTTTGTTGTTGGCATTTAGTAGTGCAAGAAGTTAAATTCTACAGGAAAAGTCTATTTAACGTTCTTTTGGGGGGTGTGTCTGTTTGCAGGTCTGTGAATCAAGTGTGTGTGGAAAAATCGCTTGTGTTCAGAACTAATACTCCTTATCATACTGATACCATTTCTGTCCCTGGTGAACATGATCTGCTGTTCTGTGTGCAGCTGGATGACTGTAAGTAACTTCTCTTTCCATTAACTTAATTCATAGATAGCCTTTGCTTAGGGAATCTCTTTTTAAACTTACATGCTATATTTGCTAGAAATTATTTCATTTGTTATAGTCTCTGAGAGACCATAGGGAATCACCATCCCATCGCTGAAGACAAAAAATTATCATTGCCCTCATTTTGAGGGTAGTGTTCCCTTGGCTAAACACAAATCACTCTTTAGCAATTGTTTCTGTATCTAAGACACCTTAATTTGCTACACTTAGAGCAGTAAAGAAAGTTTGACATCTGTCATATTTTTCCTATTAGGAAAGGAAGGAAAAACTTCCTATTATCCTTTTCAGAAAGCGGTTTATTATCTTATCTTGGATTACTCATTTGATATACTTATTTTCATACTTCCTTCTTTGCTGTCACTGATTTGCAGTGATCACATACCCTAGTAGGGCATGTCAATAATGTTTTTTCTCCTTCTGCTTTCCTCAATGCATTTTGTTTGTCTGATTCAGTGTCCAGCTCACTGGCATTCATTGAGATTGCTTAGGAGCTCATGTTTGAACACATACTATTTTCTCTTTTGACACTCGTGTCTGGGAGTTTTGATCAACAGTCCCATCTACTTTGGACTTGTGTCATAAAATCAGAGAACATTCTAGGCTGGGAGAGGCTTAGGAGGTTACCTGGTCCGGGTACTAGTCAAAGAAGGGTCCTGTAACTTAGTCCACCTTTCAAATCCTTGTAGATGTTACCTGAATGTTTGTATGTGTTAAAAAGTGTGTTCAAACAAATCCATCAGGATGAATCTCTTTAGTATGTCCTTAATCATTTGACTGAATTATATGACATAGTGCCTTAGCAGTAATAATTTAAAACATTGTAATACTGTAACACTACTGAATGGCGCTGGGACAAGAAGACATCATTGCGAGATACCAGTAGAATTTTGTCTTTTTAGGATGTCTATTCACAATTCATACTTACTTTAAAGTTTATCAGCCTTAATTACTTTTTAATCCATTTAATGTTGCTTTTACTAAATGTATACTGCTGCTGTTTTGTCATTAAAACATCATTAAAACATCGTTAGGGGCCAACTTGGGCATCTTACAAAAATGAGAGCACATGTTAAACTAGTTGCCTTAAGCAGTTTTCACAATTTCAGAAAATCACGTATGTGTATCAACACATGTTTCTCAAGAAACAGTACAAAGTAGTTCCCATGATATCATCCTCCTGTTCATAGCTCGTATTAGTCTGTTAGCAATCTTACTAAGGATTAATTACTGTAAGGCACTATCTAGCTTATAATTACTGAAGTTGTCCCTTGTAAAAATATTAGCACAATGTTTACTTTTTCATAGAACTATCTTTTTTAGTAATTTTACGTTGGTAGAATTTTTTTTTCTTTTTTCACCTTTTAGCAAAGCTGAACTATTTCCAGCAGCCACAGCCTATCAGAGAATCTGATTTTCTGAAGTTCTCGGAGAAGTACGGCAGACTCTCTTTCTTAGCAGTATCACAAGTCCAGCCATCGTTTTCTGCCTTTTACCGGGTGAGTTGAAAAAAAGATAGCAACCAGTTTGCAGATATGCCTTTGCTATTGATGTCTGTAATGAGACCTAACGAGAACAGAATTAAATATTCCTCATATATTTTTCCCCTATAAACCACAGTATTTTCAGTTCTTTTCATTCCTTGTTGTGTAAAAAGTTTCTAATTAGTTTTCTTGTATGTAGTTTGGACATTTTAGATAAAACTGGCTGTGCACTAAGGAGAAGTTTCAGTTTGTCTCTCTGCCCTGAGGATGTCGTTACCTTGCACTTGGCCTTACTATTCCACAGTGATGTTGTTTGTAGTTTCTCCGAATTGTCTTTTCAGGCTGGTGATCCAATCCTAATCTATTTTGATTCATCATCTACACTGAGTATGCTTAGACAACCAGTGAAAATGGGAGTCAGTGGACTCTGTGTTGATGGAAATCCTGCTGGTTAGTAAAGGGGAAAGCGTTTCTAAGGGCTGTGTGCTTCTGTTGTGTCTTAGCTGACAATGTCTCTTAACTCAGGCTTCCTGGAAAGTAAAAGCACAAGCTGTACTCGGATTTTCACCAACTTGAGCAAGAGCTGCATTACTGACCCTGCCCTAGATGCTGCCTCATACTACCGTGACTTCACAGTGCTAAAGGTGCATGTTGTATTTCTTCTTTTGCTAAGCATCTTTCCATTGCCTTCCATTGATACTTCAGATACCAAATCACTCTATTTTCAAGTTATGTAGTACCCCTTGATCTTCTGATTATTATACCCCTCTTGCTAGAAATCCTGTTAAAAATGTCCCAGTAATCAGTAATAATCCATCACTTTTTTTTTTTTTTTTTTTTACACCCAAGTACTTTTCAATAAACTTCAGTTATTATCTAGTTATTAATGCATAGAACAGGTACTTCATCAATATTTCATAATTTGAACAGTTTAACCACAACTCTCTTACATTTTAAACAGACTGTTTATCAAAGTATTTTGATCTCTTCCATCAACTTGATCAACCAAGCAAAGTATATTCCTAGGAAAAAGTAAGGGGTGTTTTTTTTTTTTTTGATACAACATGTTCTCTCTAAAATCATTTTGGATGCCAGTTATATTATCTTTATTTTGCACAATCACAAAATGGTTAAGGTAGGAAGGGGCTCCTGGAGGTCATCTAGTCTAACCAACCCCCACTCAAGCAGGGACACCAAGAGCAGGTTACCCAGGACCACATCCAAGCAGCTTTTGAGTCTCCTTCCTAAGGAGGAAGTGTTTAGATGTATTCCAGTTTGTGCCCATGGCCTCTTCTCCTGGCACCGGGCACCACTGATAGGTGCATGTCTCTGTCCCCTTTGCAACCTACCCTTTGGGTATTTATATACACTGATGAGATTTCCCCCGAGCCTCCTCTTCTCCAGGCTGGACAGTCCCAGCTCTCCCAGCCCCTCCTCATAGGAAAAGCGCTCCAGTCCTTTGATAATCTCAATGCCCCTCCACTGGGCTCTTTCCAGCACATCTAGTCTCTTGTGTATAGGGGGGCCAAGAACTGGACCCAGCCCTTCCGTTGTGGCCTCACCAATGCTGAGTAGAGGGGAATGGATCATTTCTCTTGACCTGCTGGTAAGACTTTGCTTAATGCAGCTGAGAATACAGTTAGCCTTCTTAGCCAAGGGCACATTTGCTGATTCATGTTTGACTTGGTGGCCATGAGGACTGCTAGATCTCTTTCTGCAGAGCTGCTTTCGTGCATTCATAGATTGAATTTCATATCAATTTTCCCATTATTTATGCTGAGAGTAATGTCAAAATAACCAGCTTTTTGTTCTGGGTTCATCATGCTGGTCTTGCTGAATGTTAGCATAAGAACATCTCACCACTTTCTCTGGTATTCCGAGATAAAAGAGCAATATAAATATTAACACCTTATTAAGACTAATGGCCCAGCTTACCCTTCAGTTGGAAATACTCTTATAAATCTATATAATTGTAGTAGAGAGTATTGCATTGACCAAATTTAACTCATGTTTTCAGGGCTTGCTTTGTTACTGAGCCCCAAATAAAAAAGAATAAGGCTAATAATAAAAGTTTTCTTTTGATCTAAAAATATATTCAGTACAGTATGTCTGTGATTTCTAGAACACAAATGGATGACAAACTTTACATATGTGGAATAATCAGTCATTCTTGTCAATGTAATATCTAAGGTCTTTTTAATGATGGTTTCATGACTTTAGGCAGTTGTAAACCCAGCAAAACTGTTGTTTTTTGGTGGTGTTTGTTGGTTTGTTTGTTTTCCCCAGGTTCCAATCGATGGCACTCTTGTGGAGTCCATGAAGGTCAGTCTCTATTGCTAATGAAAGTAATTTCTGCTTCTGAAATAAAATATATCTGGAATATTAGGCATTCATAGTAAGGCCCATGAGTGAGAGTGGAAAGCCAACTTGTGAGAGTGGAAATATTTTGTGCCTGAAACAAGATTTTTTGTAAGTGTGACATAGACAAAATACAGGGTTATAAGGCAAGGTGTACTTTTAAATGATTGAGCACGGGTGGGGTTGGTGTTAGGGAAATAGCTTGTTCTCTTAGGAAAAACTGGGCATCTCGAACAGAGTGACATATCCCCAGATTTCAGCTACAGCAGGAAAGTAAATCCAGCTTTGACAGAAAAGCAGTGGAAAAGAGTAAAAAAGGCACACTCTGTTTAAACAGTTGTTGTTTGTTAATATGCTTACTGTTTCCAGGTGAAGATCATCCCAGTCACACCACCTAGAGCTCCCTACATGAAAGACAACACATGTAACAATGCTGTTTCTGAGGTATGTCAACCTGTTTTCCTTAGGGCAGCTCAACACCAGCTTGAAGTCATTACCCATATAAAGTCATTACCTGACTGTGTCTCTGATTCTTCTCTGAATTGGACTCTCAGGTGATCTATGAAATAGAATTCAATGGCACCCGTGGGATTCAGAGTGTGTCTGTCCGGTTCAAAGTGACCAACATCTCTGGGAACTCAGGAGTCTCTCTGCAGCAGCACTTCACTTTGCACTTCTGGGTCAGTGCCCCCATCCACCCTGAGCTCTTGCCAAGTTTGTGTTCTGTAGCATGTGAACTAGTTTTGTATGGAGAAATGTGAAAAGATAAGAACAGCATCACAGTCGTATGATAGCATGAGAACCCTGGTACATAGCTGGTACTCGAAGGAAGTGGGGACATAGCTTTGATCTCAAGTAAACTGTGTTAGTAGAACAGGCTCTGTGCAAGCATGCACACTTGAGCAAATTTGAAGGGGCTAGTAATTTTGATCTGGCTTTTTGTTGTTGTTTTATTTACTTTGTATTTGTGTGTGTGTGTGTTTTGTTTGTTTGTTTTTTCTGGGGGAGCAGGGCAGAGGGATGATGAATGAAAGGGTTGGAGCTGATACTGTATCCAAGATGTTCAGAGTTTGTTCACAAGTTCATGTTCTTGTTGGTCCCTTCCAACCTGGGATATTCTATGAAAGTTGCTAAATCTAATCCAGGTATTTTTTAAATTTTGCCTGTGCAGTGAGAATAAGAGTGGAGGGGGTGGACATCTGGGAAATGCTAGTATGTGTTAGAGTTCATATAAGCCTTCTCCCGTGGAGGAATTTGGATAAATGGTTACCTCAGGAGTTAGTGTGACCTCAGGAGTTAAGTGTGCAGTGCAACCTTGCTAAAATTATCCCTAGAGGCTACCTCCATAAAATAATGTAGAAGTGGAATCTGCCACTCAGAATCAAGGTTAAGGCAGAGCTTGTTCTGCAGATAATCTGCAGAATTGCCAAAACTGATACATCTGCTTCCTTAGAGAGAAATACTGAGCAATTCAATGTCTCAAAAAAACATCCTGGTAGAGTGCATACGTCAGGATAAAGACATCTAGTTTGTTTGTTCGTTTTGCTTCCTGGACTGTTGATGGACTTGTCAGGTCAAAAGCACTATTTGGAAACAAATAGTGGAGGCTTTGGGAGTGTATCATATTTAGTCACTCCAAAAATGCATTGCATCTACATTTCTGCAAATACAAATTTGGTCTCCTCAGAAAAATGAATCTCATTGGTGATAACATTTTCCTTTTTTCCTTTAACATTCTCTTTTGCTTTGTTTCTTCCCTTTGCCTCTTGATAGACCAGGACTCCATCTCATACATTGCCTAGAAGCGGAAACCCTGGCTTTATCATTGGAGCACCACTGCTGATTGCAAACACTGGTGCCACGCAGCATGTATCCTTTCTGCTGTCAAGTTTTATTTATCTCTGGGTTTCTTGACGCCTGGCACTATTCTGTTTGGACTCTTGAGATTCTACCTTTACCTGTGAGGGCATACTTCAATATTACTTTGCAGCTATCAGTAGGCCTTTTGGTCAGGAAACCCTGTAGGGTTAAGGAGGAATGTGGTTTACGGAGAATGTTAAATAAAAGTTGGGTGTCATTTATTATCTGGTAGTTTTTTGTTTGGCTTCTTGACATGCAGTCTATTAGATGAGCATTTTAAGGAGTGAGGGTGATGGAAGTTGTTCACAGTTCCTCAGACACACGGTACAATTTGGAAAAAATATGAGGACTGGCTGCAAGCTCAGGTAAGAACACGCTGCAGTCACCCTTACTAACATACTTGGAAGACTCTCACTCAGCACCTTTTTCCATAGCTTCTCCCTCACTTCTGTGGAGCCAGGCGCTTTCCCTAAGGTCACCAAGGGTTCTTTACAGATTTTTCATCTACTCCAAAGAGGACTAGACTGTCAGAGGGATGGTGGACATCTAGAGCAGTTTGCACATAGTGATGGCCCTCTGGGAAGGTCTGAGTCTTTGGTCTGGCAACATGTCTTGGCCAAGAGTAGCGTTTGTATTTGAGAAGTGATTTATAATGGAACCTTAAAAACTGATTGATTTGATGATGTGGGTGACACTGAGGTGATATGATAGCTAAAAAGCTGTCAGTTTTCCGCATCATGTGTTATCCTGCCATGTTCTTCTTGCTTCTCATTGCAGAAAGGATTACAACTTTGCCTGCTTAATACTGATACTTCTGTAATGGTTCTATTGACTTCATATTCTATTACCAATGAAGGGTTTCGATATCAGCTGCTTCTGCCCAGGAAAGCGCTTTCTGAAAGCTGTAATTCTATTTCATTTCCAGCCTACCCCAAACAGAAGAAAGTAACTGCAGTTACATCCAGATGAAGTTATATGAGGCTCTTCAGGGGATGAACACAGCAGAGGACCTTGCTATAACTAGCAGTGCTTATTCAACCCAGGTAGAAGAGTGGGCAACCATTCTGATTCAGAACTGCAGTGTACAGGTAATGTAAATGTAAAAAGACCATCTGAATATTTGTTTTTTATATCTTTGTGTTAGTTTGAGGAGGATGAGTGATGGGAAAAAAAAAAAAAGAACCGTCTTGTTCATCAGGGCTTGGTTTCTTTGCATGATGATCCACTGAATATCAGGTGCCTTGTAAACAGCCATCCTTATTAAGGTTCTTACTATTAGAATATTTATTAAACAAAAGAAGAACTGATAGATTTAATCTCTCTTGAATCCCGTTCCTGATATTCAAAGAGTCAAAAAAAAGTTTAATACTCAATCTAGCGTTGCACTACCTAGTTTTCTGACAGCTTTCTAGAACTACCTGGTTACTCCCATTAATTTGATGCTTATATTATTATTGTCCTTTCTGATTTTCTAGTTTCTAGGATATTTATGCATTACCTAACTAAAGTTAAGAGCTTGCGATCCAAGTATTTATAGAAGAGGGAAGTTCTGTTTTGATCATTTTAATCTATCAGGAGATGGCCTAATGGAATGTAAAATCCAAGTGATAGAGCTGAGACAAATTCTATTTGGAAATGAGATGACGGCGAGATGAGTATAGCTCTAAAATGTGCAGCTGACCTGACCAGAAGTTACGGGGTTAGTTCTGAAGTAACTCATTGAAGTTGTGACCTCTGCTACACAAAATGTTAGACTTTGACTATAATGGTCCTTTTCAACTTTTCAATCTTTAAAATACTATATTGAGATGCTTGGGTTGCCTTTTATTTTCAGGCTATGAACTGTACTTCCTGTTGCATGGTTCCTGTTACACTGAATATACAGATACTGTGGACTAAGGTGGGCCTCCTGTCCAACCCTCAAGCTCAAGTACTGAGTGCACAGTACTCTTATCAGTGTCACCCTCTAAAGGTATGAAACTTAAAACCCTTCTCTTGTACACAGAAGTCATTAAATGGGATTCACAGATTATTTAAGAACCAAAGAATCAAATGGTCTTGATATTTCTGAGTTGTGATTTACTGAGCTGTAGCAGTGGTCTGGCTACAATGATAAGAGTTTATATATAACAGCTCCACAGAGGAAGGTGATTTTATAGTCTTATTGATACTGTCCTCAGTCAGTTATACAGCTGGAAAAGGTACTTTCTTTCCAACCCCAAATCACCTTCTGCCAGTTAAGGAATCAAACTTTAAACTTTTAACTATATTCAGTATATAGTTGTTATAAAAGTTCAGCAACTACTTGTTTATCTTGTCCCTTAAAGCCTTGCTATGAAATTTATCTTGATTTTTATTTCACAAACACCACAGCCTGCTGATAATCTATTCAGGAAGATATTTCTACTGCTCTAGGGGTTCTGAAATCACCAGCAGGCAGATGAGGAAGAGTCTAATTCTGATGGTGGTAGGTTTCAAGAATTAGGGGGAATGATCATGAGCCAGAAAGCAAGTTTTTAGGAGAAGATTACTTAATGTCAGCAGGAAGGTAGAGCTAACAGGACTGTGAAGGAAAGTGAATAGTTTTTTTTTTTTTTGAGTATGTGTGGATCCCATTTTGGTGCAAGGCTGCATTCCCATGATGACAAAATCTTTTGGGCAGCATGTGTATTTCAAGGCTTATACTTCTCTGCAAGAGCTTTAATGGGGAACAGCTGACACCTGTCCATCATGCCTTCATGGCAATGAGGTATGACATTGCAAATGTCTGATATACTACTATTCTTTGAACTTCAGATTCAGTCCAAATGGGACTTCACATCACTTGTTTGGCCACGTCTCATGGTTCCTCTTTGTCTCCCTTCCCTGCAATGTAATTTAAAAGAACATGACAGCAAAATGTTTACCCTGTAAGACATACTTTACCTTGAGGCAAGCTGACACCACTCCCCACGTGCTTGCCTGCTATTGGGCAGATAATTTCTAAATCTGAGCTATTATATGGCTCTATTGATATAGCTTCTGTCTTCATTCCTAGTAAAAGTGCAGGTTGGACATCTCTCAATATGGATTAGCGAGTCAGGAATAATGAGATTCAGATTTCATCTGCTTGAGCAACTGATGCTAATTACTTTAGAATCATAGAATATCCTGAGTTGAAAGGGTCCCACAAGGATCACCGAGTCCAACTCCTGAGTCCCCAAAGGACTACCCAAAAAATCAGACCATGTGTCTGAGAGCGTTGTCCAAATGCTTCCTGAACTCTGGCAGGCTCAGTGCTGTGACCACTGCCCTAGGGAGCCTGTTTCAGTGCCTGACCACTCTCTCGGTAAAGAACCTGTTCCTGATATTCAGCCTGAACTGCCCCTTTAAGCTGTTTCCTTGGGTTCTATAGCTGGTCATCAGAGAGAGAAGCTCAGCAACTTTAGGGCTAAAAGATATGTTGCAAAGCAAATGATAAGGAAGTTCCTGGCAGCAGAAAACACCATTAAAATCAGTAATGACTTCATGAGTGGCAATCCACGAATCAGGGTTGTTAGTAAAGACATTTTAGCAATGACACGAAGAGCCTTAGAAATCCTTTTAGGATGTACCTGTCTTAGGAACAGTTTACATTGGCACCGTAAGCCAGTAGTAATGCCAGTGTCAAACCCTGATGTGTGAAATTGATAAAAAGCTGAATCATTCAGCCACATCTAGGACAAAACTGGAACAAGGCAGGAGAAGAAAATTAATTCCCCTAAGTGCCATCTGAACTGCATTATACCAGTTAGACAGCTGGATCATAAATCTGCTGGAAGTATTTGTATCAATGGATGAGAATGTATGTTTCTAGTTGTAACTAATTTCAGGGCCATCTAGGATATTCTGATATACATCACAGAGACAGCGCCTGCTTACTCGTTGATACAAGAACTTATATCCATCAAGAGTCTTGGTATTTTTCTCTTGAGACTCGTGAATTCCATCCTGGAGCTTCTTTGAATGCATTCTGCACCACTTTGCTCTAAAGGCAATCTTGTTGAGGTTTTCAGAAAAGTGAAATGAGATAGTGATTTCACAGATTGGCTTAAATCAGTACTAGCACAAAATGCATACTGCCAGTAGGTTCCATCTCAAGGCTAGCAATGCGGAACTGGGAAATGGCTGGGAGGTGGTGACAGGTTGTGAGATTGCTCCTGCCAAAAGAACGTGGTCTTATCTCAAACCAAGCTAGTCATGCAACTATCCTCAGCTCAGGGTGCGTGTGTGTTCTCTTACAGCATTCTGTTGAAACAGAAAGATGCTGAGGGCTTAGGATAATTTCAGTCCCCTGTTTTGTCTACCAACTGACCTACCAATCTATCTTCTTTCTGAAACAATATCATAAAATATGAGAAAGAAACTCATTGATATATTGGGTCCCTGGCTTATTTTACGGAAAGGATCAAACTCTGTGGCAGTCCTGTCCTTTTCTGGCAGCAATGAGCTGCTCAAAGGTGATCTTGTCTCAAATGTTATTTAGAAAAATAAAGCTTGCGTTGCTTCTGTTCTTATTACCAACTAGCAGATGTGCCTTTCCTCTGAATAGAAGGCTTACTGTAGCAGAGCATGGAGACTGCATACAATCTGGAGATCTGTAACACAATGCACAGTAGCTACTGATCTTTCTTGAGACCTGTGCTGTTAATTTACCTGCTAAGCATCAATTTAGAGAAAGGAGTTACTCCACTAATTATGTATGTATATCTTTCTATACATATATATCTGGATTTCCACTGGCAGATGTCTTAAGAGGAAAGATGTGTACCTATGGTGTAATAGATGTATCCGTCAAGGTGTTCTCATGATCTGCATTTTATCTGGCAGCTCAGAGTCTACAGCTCTTAACAGATGTTGAGTTGTATGGAGGAAAAAAAAAAATCAATCCAGGTTTACACGTAAAGCTATGACATTACATCCTGACTCTTCTGACCTAAATATTGTGAAGACCCAAGGTCAACTACAGGATCACAACCAGTCCTTAATCTTTCATGTAGCCTTTTATTGAAAGGTGTCAGTTTTCATCTTAAAAATGGCAAAGGGCAGCACTGTGAAGATACTGAGTTTTCTTTTTCCCCACTAAAATACTTCTCTGTACCATTTCATGAAAACTACATGACGAAGAGGATATGAAGAACTACTGTTGGAACTTGCAAGCTATTTTGAGTGACCATTAGGTAATTTATCTGGGAAACGTATCTTTTGAGTGAGGTATGCTAAACTCTGTACTTTCCTTTTTGTTACAGCTCCTAGACGTGAGCCTAGTGCCTTTGACAACTGTCGTTACCTTCGCTGACATGACGGAATGGCCAGAACCTCCACATGGCCAGCCCAAAATACAGTGGAAACTCCCATTTGACTTCTTTTTCCCCTTCAAGGTGGTACTGAATGGAGAAAGAAGCTACAGAGGTGATCTTGCTGCCTATTTTTTGTTGATTCTAATATTGTCTAGTATTCTTTGCCTTTGATGAGAGTCAAACAGAAGAGTTCAGTAAGTGAATTAACACATTCATCTTATGATTCAGATCATAAACTTTTCCTCTCAGGTTCTTATACTGTGCCTATGGTATGTATGTGCCTTCTGTTCTTGGATTAAGCCACATGACTAGCTTCTGTCCTGTGTCCTCTCACACTCCTGTTCTCCATACGCATGTTCTGTAAACCTCACTGAGGTGAAATTCTGGAGGGATGGGAGTTGTTGAGAGATGTTGCAGGTATGAGGAGCGGGAAGGAGGAATTTAAAATGAACTTATTCTCAGAAACCAAGAGTGCTTTCTAAACCAATGAATGTGGAGAGAGGAGCGAAGTTCAGTTCAAGCATTGTGGAGCTACGTTCACTCATCTTGTTAGAGAAGCACCTGATTTTTCTATGTGGAGCTAACAGAACACTTAAAATATGTGATGTCTCCCAGGAGACCCAAATTGTTATTTTGTGAGTGGGCGTGTCTGCCAGTCACCTTTGAGCTGTCCTTATTTTGTGACAGCCATGACTGTGTGACAATTATTTTTCTATGTATTTTCAAGTATAGGTATTCAATTGAAATTTTCTTGATTTAATCACTGTTTGCATTAGCAATAGTGTTACGTTAAGCGATGTAATTTGAGGTATTGCACGGACTGAAGTGTAACTGAATTTTACAGTTGTTTGTTGAGACAGCTTCCTTCCTGCTCATGCGTATATGTGAGTGAACAGTTTTTCCTACTCAAGAAACATTCACCTGTGGCTCCAGACTGGAACAAGACTGATAATCTTAGAATCGTTCAGGTTGGAAAAGACCTCTACGATTGTCTAGTCTAACCTTTAAACTAGTACTGACTAGTCCACCACAAAGCCACACTACTTAGCTCTACATGTAATGACAGCCACTGAAGTTCTAGGTGGCACATCAGAGAGCTGTGAACAGTCTTAAAGGACAACATCAATTATTTTAGGAGGAGTTGATGGGACTAAAGATCACTGCAATACCTTACTCACCTGTGTGTGAGTACCCTACTCATCTGGGACCAGATTGTAAGTTGCTGTCTTTAAAGTCAAAGGTGATCATTTTGATATCTAGTCTGACCCACTGAATCACAAAGACTAAGGAAATCTGCTCAATCATTCCATTAAGTTAACTACTGTATATTTTAGCAAAGAATTTATTACTTATCCTAAATTCTTCAAATGGAAAAATCTGCCACATCTAATGTTGAGTAATCCAGTGGAATCAATAATAGGCCAGAAAAAGAGAAATCTGGCCTGCCTTTGACAAAATGAAGTTGTTGCTTTTTTACTTAATACTGCATTTAGCATAACTCTGTTGCTGTTCTTCATTATAACTTAAACAGAGCAGTGTACAAATAAACTGAAAAATTCTTATTTTTAAGTCAGGACATCAAAGAAGATAACCTGGATAAAACTAAACATGACCAGTATAAAACATGCATATTAGAGAGTAACTTCACATATTTAACTTTGGAAAATCCGTTCTGATTGTTTGCATGGATTATTAGCTTGGACAGAATCCTGTTCAAGTGACTACTGCTTCCATTGCTCCTGATTCTGAAGCAGGCTACGTATGTTCTAGTGTTAGATGGGGTTGGTGATAGTACCAGTACAGCAATGAGCTTTTATATTAGATAGGTACGGTTGAGAAGCCTCTTCTAGGTCTTTGGAAAGCTTTTAGCCGCACACATTTGAAGAGTAGATCATGTCCTCTTATGCCCCTAGTATTTTTCAATCCACAAAGTTAATTTATGGGTGAGAGTAACTTAATTGAAGAAAGAGTCAGTTGGAGAAACTTGCGAGTCATCACGCTGCTGTGTCAGGACACAGCTTTAATTAAAAGAACATGGTGAATATGGCAGCTTTTTTTCTGGCTTACTGCAATAATCCAATTAGGTGATTACAGGGACTTTTTTTATTCTACAAGCTGCAAAGACAGCTAAGTGCTGTAATAATGTGTCACCTTACTATTACAATTCTTTCATATTCCTAGCCTCTAATATGTCACTTTCTCTAGCACATTTTTGCTTCCTCTGAAATACCGTTATGACAGAAAATAGAGCTGGAAATAGCATTGTTCATAACTTGGTCAAGCCTGCTTTAAGGTACGCTCAATTGTAGATGTTCCATACCACATAGTTGTAGGGTTTAGAGTCCACAATTTCCTATGACAGTTTATGTTGGTGTCTACCTTGTTGTGTTTGTATTTCCCCCTACTGTCTGAACTTAAATGACCTCTACCAGTTGAGTATCAGGGAGCAGTATGACAGTGTCACGCAAGGCAACGTTCATAAAATAATCAGGAGACTCTTATGCCAGATATGTAGAATAGGGTTTCTTGTTTGGCATATTTTTTGTAAAGCCCCAGCTGAAACTGCTGCAGAAATCGCTCAGTGGGGGATGCCAAAGAGGCATGTAAATATGCTGTTTTCCATGGGCGCTTGACTGGTGTGTTATATACTCTGTGTAATAAATGGCTCAGTTTTCAAAATAGGACTATAATCAAAGTTTACAATTTATTAAAGGAATAGAGGTAAGCAAACAGCGCTGGGTGCGCCGGGAGTCTCTGCTCCACCAGGACGCACACCAGTTACATCAAGCAGCTGATTTTTATGTTCCTAGGCTGATACATATTCATTACTACTTCTAAAAAAAAACAGGGTTATTATAATTAGTTTCCGGAATCCAAACCCTCCTACTGGAGCATGCGTATCAGTCTCTGGTGGTCCCTCTGGGGGTCTCTCGTGCTGAAGGCTCATAGTCTTCCTCCCTCTTGTCCTTCTCCTTTGTCCGACTTGGCTGTATGTCAGAGACTTGTGCAGCGTCCCCTGCAAGCTTTGTCTTTTAGTTGTTTTTCAGCTCTCCCCGTCTCCTTAATCTCCTGGCCAGATAGCAAAGACTTGCATAGTGTCCCATGCAATAGTCATAATAGTTAGCAGTTATTCTGAACCCCCCCCCCCCAGATATCAGAGACTCCAAGGAAAAGTCTACAAATACATTTCCCTTCAAGCTCTCTATTGACACAAATTGCTAAAACATTCCTTTGCAAGATACAAGAATTATATACATTAACCACTCTGTTTTTCTTAGACTTGTCGTTATACAAGGGTAGGTAAGACAGAAGGTCACATTCATCATACCATGCGGCCCTAGCATTGTTCCATACTGACACGAATCAGATGAACATACCTCACATCTGTGTCAAAGGACTGAAACAATGCTGTGTAATTCCTCTCCTGTTAGTATTCTATCTGCATCCACCTCTCCAGTGTGTCATGTTTTGAGGCTGTAAGTCTGTTTTTACACTGTCCAAGTGAAGTATGCAATGTTGGACTACAAACTAGAAGTGGAATTGCCAAAAGTTAATAAAATATATTGTCAGTAGCTATGTGAATTAGGCTCCCCTCCCGCTTTTGATTAAGATTTCTCTATGGGGTTGTTTTATTGTTGCCACAGTGGGAGTCAATATTGGTGAATGTTTTTATTCTTGTGGTACTCCGAATATTCTTATGGACAGCTCCTTGCTTTTATCACAGATTTTTTTTTTTCAGGCAAACAGATATGGTAAGAATCCAAATACATATTCTGCAATCCCTCTTTCTATAATGTAAGAAAATACAGAAAAACTAAAGCAAATGTAGAAAAACTAAAGGAGGCATGTTAAAATTACTGACAGCTCCATAGCGTGCTTCTGATTTCTTCAGGCGCAAAGTAAATGACTCCGTTAAATGTGGCCAAATTTTAGCCACCGTTTGCTACTGTAGGGCTTGTAGCAAAAGGAGAGGTGTCCCACGTGCCGTTTCCTGTGCTTGCCTTTTTCATCAGGCTCAACTTACTTTTCTACTAAGCCACTGCCTATTCACGCACTTTTAGAATTATTATCAAAAATAAATAAACGTGATCCTCCAACACGCTTTCGGACTTCCTCAAAAGATCGTGTCCGAGCGCCAAGGGGCGCCCCACCCGCCGTGTTACAAACGGCGCTGCCGGCGGCACCTCGCACCCGAAGCGTGCCCGGACCGCCGAGACCGACCGGCACGGCCCCGACCGCCGGGTCTCTCTGGCGCAGCTCCGGGCCCTGTCTCACGCAGCCTCGCTATCGCCGCGCCCCGGGGGCCAAGCGGGAGGCGCGGGGGGCCGTTTCCGCAGCGCTCGCGCTCGAAGGCGGCGCGGTGTCTGCAGCGGGAAGACTCGGTCAACGCGCGAGGAGTCCCCAGGACGCACCTCCTCGCGCCTGCGGCCGCGGCCCGGCGGGGGGCGCAGCCCGGGGAGGAGCCGCCGGTGCGCCAGGGGGTGGTGCGGGGACGGGGCCCCGCCGCGCTCCGCCGAAGCGCCGCCCCCGCCCTCAGCAGCAGCAGCTCGGCCGAGCTCGGAGGGAGGCGGGAAGCGCCGCTGGCGGAGCCGCCGGTGCTCAGCCGCCGTCCCGCTCGGCCCCGGCTGTCCCGGAGCGCGCCTCCTGCCGCCGGCCCGCTCCGCAGAGCGCTCTCCCGCCCGAGCGCCTCCCCCCGGCCGGAGCGCGCCGCCGGCGGCAGGAGCCCGGCCAGGTGCGTGTGGAGCTCGAGCTCGGGGGCGGCTGGCGGGGCCGCAAGCGGTGCGGTGAGGCGAGGCGCGCGCTGCTGGCCTGGCCGGGCTGGGCCGCCTGGCGCGCGCTCCGCGGTGGCCGCGCTGCCGGCGGGAAGCCGCGGTCGCGAGGTGCGGCCGGTGCCGGAGCCGGACGGGGGGCGGGGCGCGGGTCGGGGGGCGGGGCGGGGCGTGTGGCCGCACCGCCTCCGCTTGAGCGCCGCGGGGACCCGGAGGGCGTGCGGCCGGCGCTGGGCCCCGCTCGGTCCCCGCTCTGCGGCTTGGGGTCAGGAGCCGCTGCCGTGGCTCGCTGCTCTCCCAGGAGCCCTCGTTGCTCCGCAGCGAGCCAAGCCTTGCGGCGGTTGAGGTACGCCCCGTGGGGTGTGCGATGTGCTGCCTGCGTCTGGAGGCGCCCCATCCTCCCGGTCTCAGGTTTTCTTGAGACAAGCGTGTAGGCTTTGTTTTACATTTTCTTGATGGCCACAGAGCAGTGCTGCTACGTGGAGTCATTGGCAGAGTGAAGCTGCTGTTTGGATCTCTGCAAGCAGTAGAACCAATAAGTAGCACCAATAAGAACTGTACTGACTTCGTTCTTCTGGAATTTTGCAAAAGCAGAGCTGTAGCACTGTGAGGCTTTCTCTTTCTTTGCCAGTCTCTTATGCCTACCGAGAACATTTCTCCATGCCCAAAGAAAACATTTAAACCCTCCTGACACTTGCGTGAGACATAGGAGTTCTTACCTATGTTTTGTCTTAACACTTGGTGATAAGCCTGTGTTGGTTGCATAGCATTTCTTCACAGGATCAGTTTTTGTAAGAAGAAACCTGATAGCTCTCTGAAAGAAGTAATAAAACTGCAGATAAAGGAGACTTGATGACCAAAACTTACACAGATTTCCCAAAACCCTCAGCAACTGTCTCTGTACTATGAAGTCAAGGACAGTTTTATTTTCTGAAATGACAAATAACTAAAATGCTTCCTTAAATGTTTGTACCTGTGTTGCCTCTATACCCTTAAAAACACTGGGTACTTCAAAGTCTCTGCCTTCTTTCTCTTGTCAGATTTGCTCTTGACAACATTGAAAAGCATCTTATAAAGGGTTAACATTTTCTTCTTTCTGTTTTGTAGTAAAGTATTTATATTTAGGCACTTTAGAAAGGGCATTACCTTTTCTGTGTTTGTGTTGGTGAAAGTTTTTTCCTTCAAGTTCTGTATGGATTTATTAGTTTGTGTGCTGTACTGCTTTCCTCTTCTAAACTACTCTTTGCCAGGGTTGTTGAAAGTAGCAGAGTGATCATCTCCCAGGCTTTTTCAGGTAATTTTTCAGGTGCTCTTCTTGCTGTTGTATTGGTAGGAATATGAAAGCGATAGTATTTTCACAATTTTCTACAGTATCCAGGGAAGAAAACCGCTGAGAGTCACTGTAGATGATACTCTGAAACATCAGTTTGAGGTGTTAGTGGCAGTCAAAAAGCAAATAGAATGTTAGAAATTACCAGGCAAGGAATGAAGTGCAAAATGAATATATCATTTGATGTATTCATTTATATCGTTTGATATATCATTTGATGTATCATGACCATATGTATCATGCCACTATAAATACATGCTCCAACCAACTCTGAGCATCGTGTGCTGTTCTGGGCTCGTTTTTCTGCCTAACATGCTGTACTTGTTTGAGGTTAGTGGGGGAGGTCAAGGAAAAGCAGTGCACATGATCATAGGTATGAAATAGCTTTTGTTTAAGAACAGCAAGAGCATCGTAAACAGCTTTATTAGTGGCAGTACAGTCTCAGGAATTGCTGTGTTTCTCTTCTGCTGGTGCTACTGCTCATGTGATTGTGTAGTCAGGTGGGTTGGTTGGTCTCTGACCAGAACATTAGTGATAAAGCTGAACACTGGTTTAAGGAGTGGGATGGGAGCTGTAGCTTTGAGAAGGAGGGGTGGCAAAACTGACAATTCTGGTGACAGAACTGTTTAGGAGCAACTTGAGCACTGCAGCCACAATTCACGTGCAGGAATGAGAAGGTGCGTGTTACAAGTCTGTAAGATACTAAGTGGTGTGGAGAAGGTGGATAGCCCCAGTCACACAAAGATAGAGACCAGGGGAGTGTTTAGGTAGTTTTAATTGTTTTCTTGTCACACCCATATACTTTATTTGGGCATCTGATGGAAACTGCTGTCATACCAATTTTTTGGGGGTAAGTTTTTCCCCATTAGGATTGGGTGTTGGCTTATCCTTGGTAGAAACCAAACACCTTCTTTATTCTCCCCAACCACAAAAGAATAAGTAAACACATCATTGTGAGGACAGAGAATAAAAAAAGAGAGGTAGGTAAAGGCTTAAAAATAAGGAACTGGAGGGAATGCCATCAAGATACTGATAAATGCTGTTTTAAGTGATACTCTTCATGGAGAAGTGACAGGACAAGGACCTATAAATAAATCATACAGCTGG
Source organism: Aythya fuligula (assembly GCF_009819795.1). NCBI lineage: Eukaryota > Metazoa > Chordata > Aves > Anseriformes > Anatidae > Aythya > Aythya fuligula. The sequence continues at coordinate 37,780,403 of NC_045565.1, forward strand.
TGATTTTTCCTTGTCTTTCTTCTCAGGATGCTATGGTTTTCTGGCTTAAAGACCGCTGTAAGGCAGTTGTTGAAGAGGTTCCACAATGGGGCCTTGGATACAGAGGGTATGAATAAATAATTTAGAAGGGTGCAAAACTGCATCTAAAGCTTCTATAATACGTGGTGGAGGAGCTGATAGGGTACTAAATGTAGATATCAGTCTTTGTCCGGGAATATTGAACAAGACTGTAGACTTCAGTTTACATTTTTCAAATTTCTTTTCTTTCTATCCTTCTGTTTCTCTGGCTACATTTACTCGTGAATATGAATGTGTGTCCAGGTACTGAATTTTCATCTTGTCATTCAGGACACTAGTGTCAGTATATTAGCCAGAGCTATAATAAAATCTTTATTCCGTCTCCATTGCTTTCCTGAACGACTTTTGATGCTTGTACAGCTTTGATTTGATGATTTGATGGCTGTAGGGAAACTGATACAGGACTGAGATTTTAGCTCTGTTGTCTTTATCTTTAACAGCAGGTGGAATCTGATGTTTCACTGTTTGGTTTTGAGAACAGGTTTTAGAGGAAAGTAGCCAGATTTGATCCAGGCAAGAGTAGAGTGGTGATCCTAAGAGGAGGGAAATAAATGAAAGATGCTAACTGACCCTGTCTCTAGGTTTCATAGTGATGACCAGCACTTGAATAAATTTACCTGTGTCCTCATGTAGTAATCTGGATTAAAACACCTATTCTTTCTTGGTTTTGCTTGTTTTTGTTCAATTAGAGAAAAATGCAAACCTTTTGTTTAGAGATATACCTACCTATAATTGTAGCAATTGTACCTAGGACTGAAGGTGGACTGTAGCATGCTGGCCTACGCATACTGTTACTGCCACCAGGATGGTTCTTTGGCCTTTTTTTTGAAGATGAGGCTCTGCTTGAGATTTCTCAGTGTTCACTACCCTTAACTATCTGAAACCAGTTTTTCATTGCTGACTTCCTTATGTGTTTGTTGTACACTGAAGTAAATTACTGCTCATCAGGCAGGAAATCTAGGATTCTTTGCTGTTAACAAGCATCCTTCTGTAAAAGCACTCAGTTTTGTTTGGTAAAGGAAAGGTTTTTGTTTATTTTCTCATACCGATTCTTCCTTTATTTCAGTGTGTGAAGAGCAAAAGCAGCTCTTCAGTAGCTGAAGGTGTTGCGGGGAACCTTTTGCTTTTTATTTAGAAGCATGGTTCAAAGGAGTTGCATGTGCTAAAAAGTGGACAGATCAATCTAAAATAAGGGCATTCCTGTTTCTTGTTATGTGTTTAAAAATAAAATTGAAGGCTTAGCAGCTTTTTTTTTTTTTTTTTTTTTCCTATGTTATGCTATTGACCTCATTAATTGCCGTTCTGCCTCTTCACTTGTGTCTGAATCACCATCATTCTGGTGCTGTCTGTATTCTACATTTGTACACATCAGGATTCTTTACCTTTGCTAATAACTGTAGCGGGGAGAAGGTGAAGCAGGGCATATGTGTGCTATGATGAAACCAAATTCCACTTCCAGCAATGTGGAAATCTTCAGATAGCCTTCTAACAAAGTGGTGTCCATATATTTATTTTGGGGTTGAGGGGGGGCAGTTTCTTTTCCTTTCTGTAGAGACAGTGGAATCTTAATCTCAACCAATTGTGAGTTTGGTCTTCTATAAATTCTTGTGACATAGAGGTTGTTGTGAGCTTCCCTATCCCTCTAATATTGTTCAGGGTTTGAAATTTTCTCCATGGATGTAAGACTTTCAGGTGAGTTTCTTTCCTGATTCTAGAGGACGATGTGTTGAGAATTTAAACAGACAAACAAACAACAAAATACAAAAACAGGGAAACTCCCACCACTTACTGTCTTGTAATGACATGAGAATTGGTGCTGGTGGAATTTGTTTATTGCAGTAGGAAAATAGGAATATGACGGTGGTAAAATAAATGCAGACAGGAGGCAAGTATAACCAGTATCTGAGTTGAACTGAAGAACTGCTGTGAATTTTGTAATGCCTTTCAAGATGAGAAACTGTAGCATTTATGTTTTTTGCGAAATGTGGCGACAAGTGCTTTCTTGGTTAATTCAGAAATGAATGCAAATAGGGCGTGGGAGGTAAATGAAGAGCAAAGCCAACACTCTAGCCCTAGTGAAGAGGTTTGGGACTCAGTGGAGAAAACATAGGAGGTAGGGGCTGATGGAGGTGAATCCACTCTCAAACGTTTGGCTACATAGACACTTTCATCTCCTGTCTGCATCAGAGTGCAAACATCTGAGAACAGGGAGAATTGAGGTCAAGGGAAGCTGGATGGGGAGTTGCCTGGGCGGCCTGTGCCATGGGTAGGGCTGTCTGGACTGGTCTGGGACTAGACAGAAAACAGTTGTTAATGCTGTAACTGTAAAGCCCTGGATTTTGTGCTGCAACGTGGAGTAGAATTACATCATCTGCTGGGACAGCGGGATGGGAAGGTGTGCACTCTTGCTGGGAGGGATGAAGCCGCAGTCGCGGAGGTTACGTCAGCTGGCAGCCGGCCTTCAGCCTGTCGGTGCCGTGCTGATGTGGCTCGTGCTGCTGGGGATTGGCTGCGCTAGGCCGGCCGCCTCTGCCTTCCGCGGCCTGCACGGAGCTCGGTCTTGTCTGCTTCCTGGCACCCTGCGGCTGCTGCTTCTCTTGGGCAGTGTCACGGCTTCAGCAGCAGGGGACAGGTATGGTGATCCAGGTGGATCTAAGTGTTCAGACAAGGGCTGGCACCTGTAGGTGTCACTGATAACTGTGCAGCAAGTAATTTGCCTGCTGTTGTGTTTTGCTAAGCTAAAATCCTGCCTGTGCTTGAGCAGGATCTGCTGCTTGCCTGTAGTGTGGATTGCTCCATTCCTCAGCTTGCCCTCTCTGCAGGCAGGCTGCTGGAGGTTCTAGTGCCATCTCCAGTGCTGTTGCCATACAATGCTGTCTGTGTTGCTTAGCCTGTTTATATACGAGATTGAACAAAAGGGAGCAGTACTGAAATTGTGTGGACATTAGCTTCTGCAGTACTTCAGGCTGAAAGTATTAGAGCAGATTTTACTGGTCATGACAGGTTTTTATTCAGCTGTACGTGGCAATGGCTACAGACTGTCGTGACCACACTGTCCAGCTGGAATGGATTCTTGGTAGAAAAGAATTGCATGATATATGTTCTCTCTGTGTATTAACTTCTATAAACTCTGTGTATAAATTTTATGTGTGTAAAGTTCTGGTCAGAGCTATTTGTGAACTGTTCTAAAGACACTGTATTTGAAGCTTTTCTTTATTTTAGTTCATTCTCCTGAAATGGCTTCCCTCTGGGAAGGTTTCTTGTTTTTGAGATAGACTAAGAGATGCAGATTTTTTTTTTTCTTACAAAAGTTTTAGTTTGTAAATTAACAGAGTTGTTTACATAACAAAAAGTCACAAATGTTACAGAGGACTTTTTCTTGTGTTATGGTAGAGAATTGCTTCATTAAAATCGTGTGTTTTTTCCTGGGAACTTGATTTACCTCTGCTTTGTTGCTTAAATGTAGTACGGGATAACTCTTTCTATAGGACTTTTTTTTTTTTCATATGTGGAATGTCCTGAACACTTAATTGAGATATGGGTCTTTATATATAAAAGTGTGAAAAGTTTATTTAAACTTATTTTATCTACTTGCATTAAATGGGTGTGGACATCCCATGGGCTTTTAGCTAACAAACTGAAAAAAAAAAAAATCCAGTGTCATAGATTGTTGTTGTTAAAAGCACCAATTCTAGGATTTGAGACCTTCATTCCACTTCAGACTTCCTGGGAAGGTGACTTAAGTCTCTTTACACTGATCTGGAACAGAATCCAAGTGTGTTGGGGTACTTAATAGCTCCTTAGAAATTACTAATTTCATAAAAACTAGCCAATAGTAATGCTATCTATGAGAGATGATATAAGGATAACTTTTATTGGCTTGAAGGTACGATGAGAGTGGTATTTTTAAAAGACTGTTTTGGAGACTAGTTTGGTGAGATTAGGTTTTCTTAGCAATGACAAAAAGATTTAAAGTTGATGCTAGAGTTTTGTACCTAAACAATGCATTTTGCATTTCTTTTTATTGGACCCCCCCCTACCCTCTAAGGCAGAATTTTTGAGGTTGTGGTGTGGGATGTTTTGTTGTTGTTTTCTGTTGGTGGTGGTTTTATTTTTAATTTTTAGCTTTTTGTTGTTGTTTCTTACTGTATTCAGTAAAACAATCCTGGTATGGAAATACTGTAAATGATGTCGGAATGGAAAGTGAGCATTGAAATAAATTCTAAATCCCTGACTCAGTGTGGGGAGAGAAAGGAGTAGTTCTGCAACCTGAGGGAACTGGGGGTGTTTAGTCTGGAGAAAAGGAGGCTAAGGGGAGACCCTCCTACCCTGAAAGGAGGTTGTAGAGAGGTGAGTGTTGGTCTCTTTTCTCAGCTGACAAATGATAGGACACAGAAAATGGCCTCAAGTTGTGCTGGGAAGGTTTAGGACAGATATTGGTACGAATCTCTTCACAGAAGGGGTGGTTGGGCATTGGAACAGGCTGCCCAGGGAGGTGCTGGAGTGGCCATCCCCAGAGGTGTTTCAGAGACGTCTAGTGGTGCTTTGGGACGTGGTTTAGTGGCGGATAAAAGAGCTGCCCTTTGCCAGTCCATGTTTTCAGGAGCTGTTGGACAATGAGCATCCCCTAGAGGTGAAATGAAGAGCCTACTGGGAAGACAATGGCTGACACTGGATGGATGGCAGGGTGAACTTCCAGGTAGGACGGTCAGACAGATATTTGGACAGTAGAAATTGTACCTCCCAGAGGCACATGCCTGAAATAACTGGTAAGTGACAGAGGATCTCTGGAGGGTTCAAGCAGGGAATGTCTGGTCAGTACCCTTTACCACCTCCTTTAAATTTGCCCTGTTATGAGAAGGAATCTTTGACTACTTGCTCAGCTCTGTCATCTGCTCTGTGTCCTTTGTCTGCCTCATCCTTCCAGTGGTCAAGGCTGCTGTTTCAGGTGAAATACAGAACTGGAGAGGTGTAATAGGTTAATGTAGTTACAATGCCATGCTATCTGATCTTTACTAGCCAAAAAAAAGAATCATTACCTGCTGGTGCATGCCTTGTCTTATGTAGAGGTGTATACTTTGGTAAGGATTGTAATGAAGCATAGTAACGATAAACTGATGCAGGGTAATTAAGCAACTTCAAGTGTTCATAATGTTTGCTTATGTGTAGGCCAGAACTGCCAGGCACTGTATTTGTCAAGGTAAGTATATCAGAAAACTGCTGTTACAGTTGCTATGAGGTCTTTTTGTTTTCTATTCAATACCCTCCCCCTACCACAGCTTGTGCAATGTTGTTTGCCCTGTCTGGTCCAGTGGTGTGGAGGGATGGATTGAAAGCAAGTGAAGGAAGCAAAATTTTATAAAAGGGGAAGGAGAAGTGTCATGGCTAAGGCACAATCCAGGAGAACTGGATTCATATTCATTACCTTTGTTTTCTTTGTGATACTAGGTGCATTACTTCAACTTAGACCTGTAATAGGAAACTGCTTATTGTGTATCCCTCAGTTACTGGGTACTTGCTCCAGTGGCTTTAGTGTTAAGAGTATCCTGAGAACTTAAAAGTTCAGTCAAGGGAAACTAATGCCAAATACCTTGCAAATCAGTGTCCTTACTTGTAGTCAGGGTTAATATCTTGCCATTTGGTAGTGATCAGTGAAAAATGAACCAGCATATCTTCTACACTGAATAGGGCTGTGATTCATGAGAATTATATGCTCTGAGTAGATGCTCTGTAGTGAGGTGTACAGATGATCCAACTTGTGTCCAGTTTTTTTCCTCCAGGCTTCATGGACAAAGTTACAACGTTTTTTCCATTGTAGGTACATTCACTAATAGTCTATTCCCTTCTTGGGGAACTCTGTTTTGTTCTTCATCTTTAATAATAATCTTCTGCCAGCAGGTATGGAACAGGAGCATTCAGATCTTCTAAGTCACAGTATGAGACTGAGGAGAATGGGCTGTCTCTTGCACAGGGAAATTGCATTAAGACTGTACAGGACAAGGAAGAGTTCTGGGGGGGGGGGTTGGTTGGGGAGGAGAGAAATACAGATGGAAATTCACTGATATTTAACCAGTTTCCTTCCCCCCCACCCTTCCTTTTAACTTGCAGATATCCTTGATTTGCAGAAGGCATCTCAAAATGTTGTGTCGAGCTGCTCTGAGCCCTCTTGTCCGTTCCCCTGGATGGTGCTTTGTGTTGCCGCCGCATGCCATCGCAGCCATTTCCCGTTTCTGTATGTATGAGAGAAAGCACACGTTTCTAATAATGTTAGTCAGTATGTGTCTGGGCGTGTCTATGCTTTTTCTGTGTTGGAAGTTAAATCACCTCATTAACATAATTCAAAACTTACAACCTCTGGAGTGAGCTGCAATTGAAGCTGTACTCTCTTACTGTTACTTTCTTCCTTAACTGAGTATTATGGAGCTGGGTGTCTTCAGAGGTTGTATTTCTCATTCCGACATATTTCAAGTAAATAATCCCATTGTAAAAGCATTTATTTTATTTTAAAATATAAGGATATTTTAAAATAACCTGATCTGTTCATAGAAAACATGGTCTGATGATACCTGCTCCCTATCCACATTTTCAGTCCGCAGATGTCTTGAATAAGGCAAGTATTGCAAGGTGTAAAGCTAAAATTTCTTTGGATTAGGTAAAAGTAGAAACATGCAAGGAAACTTGCAGGAAGCCTGAGTATAAATACATAGGTGCCCTGTAGATAGTGGTTAAGAATACGACATGTTTATTGTTGTTCCCTGTTCTGTTATGAAAATCTGACTTGAGAGGGCCATTCTCTATTTCAGACCCCTAATCAACTAGAGTGAAGGCAGGGATAGACTGACTCTACTGGATCAAGACAGTATCTGGAAAATTATGGAATAAAAATGTTAACTGTTTGTTACCAATGCATGCAAGATTTTCATTTCTCATTAGGTTAAACAGTTCTCTTTTGTGCATATTCATATGGATTATTAAATCATTAAAAATCTTTTTTTTTTCTTTCTTCGAGATATAGCTCTGTTGACTTCCGCATTTGTAGCATCTCTAAATATAACACATTTTCCAAAATCAGTAAACTAGTCATAGTTAATGTTGTGAAAACTATTCCTTAGCATTGACAATAGTCAGTATTCAGTATTGGAGCAACTCTAGTTACTTCATCAGTTGCATTCCAAGGCTGAAGTGAGAATTTATTACAGGTTTCCCTTGTTCTCCAATATTTCTGTTGTGATCCTGTTCAGCTTGTGTGTATTTTGAAATTCTGCATCTTTACTCCTGGGAAACAAGCCTCATGCAGGTCACAAAAAAGGATCTGCAGTGCCACATACTTAAGTCTTGCTTGTTTTCCCTTTTTTAAGGAATTGAAATGGTTGATAAGGTACTGGATGTGAAAAAAATGAATGCTTAGGAACTGCTTAGTCCAAAATGTTGTCAGGATGGCTATATCAACTTCGCCCTAATTGAATATGAAACAAATCAGTGGATTTACATCATCAGAAATGTTTTGCATATACATGTATAACATTAGAGCTGATTTCACTTCTCACTGTAGTGCAAAATAAATTTTAAAAGCGTGTTTGCACAGTGATAGAGCCAGGTTAGCAATTAGGACTTAATGAAAGATGAATGAAATCTGCTCATTCCAGAACTACTGCCTTTCTCCTTGTCTCTGAAAAACGTGATTTATCTTCAAATACTGGTGATCTCCCAACAGCTGCCTTCTTTTAAGCTTCTAAACCTTGGAGCTCTTGCTGAGAAAACTGAAAACACTAAAATTGTTCTTACTTTCTGGTCATACCATGTGGGATAGACAAATACTACATAGTAATGTATAATACTGAAAGAATAGTTAAATTGAACTCTTTTACCTATTCTTCCATATACGTATATTACAGTCTTTATTCATATTCACAACTATTCCTTCATGAAAATGAGTGGCAAATGAAATTAATCTCCAAATTCTGTTTTCTGCTTCCTATAAAAATGTGGCATGTTGGCATAGCCCTCAGTTAGGATTATTTAAGCTTCTTTCTTGTGTATAATGAACAAAATAGGTTTATTATGTAAAACATTGTTAAATGCCAGGCTTCTCTTTTCTGTAGCACTGTGTTATATCTGTCTTAACTCCAGCAGAAGTAACAATATAAAAAAATTTATATTGCTTAGGACGGAATGTGTGCCATCTTTTGACTATGATGCACTTTTGGCTATTTATGCTATACTCTGGGTCCACGTTTTTTTTTTTTTTTTTTTTTTTTTTTTGTTTGTTTTTTTTTTTTTTTTTTTTTTTTTTTTGTAACAATGTCAGATTTTTTTTTTTTCTTTTACTGTAGCAATATTTGAGACTGCCTAACAGTTGAACTGGTTTAATGTAATTTCTGAATAATAATGTGCAAAAAATAGGTGGAGAATAAGGCAATGTCATAAAAAATATTTTTAAAGTAATGTTGCTTATCATACTCCTCCTTATGCCTTTACACACACTTTGCAGATAATCTTATCTGTACCACTCCCTCTTCAGAGACAGTTCACTGGCTCTGCAAAACTTTTTACAAAGTATATTGAAGTGCTTCCATTCTGCTTTCATGCCTTCAGCTTACCTTGGTATTTTGTGTGTTTGGGTCAACATCTTTGTCAATTAGAAATTATCCAGACTGTTGCTTGTGATTTGTACCTTAACAGTCACTATTCTGCCTAATGTGCTGTGCTGATGATAGTAGACTGGTTTGTCTTACAGTCCTTGGACAGCTTTTTGAAAACACAGATTTTGCTGAGAAATACTCCCTTGCACGTTGTTTTAAATGAGGTGCAAGTCTTACACTTGTTGTATCTTACCCCAGTAGTGCTATGACTGGTTCTGCTCCCTCCAATGCCTGTTTATCCTGTGGAAAGGTGACTTCTTACGTCCATCATCCCCCTTCCGCTGCCCCCAGCTGAGCAATGTGAGAAAGGGTCTGACTTACAGACTGTGAGATGTATTTCTTTTCTTTCCTAGCTTTCTGCAGTGGATGAAAACTCTCTAGTTGAATCTAATGAGGCATGGCAAAGGAGAGTGTTTTTAAAGCTACCACATTTATTGTTTTGTTGTGAGCTGTATGGGCTCTTTTACAGTGTCCTTCAGTTTGCTTTTCTAGATGCCCAGAGTCAAAGCTCTAATGTATGGGATATTGCTTTATATACCTTAGCAAAAGTTAGTGCTGCTCAGAAATTATTCATTCTCACTTTATTTCAGTGACCTCAAAGCTGGCTTCTCATTCCCAGTCACTGAGAAGTGTGTATTGTGGGCTATAGCCTTGGAAAAAGAGGAAGTGTTACATGACTTAAGGGACTCGGAAGTCTGAATGAAATGCTTAAAAACTGTTTTTTTTCTTCTTCTTTCTTTAACTGCAGATATCCTTCGCCATAATCAAAGATTAAGGAATGAATCCATCCGTTATTGGAGCAATATCCCATTTATCACCATGCCACTCAGCCGTGCACATGGCAAATCATTTGCACACCGCAGTGAGCTGAAGCATGCAAAGCGGATTGTAGTGAAGCTGGGTAGTGCTGTCGTGACTCGAGGAGATGAGTGTGGCTTGGCCCTTGGGAGGCTGGCATCTATAGTGGAGCAGGTAATTTTGTAACTGAAATGGAATGGTTTTAACTTGAGACACCTGGAGACTGTTGAATGGCAGAGAAGATTGTAGGAAAAAAATAATCATAAAACGGTTACAACTTTTTAAAGAAACGTATTGGCCTTTCTCTTTTTCATCCCCTTGTGCTGTGGTAGTGTACACCTTGTAACTCAGTAAATAAACAAGTATGGTGGGTTGACTCCCGCAAGCTGACTGACATCCAGGTAGTCCTGGCACAATGGCTGCTTGGAAAGTCATCTTCTTACCTCCCTCACCGTCTGCTCTTTCATCTTTTGTTACCCTACTTTTATTTATGAGGATGATGTTATATTGTATGGAATATCCCTTTGGCAGGTTCACGTCAATGTGCCAGCTGTGTCTCATCTGAATTTCTTGCCCACCCTAGCCTATTTGCTGGCATGAGGCAGAGTAGGGAAAAAGAAAGCTTTGATGCTCTGGAAGCACTATTCAGCAATAGCCAAAACATCGGTGTGTTATCAACACTGTTTTAGTCCCCAAATCCAAAACAGTTTCATGTGGGCTTCTGTGAAGGAAGTTAACTCTGTCTCAGCCAGACTCAGCACAGAAGGAGATACTCTGACAGTGAGCTGTTTTTTTTTTTTTTTTTAATGCAACAGATAAGACATGACTCAGGCACTGGTTGAATCTTGTGGGAATATGGCACTGAAGTATATGAATTCTGTAGAAAGAATAAAAACTTCTTGATTACTTGAGCATTTGCAGACTTCTTCCAGTAAAAATCTTGAAACTTCATTACTTGTAGGAAAAGCTGATGGGATCAACAAACAGATTGGTCCTGCAAAATGAAATGAAGATTTTGGGGGGATTGGATATGTCTTCTATGGGAAGTGAGGTTCGCATAACACATTATATTCTTGTAAGACATTTAGCTTTAGGACTATGAAAGTAACTTGGCCAGATACGTGTTTGGATGAAGCAGTAAAAAGCTGTACTGTCAGAGTTAGCTCTACAGTAAAATAAAAGCTCTTGGAATGGATGGTAGATAAGAAAGTTGGGGATATGGCTTTTCTGTACTTTATCTTTCATTATCTATGGCAATGGAGGTAGAGGGCCAAGAGTTATCGAAATGTTGCTATGTAACATGTATTGTGAAGGTTCAAGCATGATTGTCATAAAAACTGGTAGTGTGAAAAGAAAGTTTAGCAGAAGCTATGGATTGCATGCAGTCTTCTACATAGTTCCTAAGCAGTTAGGAAGGTGTACAGGAGGGTGGTTGTCTTGCTTTGTGCATCCATGAATAAGCAGAATATTTTTGTCAGCAGGAATTGGTGAGCATGTAATAGCTGTAGTACCCAGAACTGTCAGGCTAGCAATGGTCTTACTCTACATCATAATTTTGTTCTATGTACTTACAGGTGTCAATGCTGCAGAATCAGGGCCGAGAGATGATGATTGTTACCAGTGGTGCTGTAGCTTTTGGAAAGCAGCGGTTGCGTCATGAGATTTTGCTTTCTCAGAGTGTGAGGCAAGCACTTCATTCAGGCCAGAGTCAGCTAAAAGATATGGTGAGTGGTTGGTGGCAGTCCCACTTTTCCTTGAGTGTTGGGTAGAACATATTCAAGTCACTGTCTAACAGATATTCTTTATCTTTGTAGGCTATTCCAGTCTTAGAGGCCCGAGCCTGTGCAGCAGCTGGCCAGAGTGGACTAATGGCTCTGTATGAAGCCATGTTTACACAGTACAGCATCTGTGCAGCTCAAGTAAGGGATTCCTTCTTTCCTAGGCTGACTTGCTACTTCACTTAGTGATAGCGTTGTTAGCCGGCATGGGTTCATGAGAGGAAAGTCCTGTTCATCTAACATAATCATAGAATGGTTTGGTTTGGAAGGGACCTTAAAGATCAACTAATTCCAATCCTCTGCCATGGGCAGGGCCACCCTCCACTAGGTCAGGTTGCCCAAAGCCCCATCTAACCTGGCCTTAAACACTTCCAGGGATGGGGCGTCCACAGCCTCTCTTGGCAGCCTATGCTGGTGCCTCAACACCCTCATAATAAAGAACTTCTTCCTTTTATCTAAATCTACACTCTTTTAGTTTAAAGCTGTACCGCTTGTGCTATCACTACACTCCCTGACAAGAGTCCCTTCCCAGCTTTCCTGTAGCACCCTTTAAGTAACAGTCTGTAAAGTCTTCCTGGAGCCTTCTCTTCTCCTGGCTGAACAACCCTAACTCCTTCAGCCAGCCTTCATAGGAGAGGTGCTCCAGCTCCTTCTTGATCAACCTTGTGGCTCTCCTCTGGACTTGCCCTGATAGGTCCATGTCCTTCTTGTGCTGGGGTCACCAGAGCTCAACACAATACTCTAGGTGAGGTCTCACAAGAGCAGAGCAGAGGGGAAGAATCACCTGCTTTCACCTGCTGGCCACACTTCTTTTGATGCAGCCCAGGATATGCCTGGCTTTCTGGGCTGTAAGTGCACATTGCTGGCTCATGTTGAGCTTCTTGTCAACAATCACCCCAAAGCACTTCTCCTCAGGGCTGTTTTCATTCCATTCTCTGCCCGGCCTGTATTTGTGCTTGGGATTGCCCCAGTCCAGATGCAAAACCTTGCACTTGGCCGTGTTGAACCTCATGAGGTTTGCACAGGCCCACCTCTCAAGCCTGTCAAGGTCCCTCTGGATGGCATCCTTTCCCTCCAGTGTGTCAACTGTACCACACAGCTTGGTGTCATCAGCAAATTTGCTGAGGGTGCACTCAATCCCACTGTCTGTGTCACAAAGACATTAAACGGTGCCAGTCCCAGTACTGACCCTGAGGAACACCAGGCATTACCGATTTCCACCTGGACATTGGGCCGTTGACCGCAACTCTTTGAGTGTGACCATCCGGCCAATTCCTTACCCACCAAGTGGTCCATCCGTCAAATAAACGTGTTTTCCAATTCAGAGTCACGGATGTCATGGAGAACAGTGTCAAATGCCAAACGCTTTGCACAAGTCCAAGTAAAAGATATCATTTGCTCTTCCCCTATCCAACAACGCTGTAACCACATCAAAGAAGGCCACCAGATGTGTCAGACAATAATTTTCTTTTATGACAAGGTTACTCGCCTAGCTGACCAAGGGCCAGTTCTGGATTTCAGCAGAGCTTATGATACTGTTTCTTATAGTATCCTTCTGGACAAAATGTCCAGCATACAGCTAGATAAATACAGTGGGTGAGCAATTGGCTGACAGTTTGGGCTCAAAGGATTACAGTAAATTGGGCTACATCAGGCTGATGACCAGTCAGTAGTGGGGTTCCACAGAGCTCCATTTCAGGGCCAGTTCTCCCTTTTTTTTTTTTTTTTTAATTATCTGGATGCAGGACTCAAATGCATATTTAGTAAGTTTGCAAATGGCATTAAGTTGGGAGGAGCTGTCGTTGGATTGTCGTAGGAGTTGGATTCAATGATACTCATGGGTCCCTTCCAGCTCAGGATATTCTGTGGTTTGCTTTTTTCTCCGTGTTTAAATGCTACAGTCTTTACTGGGATGATACAGGAAGTCGGGAAGCACTCCATAGTTCTGGAATGGCAGAAAGCTGTGATGGGGAGGTTCAAACTGGAAAAATGTCTTTACCATGAGGGTGGTCAATCACTGAAACAGGGTGCCTGGCAAAGTGGTTGATGTCCCATGCCTGTCAATGCCCTTAATAAGATGCTTTAGCTTTTGTGTAGCCCTGAAATGGTGAGAACTTGATGATCAGTTGGACTCGATGATCTTTGAAGGTCCCTTCAAACTGAATTATTCTGTTCTTTCTCAGTAGTCTTTACTTACCTTAAATACACTGAGAACACAGCATCACATCAACTGTAAGGCCCTATTTGTTTAGATACTTAATGAATTTAAGAGCCTAGTATAAAGTCTCACTTGCAGGAATTCCTCCCCATAATACAGTGTAACTGATACCACTAAAATGTTTACAGTATAGCTAAAATTACCATAGACTGCACTGGATTATAATCTTGGTCAAGTCTATAGACAGCTATCATTCCTTTGATTTAAGAGATAATTTCATTTCTACCAAAAAGTCAGTGCACACATTGATTCCAAATGTTGTAACATCTGCATAATGGAATTATTTACCTAGTTCTCAAACGTCCAGTGGCAAAGTAAAAAATAAAAATGGCTTTTAATGATTATCATCGACATCTGTGTTCTGCCTATGTTTTAATTTTATTTTTTATTTTTTTCCAAGCTGATTCCTGAAGCCTCTGATCTGTTTGCTTGAAAAAGGCCATTATAGGCTCCAGTAGAAGTTGTCATGCAAATCTGAAAATGTTGTGGAAAGAATATTTCTCATTTGCATTCTCAATCTTTTAAAATTGGCTTATGGTTTCTTGGTGACCCAAAGGGCTTGAATGGTCCATTACATTACTATGTATGTTTATATTTTTCTCAGGATAAGTGATAGGCTAAGTATATATTAAGTCTTTCTCCTCCTTTTAGATTTTAGTCACCAACCTGGATTTCCATGACGAACAGAAGCGTCGGAACTTAAATGGAACTTTACATGAACTTTTAAGAATGAATATTGTCCCTATAATTAATACTAATGATGCTGTTGTTCCACCTCCAGAGCCGAACAGTGATCTGCAGGGGGTAAATGTGGGTAAAGTATTGCAAGGGGGTGGATTCTGCTTGTAGATTGTACGGCACTAATTTGTAGTTTACTAACACTGTAATTGGGGACCTCTGGAGCCTGCAGCAGGGAAACAAACACACGCAATTAGTAATGTGGACAGAGGGACCAGAAAACTCTGCTGACCTGTCTGTCTGCTTCTAGCATGATACATTGTTGTGGGTTAGAAGAAGGCCAGATATTACCTGTTCTGCCAAAAGCAAGTATGCCTGGTTTGGTTTTCACAGAATATTTGAGGTTGAAAGGAACTTCTGCAGATCATCATGTTTCAGAGCACTGGAACAGGCTGGCCAGGGTGGTTGCAGAATCTCCTTCTCTGGAGATATTCAAGGCCCATCTGGACGCCTCTCTGGGCAACCTGCTCTAGGGAACCTTCTTTGGCAGGGGGATTGTACCCAATGATCTCCTGAGGTCCCTTCCAACTCGTACAGTTCTGTGATTCTGTGAACACCTGTGCTTATAGCATGGTCAGTTAGTACCTCTTGTTCTTTAATTGGGCACCCAAGGTGGAGAATGTGGGTACTGCTCTGACTGCCTGTTGTTTTGATACCGTTTGACTGTTTTCCAAAAGACTACTTACTTTCATGAAAAAATCATCTTCTAAGAGTTTTTAGTGAGTAGAACCAAAGCAGTTCATAAGGATTTGGTAGTGCTGAGGTAGCTTGCTTTTGTATGTTTTAGCCAGATTTCCCAGTTCTTCCCACTATTCAGTATTCTTGACCTGTGTGTATTCATTGCAGGTGATTAGTGTGAAGGATAATGACAGTCTGGCAGCACGACTGGCTGTTGAAATGAAGACTGATCTCCTGATTGTTCTCTCAGATGTAGAAGGTTTGTGAGACATTTCTTTATCACCCAGCAGAAAAACATGTCCTCTGCTTTTGTTCCTCTGGCACTCGCTAGGACTAATGCAACTACTCAGAGCTTCAGTTAGTTCATTCAACCACCCAGCTTTTAGGCTGTAGGGTGTGCCTGGGACTATTCTCTGAAATGACGGGTAATAGCCAGCATGCCTGAGGGAGGTGTGCCCCATGAACTGCTCTGCCTGGTGGCCAAGCTTCAGGAGGAGCTAGGGAGACTGAGAAGCAAATGGGAGCCAAAGAAGGTCATAGATCAATGGATCTATGCTCTCCCTCTCTGGAACACACATACCAATTTAGAAAAACCACTGCTGATGTGGGTCCAGTATCTGATCCACATTGGGATAAAGGCAGCAGCTAGAGGGGGACACCAAGGAGTCGAAGCAAGTTACTCCATGGAGCTATAAGAGGAGCCACTGCTTGCACAATCAGCTTCCATTACAAAACAAGTATGAGGCTCTGGGTATTGTTAGACAATGGATGTGAGAAGATGGAAGAAGGGGTTTCTGTGCAAGTTCCACCAAGGTCAGATCAACCAGCTCCTTGTAGCAAGTGCAGGATCAAGGCCAGTGTTGTGAAGAAATAGTGCCAAGTTATAGTCATAGTTGACTGCCTTCTGAAGGGAACAGAGGCTCCCATCTGCAGACCAGACCATCTTTTTAGAGAACTTTTCTACCTCCCTGGGGCTTGGATCAGGGGCATTGCTAATGAGCTTACGAGCTTAGTTCAAACTTCAGATTATTACCTACTCCTGCTCTTTCATGTGGGTACCAACAAAGTTGCAGCAAGAAGTCTGTGTTCAATCAAAATAAACTTCAGGGCCCTGGGAAGATAGCTAAAAGATTCAGAATCACAGATACTGTCTAGCATTTTGGGATATATTAAACACAGCATAGCCAGCTGGTCAAAAGAGGTGATTCTCCCACTGTATTTGGCGAAGCCTCTCCTTCAATATTGTGTGTGATTCTGGGCTCTACAATATAAAAAGAATGTTAAGATCCCTGGAAGTGTACAGAGGAGGGCAACAAAGCCGGTAAAAGGATTGGAAGGCATGCCCTGTGTGGGTGCTATGGTACTTCTGCTAGCTTCTCAGAATTGTATATGGTCATGAGTAATACTCCTGACTCTAAATACATAGTCTTTCCCTGCATATAAGCCAAACACTGTTCTACAATTGTTTGCTGCTTCTGGCAGTGGATTCTGTCTTTCAGTGATTTATGGGTACTTTACATGTCCTGGATATTGCTTTCCAGATGCCTGGAGCTTGCTAGCTTTTCTTTCTCCCAGACATGCGGCTGATACTGGTCTAGTCTTGTGAGCTGTGCTGCCATGAAGTCTGTAACCTGTTGATGTTGAAGGTGCTTTTCTAGAAAGAGGAAGGTAGTAGGTACAGTTTCACACCAGGACATAAACAAAATCGTATAGTCTTTTTATCATCTCCAGACATGTTTCCTTCAGTGGCTTCTGGACTTTGGTCCATATTGTAGGCCCTGAGAAGTAAGGAGGTTGGCTTTTCATAACCACAGTTTCTTCCAGCTGTTTCGGTTGGATTTCATGGTTGATTCTAGTTGAAATGACTGCCTCAGAAAAAAAATAACAAAAACGATAGTCCAAACAACTTATTAAAAAAACAAACAAACAGAAAACCACTCCCATTTCCTCACAACTTATTCATTTGATGCGGTATCTTGTTTATGGAAAGAAGTGTCCTTTCCTTCTCAAGCTATCAAGGAAGAGCTCAGGTACTCTTCACTTGTGCACTTTAATCTGTGACATGTTTGTTCACATAGAACTTCTGGGAAGTTTGGTGGTAGAGTTTAGGGTTTACATGTTAGGTAAACAGAAGTATCACTCAACTCAGAGCATAGTTAAATAAAATTACTATATTTATTTAAAATTAATGTGTGTGTCTATAGTCTTGCGTCCTTTCTTTGCAGAACTCAATAGTTAGCCTTTATATGTATTTCTAGGTTGCCCAGTTTATCAGTGTACAACACAGCATTCAGGAGTATCATCTGAGATTTTAGGTGAAGAGGACTATCGTTTGTTCCGTTGTGCACTCTTGTGTGTAAGCCCTGATTCTGAACCATATAAAAGCTGCAAATTCTTCCTGGTTTTCTCTCTAACCTTACTGAAATGTCAGTACTTCCCAGCTTATGTGATACTATTTGGCATGTGGATATTCTGTTGCCTCGTACTAGCTACAATTTTGGCAAAGTTACACATCTTGAGCCTGCATGGTAGTGTTTCATCCTTTCAGTTCCACAAAAGGAGGGTTCAGTGGAAGTTTTGTATCCTGTAAAGTGGAATACAGCTTTTTAGCCTCAAAGGCTTTATTTATTTTTCACTGGTGAGCTTTGGAACAGAAGATATGTAACATTAACAGTTTTTTATTATTCATTTCAGGACTCTTTGACAGCCCTCCAGGATCTGATGATGCAAAGCTCATTGACATATTCTACCCAGGAGACCAACAATCTGTGACATTTGGAACCAAATCCCGGGTGGGAATGGGAGGCATGGAAGCCAAGGTAGAAATTTAGAACACTTATTTTCTTATTGAGAGGAAAAGGCAGATGTGGAAAGGGGACTTGATAATACAAGATTGAGAGGAGTGGCTGATAGAGCAGATAATTGTGTTGCTATTCAGAGGAACCTTGACAGGCTGCAGATAGGGGCAGGCAGGAACCTTTAGAAGTTCAGTAGAGGGAAATGCCAAGCCCTACCCCTAGGGAGGAACAACTGTATTCACCAGCACTGGTGGTTGTATGTCTGTGCTCAAAAGGTCTCTGGAGTTCAATCCAGTTGGCAGCTGGTCACAAGCAGCGTTCCAGAAAGTTGCCTGGCAGAAAAGGACTTGGGGGTGTTGTGTTGGTCAACATCTTGTTGAACAGGAGCTAGCAGTATGCCCAGGAGGCCAAGATGGCCAATAACATCCTGGCTTGTATCAGAAATAGCACAGCCAGCAGTACAATGGAAGTGATGGTCCGTCTGTACTTGGCAGCGGTGAGACCACACCTTGAGTACTGTGCTTGGTGTTGGTCCCCCTCATGTGATGGTTTTACCTTGCTAGGCAGCTGAACTCCACCACAACCACTCTCTCACTCCCCCTCCTCAGAAGAGGAGGGGAAGAAGAAAAGGAAAGAAACAATTCACGGGTCGAGATAAGGATAATTTAATTAAAGGCAAAAATATTATTAATTAATTAGTTTGACTAAAAGGAAAAAAAAAAGAGAAAGGGGAAAAGGGGAAAAAAATAAAAACAACAAGCAAAGGCTGTGTGGAAGTGCAGAGGAAAGAAATTACTCTCTGCTTCCCACAAATGAGCGATGCTTGACCACGTCCTTGAAGCAGGGCCTCAACACACTTAGCTGTTGTTCTGGAGGACAGATGTTTTCACAACGAGAGCCCACCCCTCCCCTCCCCTCCCCTCTTTTTCTTTTTTCCACCTTGTATTGCTGAGTGTGACATCAGATGGTATGGAATATCCCTTTGGTTGGTGTAGGTCAGCTGCCCTGGTGATGTTCCTTGTCTTTTGGCCACCCCAGCTTGCTAGCTCTGGGAGGTGTTAGAGGGAGTCCTGATGCTGTGCCAGTATTGCTCAGCAGCAGACACGACACCGGTGTGATACCAGTGCTGTTCTAGCTACAAGTGCAGGGCACAGCATTGTATGGGCTGCTGCAGGGAAAGTTAACTCCATCCCAGCCAGACCCAGTACACATCACTAGAATAAAGATACTGAGTTTCTGGGAATACACTCAGAGAAGAGCAGCAAAGCTGGTGAAGGAACTAGAAAATGACGTGAGGAACAGCTAAGGGAACTGGGATTTAAGTCTGGAAAGAAGGCGGCAGTGGGGAGGCCACACTGACCTCTACAGCTACTGAAAGGAGGTTTTAGCAAGGTGTTGGTCTCTTTTCTAAAGTGACAAGTGATAGGGTGTGAGGGAATGGCCTCGAGTTGTGCCGGGGAGGTTTAGGTTGGATATCAGGAAGCATCTCTTCATGGAAGGGGTGGTTAGACATTAGAACATGCTGCCCAGGAAAGTGGTAGAGTCCCCATCCTTAAAAGTATTTAAGAGACAGGTGGACATAGCACTTAGGGATATGATTTAGTGGTAGCATTAGGTTGATGGTTGGACTTAAGGGTCTTTTCCAACATAAGCGATCAAAGTGGAGCAAAAATTCTTGTTGAAAATGGGATTCAGATAACAAGTGCATTTTCGGGAGCTAGCTCTGTCCTTCATTGTAGGTGAAAGCAGCTCTGTGGACCCTCCAAGGAGGCACCTCTGTAGTGATTGCAAATGGAACGCACCCAAAGATCTCGGGTCATGTCATCACAGATATTGTGGAAGGGAAGAAAGTTGGAACTTTTTTTTCAGAGGTAAAACCTGCAGGTGAGTACAGAAGTAACATGTACATTGGTAGCTGTAGAGACTTCTTGAGAGTCTAGGGTTGAAATTTGGCTAGGCCTGCCTATTCAACAAATGGGAAACTATGCTCTGCTTGACAAATTAATTTTTAATGTTGGAATAGAACATCTTGAATCCTCTGCTTGGGTTCCTCCCAGCTGATGACTTGCTGCATCAGACTTGCATTCAAAGTACTAAGTAGAATTTGTATTATTTTTAGTCTTAGAGGTTATCATCTATTATTGACGAATTCAGGGTGAAAGTGTGCATATAGACTGTACCGCTGAACTAAGATACTGTGTAGTTTTATTTTTTATCATAAGTTCTTTTTATGACTCAGTCTTTTGCTACTGTGTGTAGGAATGTTTTCCTGCCTCTGTGTTGCTGTGACAATGTAACAACAGCCGCAGAAAGTCAGACCAAAGATCTGTGATCCTAGCAGAACAGAATGAGTATAGAGTGCTACTTGTGACTTGCACTTTAAGACAAGCAAATGCCTTGGAGTATAAAAATGCTTAATGGATTTCTTGTAAAAATTGGCCATATCCTTTGAACCCATATAAACACTTTGCATCCATGGGTCACAGCAGTCACGAGCCTTAACTAGGTATTGTGTGTAAACTCTGGAGCTAGCACTACGTGAAGAACTGCTTCCCTTATTTTGTGTGTGTTTGTGGGCAGGAGGAGTGTTGAAATTTGCTTCCTGCTAGCTTTTGATGCCCCCACCTTCTGTATGGAAAGACAACATGGGTGATCGATCTCTGTTCAACTTCTATGATATGAGACATTGTCTTTTCCCTCATCATCTCTTTTTCACGTGAAAAAGGTTTTTTTCTTAGTCCTTTTCTACAGAAACTGTTCCAAAAGTTTCACGATCTCTGTTTCTCTTGGCTGAAACTGTTTTTATTCTACTGTGACCTTTTTAAGATGGGCAAAAATAAAATTTTGTGTAGCATCCAAGAGGCAAATGAACCTTCAGTTTATGAGATAGCAAGGCTAACTTTGAGTTTTGATTAGATTGGTGATGATTTTTGTTACCTTTCCTAGGCCTTTTCCAAAAGCTTGAACAGGTAAGTTGCTGTTCGACGCTGATGAGCATTGATGTTTTCATAGGATTATGTGCAGTATTGAGGCCTGGTTTCCCCTTTTGCTTCTGCATTGCTTCATGTTTATCTGCTTTGAATTGTACTTGCTATTTTGTTGCATAGTGGCTGCAAAGGAATCACAGGCTGGTTGAGGTTGGAAGGACCTCCAGAGGTCACTTGGTCCAACAGCCCTGCTCAAGCAGAGCCACCCAGAGCTGGTTTTCCAGGACCACGTCCACACAGCTTTTGAAACCTCACAAAGACTGTGACTCCACGACCTCCCTGGGCAACCTATGCTAGCGCTCAGGCACTCTCACAATGAAAAGGTATTTACTGATGTTCAGGACACCACAGGAGGGGAGCCTCCTATGTTTCAGTCTGTGTCTGTTGCCTCTTTTTTGTTTGTTGGATACCAGTTAGAAAAGTCTAGCTTTGTCTTCTTTCCACCTGCCCTTCATGTATTTACAGACATCAGTGAGATCCCCTCCAAGCCTTCTCTTCTCCAGGCCAAACAGTCCCAACTCTCCTAGCCTGTCCTCATAGGAAAGGTGCTTCAGTTCCTTATCATCCTCATGCCCCTCCATTGGACTCTTTCCAGTGTGTCCAGGTCTCTCTTGTACTGGGAGGCCCAGACCCGGCACTCCAGGTGTGGCCTCACACCTGGGTAGAGGGGGAGGATCACATTTCTTGACCTGCTGGCAATACTTTGCCTAATGCCACCTAGGGTACTTTGCTGCTTTTGCAGCAAAGGCACACTGCTATTTTGTGTTCAGGTTGGTGTCCACCAGGAAACTTAGCTCCTTTTCTGAAAAGTTCCTTTCCAGGAAAAAGGGTGATATCAACGCTTTTCACTTTGTCCTACTGCAATAAATTTTGCATCAGTTATAAAGCTTTTCATCTTGTAATCCCATTTGTCAGACAGTTACAAATATGGCGAACAGCAAAAGTAAATGTGAAACTTTACTGTGACCCTTTCTCTACCATGGAATGTGGTTACTCCCATTCTTTCTTTGTCTTCTATCTTCCAAAACACACTTTAAATATTCAGGTAAGTTTTTGTAAAATAAACTCTTACCTCCTTACACGTGTCACTTTCTTTCAAAGAACAAGAAAATACACTCTATAAAATATGGCCTCGCTTTAAAAAGCTCTTTGAACACTCCTTAATTAAGTCTTATTAATCAAGTGTCCGCTAGTTCTTTTCTTACACTTCCCACTATACCTCCTGTTATTTTCCTTAACATGGGAATTCCTGCTCTGGCAGTTTCTGTAGGACACTTCTTAAATAGTCCAGGCATATTAATCGCATTTCAAATCATCAAGTCATCTACAGACAATTTCAATAGAGTGTAAAAATGAAAACATAGCTTATCCATGAGCTCCTTGAGAACTCCTTAGTGAAATGCTGCGTGAGCCTTTTGACTTGTTGCTTCTGTTTCTGTTTCAAAACTTGTTCTGTATCATTTCAGTTTGAGACAGATTCTTTGATATCCATGCCAAGAAAAAAACCTTTCTTCTGTAGGAGCCCTTCAATGTACACAATGTACAAAAGATTGTTTTGCAATCTTTTCTCTTTTCAGTAGTTATATAATTACCCTTTTTCAAAAGATGCCTCCCTGTTTTCAGTAGCCTCCTACGCCCTAAGATTTAGCCGTCCTTGTATTCTTTTGCTCTTTGTCAAGTCTTTTTGATACAAGCTGTATACTTGTTTGTCCCCTGTCACATGAATGATCTTACTGAATCTCTGCGATGCCTCGAAAAGGGCTGTGCTCGGGGACCATGGCAGCATCTTGGTATCTGATACAGATTTTCCTATTCTGGCATACAGTAAATTTCTTTTATATGTCTATTAAAACCATAGCTGTTTTCCTGCTTTGAGTAAGGGGTTGGAAGACGAAAGGTTAGCGTTCATTTCCTTCCACATGGGCTGTAACCTTTGTCTGCATGTCTTGTGGTTGTGTGTGTTTGTTTGTTTGTTTTGGCAGGCCCTACAGTAGAGCAGCAGGGTGAAATGTCTCGAGCTGGTGGCAGGACCCTGGCAGCTCTGCAGCCTGAGCAGGTGAGAGAACAGTATGTCTTCACTCTTTAAGGTTGTGAACATGTGGCAAGTTTTAAAATACAGATTCATAACACAAATGGGTCCTGGAAAAAATCACCTGGCTCCAAGTATTCAGGTAGTCAAGACAGTGAGAAAATGTGTCAGAAATGAGCTAAAGTGAACCAGATGTCAAACACCATGGACTTCATATAAGAATGCAATTCAGAAACTTTTATCTTTCAGAGAGCGGAGATTATTTATCGTCTTGCTGACTTATTAACTGATCAGAGAGAAGAAATTCTCTTGGCAAACAAAAAGGACTTAGAAGAAGCTGAAAATAAAGGTAATACTACGGGTCCTTTCATGGTACTCCTGTTGTCATGAGCTTATCTGGGCCTCAAAGAAAATGAGCAGAACTAGAATATTCTGTCACCTGCAATTGGATATTATGGATATGTCACAGTTGAAAAGTGAACCCAGGACTTTGAGAGCTTGTCAGTGTAAACAGCTGCAGCTTCCATAATTACATGAGATGTCTTTATCAGAGAAGATAGAGAGGCCTTTTGAAAACAGCAACCCACAGCACTGTTTATAAAAATAATAATAAAAAAAAAAATAGTGTTTCCTTTTGCCAAAGGAGGCTTACTTTAGAAATTAAATATAGGAAGTATCTTCCCTATTATTGTCATGCATGAAATAGCATGAATATTCTCCTGGGCTGGTTAACGTAATGTTTGGCCCCTGTGGGGAAGGTTGTTACCTAAAAATGATGCTTTCCAGAAAGAACCATATTACCTTCTGACTGAGGAAAGTACAGTTCAGGCAGCATAGAATAAATCCTTTCTTTTGTGTTAGAGTGGTGCACCAAGAAGCTGGTCCTGGGTTAGAAAATGTGTGGAACTGGCACATTACAAATTGCAACGTTCAGTAAAAGACATATGGCAACAATTTTCTACTGATGAGACTGCCTGGAGGGATATTTCTGAGTAAACTTCCTACGTGAATGTGTTCAGACTAGAAAACTCTGGCAGCTCTTGCCTAATCTGAAATGCTATGTGTTCCTCTGCTCTTTGGGATTTCTATCTGTGAAATAGAAAGAGGCAATTATTTCCCTTCCAGGAATATTGTAAGAGTAGAAATTTGTAAGAAATTCAGGTACACGGCTGTGTAACAGTACTAGAAATAGGACAGACTTTGTCTTTGCGGATGTTACTTCATATGCAAATCATTCATATCATGTTAGGTGTATATGTGATGGTAGGTGAAATCATTGTCAAATTTGAGCAGTTTTATTGTAGCTAATAAACTAAATGCTTTACATTGTTCATCTTAGGTAGGTTTCTTGCTATGGTGTGGGAAACAGATGAATTTTTTCCTAGTTTGACCATTAGGTCACTTTTATCTTGAAACCAGGCAGATAAATCTATCTTGAGCACAACTTTTTCTTTCTTCTAGGAAGATTGGCACTTCCTTTGTTGAAACGTCTGAGTCTGTCTACATCAAAGCTGAACAGCTTGGCTATTGGGCTACGTCAGATTGCAGCATCTTCACAGGACAGCGTCGGCCGCATAATTCGGAGAACACGAATAGCAAAGGATCTAGAGTTGGAGCAGGTGACAGTGCCTATTGGGGTCCTTCTCGTGATTTTTGAGTCCCGTCCTGACTGTCTTCCACAGGTATGTGAGGAGGGCAGAGAGATCTTTGATAACAAAAGTGTATTTCTATTGGTGAGTTATTGGAAGGCTGCAAGAAGTCTTGCCTCAAAAGACTTTTGCTTGTATTCCTCTGAAATGAATTTTGTTGTCATCCCAATTTTTTTTTTCTACAGACACATTCTTGGGACTTGCTTCTGCAATGCTGAAAGTTATTCAGGGTTGGTTTTTGATAGCCAACATAGAGAAGGAGTTAGCTTACATTCAGGTGGTGTGGTTTCTGCATGTGTCTTATAACATAGGTTCCCTTCCTAACTTGCAGCTTATGAGGTTCCTACCAATGAGCACTTTCCTTTCCATGCCGAATACAACTGAATTGCAGGCTATGATTAAACATCAAACGTTTAATAAAGATTGTTAATAACAAATTGCAACTGATGAGAATATATGCTAAAAAAATGAGCACAGAAAGTAGAAGTTCTAGGCTTTGAGTGGTCTGTCCCATACTGATACTGCATGTTTGCACAGAGGCATAATGATAGCTTTTATTCACTTGTGGAGAGATGAGTCTAGGCTCTTATTGATACTATTTTTAGCAAGACTGATTGAGCATTTCTCTAACATATGAGCAAGTGTTTGAGGAGCAAGGGATGGGTATGGGCACTTAAAAAGAGACTGCCAAAGGACAGCTTCATATTTTATAAATGAATTCGTGAGTGTTGGTCCTCGTTTCATACTGAAGGGGAGTATGCTGTAGGTAAAGTTCATGTGAAAGGAAAAGGCACTAGTCTCCCTTGTCTGCCATTATTACTTCCTTGCTGCTAGCTCTGTTCTTCATAGAAAACCAGTATGTTTCCTTGTCAAATTCTAGTCTGCCTTCCTAGACTCCAGCCTTTGCCTCCTGGGTCTCTTGCCTTGCATAGCCAATCTCTCCCCTTCTCCTCTTCTTCTTTATCTCATTTGTAAACCTTTTGTCAGGCTGATTCTTACTGGCTTCCCACCCCCTGACCTTTTTCATTATCTTTTTTTTTTCCTCAAGTTCTCCGATGCAACTTCAGAGGATCATATTTGATACTTTTGCATCTGAATAATATGGTTTCTGTCCCATGCTGTAGCTGATAGTAGGATGGACTCTGAGTGCAGAGGAGAGGTTGCTTCCTCCATAGTTTACTATTGCATCTTGTACTGGTTTGGGTAAGCAATTACAGAGGAAATTTGACTTCTCCACAGAGTTGTGTGTGCCTGATAGCCAGCTGGAGATAGCATACACAGAATTGTGTCAGTGCTCAGAGTTTGGTCTTGAGTTGCAGTAAAGGTGAAACAACTGCAGACTAACAGTTTAGCTTCTAATGAGCATATACAAATAGCATGTTTGCCTCTAATACTTACAAGACGAAGTTCTGAGATCATATTTCACAGACTGCTTCCTATAGATTTCAAGAAATCCGATCGTTCTGCAGTATAGCCATGCTCTATTATTATTTAAAGGGAACAAACTGTTTTGAAAACCCATTACAGATTGGATTTTTTAATTTAAATAAGCTTGTCTGCAGCTTTCCTTTGTGATGCTGATCTTTGGAGAGGCAGATTCTTAACAAGATACAATCAAATTGCATTTTAATGTCTAGTTTTATATGTTAAAGACGCACAGTATTTGGGTACGGCAAGGTTCCTAGATCATTGTCATTTAGTCATCTTTCCGAAGTATTCCTTATTTTTTCAGTATTCTTTTCAAATTGCAGAGAGCAGGATGAGGTAGAATATCAAACATGGTGACTGTTTTTACCCAGAGGACACTAGTAGGGAAAAGGAGTTCGTCTGAGTTGACCTTGACATGCTTAAGAGGTTGGCCCGTGAGAACCTCACGAAGTTTAAGAAGGCTAAGTGCAAGGTTCAACACTCATCAAGGCACTCCCAAGAATGAATGCAGGCTGGCTGATGAGTGGATTGAGAGCAGCCCTGCAGAGAAGGACTTGGGAGCATTGATGGCCATGAGCCAGCGATGTGCAGTTGTAGACCAGAAAGCCAGCTGTATCCATTTTGATATATCACATCAAAAGAAGTATGACCAGAAGGTCCAGGGAGGTGATTCTCACTCTCTACTCCACTCCTGGTGAGGCCCCACCTGCAGTGCTGCATTCAGCTCTGGGGGCTCCAACATAAGAAATAAATCTGTTAGAGCATGTCCAGAGGAGGGCCACTAAGGTGATGAGGGCTGGAGCACCTCTGCTATGAAGACAGGCTGAGAGAACTGGGGTTGCTTAGCCTAGAGAAGAGAGGGCTCTGAGGAGACCTCAGAGTGGCCCTCTAGTACCTAAAGTGGGCTTTAGGAAAGCTGGGGAGGGACTTTTGTCAGGGAGTGTAGTGACAGGACAAGGAGTAATGGCTTTAAACTGAAAAAGGATAGATTAAGATTAGATAAAAGGAAGAAATTCTTTACTATGAAGGTGGTGAGGCACTGGAAAAGGCTGCCTGGGGAAGTTGTGGATGCCCCATCCCTGGAAGTGTTTAAGGCCAGGCTGGATGGGGCTTTGAGCAATCTGATCTAGTGGGAGGTGTCACAGAATCATAGAATGGTTTGGGCTGGAAGGGAATTTAAAGGTCATCTACTCCCCCCCCCACCTAGCCCCCGCCATGGGTAAGGACACCTTCTGGTTATAAACGTGAAATCGATGCGATAAAATAAAAGGCTACTGTTCTAGACAGCACAACAAAAATGTTCTTCATAGGAAGAGCTTATTAGCTACTTCTGGCTGGAATGACTGAGGATAAGAGTTCTTGCATCTGAAGTAGTTTTTTACAGCTACCGAATTTGTGCCAGAGCCTATGTTCAGGGTTTCTGTCGACTTAGTCACTGCAATCTCCCTTTGCCAGTAGTACCCTGAAGTTCAAGTTTGTTCCTGAAATGTTAAGATACTTCATTTCTGGAGTTACATATTCTGACTTGGAAAAATTTCTTGGTGCTATATATTAATATTGAGAAAGTCAGCAGAATTCAAAATCCTGTTCTTACTCTGTTTTGCAGATGTTATTCTCACAGAAGAGTCAGATCACTTTTTCTCTTATTTTTTTCTTCTTTTTTTTTTTTTTTTTAATTCCATTCTGACAGGTGTCTGCTTTGGCCATAGCTAGTGGAAATGGCTTGCTACTAAAAGGAGGGAAAGAGGCTGCATATAGCAATCAAATCCTTCACCATCTGACACAAGAAGCACTCTCCATTCATGGAGTCAAAGATGCAGTGCAACTAGTAAGTGTCTAGAATTAAATCAACAACTTTTTTGCTGTGGCATGTATAAAAAGCACAGGCAGAGCTTGATAATTCAGGCCATTGACTGTTTGTGTCACAACTTTCGCAGGTGAATACAAGAGAGGAAGTAGAAGATCTCTGCCGTTTGGATAAGCTGATAGATCTAATCATTCCACGTGGTTCATCCCAGCTAGTCAGGAATATCCAGAAAGCTGCTAAGGGAATTCCAGTGATGGGACACAGTGAAGGGATCTGTCATGTGTATGTGGACACAGATGCCAGCGTTGAGAAGGTCACGCGAATAAGTAAGCTGTGAGAGGGTGATTTGGATATCATGAGTGTAACTGAACTTCACATTTGGAATATGTGGTATGGTTATAATAATAACCATACATAATAATAATTCACATGCTCTTCAAGTCTTTGTCATAAATGTTATGTAACCAATTATTTACTCTTAAACCTCAGTCAGAGACTCAAAGTGTGAATATCCTGCTGCCTGTAATGCTCTGGAAACACTCTTAATTCATCGAGACTTGCTGAGAACCCCGTTGTTTGATCAGATCATAGACATGTTGAGAGTAGAACAGGTTAGTCATGTATACTTGTGTTGTTTTTTGTTTTATTTACTTTTTTTTTTTTTTCATTTTAGGAGCCTTTGGTCTTGCTGATATAGCCCTATGTAGTTGTATGATAACATAACACTTAACATTACCCACATGTCTCTTTGTACACATAAATGAACTTTCGGAGAGCTTTCTCGGCTTCTCCATGCAACCCCAAGCTTTTCCATAGAAAGAATCTGAAAGCAGCTTCTTCGGGGTGGCTGCATGCCATTGCTGAGATACTACTAATTCCTTTCACGTGGCAAAAAATCATTCTCTGCCTTGGAAGAGCATATCCACAACCCTTTCTCTACTATTCTCAATTCTGACTTAGTGGCTGGCAACCTCCCAGACCCTAAGACCATTCTTATTAAATCTATTAACTTACCTTCTTACCTCAGTCATTTCCCATTTTATATTTCTCCTTCTCAAATCTGCTTCATCCACATTGTTTAAACGTTTTGCCTCACTTGCCTTTATTCCCACCCATTTTCCTGCCCATTATTTTCCCCTTCCACTGTTCCACAGGAACAGTGAAAGGCCACTATCCTACATAATCGCTTTGACATGCGTAATGTTTTGTAGCAGAGATGCATCAGGAGAGAAATATTTGTGAAGTACTTTAATTTACACTTAAAACACATATTTTTCAGATAGCACTTACACTTGGCAAATAGTGTATACAAGCAGTGATTCATGCAGGAAAACATGGTAAAATAGACAGGTCATGTTTTGGTGATGTTAAAAAGGTCATACTAAGAGAGATATGGTTTTTTTGTTGTTTGTTTGTTTTTTTTGGGGGAAGTGAAGGGTTAATTTATGGATTTTATGTGACGACTGGTGGATTTCCACAAGCACCCAACAGCTCCCGCCCCTTAATACAGGGGGGAGGACTTGATGTTACTGTTGTCTAATCTGACTTCAGAACAGTAAACACGTAAATTCATGTCAGGGTTTATCAACCAAATATATAGTTGCAGAAGAAAATGCCAGCTTACAGGCACCTTTCCTGAAAGCCTTCAAAGGTAGGGATTCTAATCAGCAAGTCTGAAGTATCATAGATTATCCTGAGTTACAAGGGACCCATGAGGATTACCAAGTTCAACCCCTAGCTCCACACAGGACCACCCAGAAATCAGACTATACATCTGAGAGCGTTGCCCAAACACTCCTTGAATTCCAGCAGGCTCAGTGCCGTGACCACTGTCCTGGAAGCCTGTTCCAGTGCTCAGCCACCTCTTGGTGCAGAACCTTTCCCTAACATCCAGCCTGACCCTCCGCTGCCACAGCTCTATGTCATTCCCTCGGTTCCTGTCGCAAGTCTCACAAATGTGGGTTAACCCCAGATCAGCAGCTAAGCATCAGCCAATGCATTGTTCACTTTTCCCTTCTGCTCTCAAGTGGGAGGAGAAAGAGCAAGAAAGCTCGTGGTTTGAAACAAATATATTTTAATTAGCAAATGAAAGAGGAAGAAGAAAGGGAAAAACAAAACAAGTGATGAAAATACAGTCACTCACCACCTGCCACAAATAGATCAGTGTCCAGCAACGTCCTGAGCAATGTCTACCTTCCTCGAAAGTCCCCTCCCCTCATTTTTTATTGTTGACTATGACATTATATGGCACAGACTATCCCTTTCGTCAGTTTGAATCAGTTGTGGTTATGTCCTCTCCTAACTTTTAGCACACCCTTGACCTTCTCACTGTGGGGGAAAAAGAGAAAGCCTTGAAACCGAGTGAGCACTGTTTAGCAACAGCCAAAATAGTGGTTCGTTTAAGGCGCAAATCCAATATATAGCAGTGTAAGGACTACTATGAAAAAAAATAACTCCATCCTGGCTATACCCAGAACAACAAGCTGCACTTTTCACCTGTTATGCATTGGTAAAATCTACAGCACAAAATACTTCTGGTATTGCAGGTGAAGATTCATGCTGGCCCAAAGTTTGCCTCTTACTTGACATTCAGCCCCTCAGAAGTGAAATCTCTCCGCACTGAATATGGGGATCTGGAGTGCTGCATTGAGGTTGTGGACAGTGTACAAGAGGCTGTTGAACATATCCACAAGTATGGAAGTTCTCACACGGATGTTATCATCACAGAGAATGGTTTGTGACCTAATCTGTTTCCTTAAGCTTCTGCTTTGGTTTCACTGTGGGATCTTGTTATTAGCATAACTACTTACATTGCAGTAGTTTCTTTTATCTTGGTTCTGTAGTAAGCATAATCAACTGGAACCCTAGGAGCTACATCTATCTATAGTTGTGTTTAATTCAAGGAAAACATGTTGTGTGCCCTTATTCCATGAGGTGAAGGCATGTGTTTGAGCAACTGGCCAACGACAAGTCAACACATGCTCTTGTCAGGCAGGCTGCTTTGTGTTCTTGTATTGTACAGACTTACCACATCAGACAGTTTTGCAGAAACGTCTCCTGAATCATGGAGATGCCTTTAGGCCTCTGAAGGAAGAAGAGGTGAGCTTCTATAGAGGGAATATGGATAGTGGGAAAGATCAGACTATATACGCTTTGTCTTCCCACGTCACTTTTAAGTCTTGCAAACAAGGACCACAAGCGTTTTTCCCCATCTCTCCCAGTCCTTTATTTCCCTGTTCCGCACCTGTAGCGTAAAAGCTGCATGTATCTCAGTTCCCAGTTTCTTTCTCCTTTGATGCTGCGAACTTCTGTTCCTATGTGCTGCTCTGTGCTTCTTCCACTCCTCCACATGAGGTTTGAACACTCTGCCACTTCAAAATGTAGCTCGAGCTGCTCCCAGCCAAAGGATGACTCTCGATACAAGCCTAAAACTTCTGAGAGTCAGCTACAGTAAGGTCATTTTGATTTGTGGCTCATCAGTGTGAGATTCAAGCAGGCATCTATTTCTGCACCTTCTGCAGAACTTAAATGAGTAGCACCGAAAAGTTTGCTTTTGATAGTGTAAGCCACTACCTGGTGCACCAGCGATTTAATTGGGTGTGTACTGGAGATAGAGCTCATCTTTAGCATTCGTCCCATTGATCTGGGTGACTGACTTGCAGCTTACAGCTGAACTTGTAGTTTAACCGTCTGACTGCAAATTGTAGCTTGGGGCTGCTGTCACTTCTCCCCGGTCATAAGACTATCCCTGTTTGCGAGGTCTAGACTGTAGTAAGAATTAGGCATCTTTTAACTTTCTTCTTGTTTTTGCAAGCTCCTTGTAATATTTACAGTTGTGTCTATGTGCTAAATGTACTCTGAAGAAGGTGTGCGTGAGCATGTTTTAATCCAGGCTGTTAAATGCTGTCTGATAACATTGCAGGTGAAAAGTTCTGCTATTGTATCTGTTCAGGGTATGAGGCTATGCCTGTTGGACTGCACGATCATGCTGTATGTACTGTATCCTATTTTCTGCTCTGCTTCTTTTTCAGAGACAACAGCGGAGTTCTTCCTCCAGCATGTGGACAGTGCTTGTGTTTTCTGGAATGCCAGTACCCGATTCTCTGATGGATATAGATTTGGACTCGGTAAGTGCCTGTGGTGTGCAGGCAACTAAGCACCACAAAGCCGTTTGCTCACTTGGCAGTGTGGGAGGAAGGAAAGACTGGAACAAAACTGAGTATCAGTTACCTAAGTAAACAGGTGCACGCACTAGGAATTGCAGAAGACAAGGGAAACATTAATTCCTGAGGTAGAAACTACTAGAAATCTCTGTAGCAGGCTTGACCATGCAGTGCTCTGCATGCTAAAAAATTCTAATTAGGGTTTTATAAGATCATGCAGTGGTCTCTTTAAGAAGAGGGGCGGGAAAGGACGTAAGATTGCGATCTTGACTAATGTAATTTAGTTCTTATGGTTCAAAGGGTGAACCCTCAAACAAATGCCTGATATATGTAAGACATGCGTACCTTTCTGGCTCACTTTTCTCTCTAAAAGTGAAGCTGTAACAGACAAAAGTATAAACACTGCAATTTATAATAGTTAAGTTCCTCTAATCAGAACAGATAAAAATCACTTCTGACACTTGGTGAGGAGCGAAGGAAGGGAGGTCACACTGAATGACTGTTTCTACATAAAGATGCAGAGCTGTGTACTACAAAGTTGAATATCTTCCGAGGATCAACTACCTTTACCTTGTGTGTTTTCTACAGGTGCTGAAGTTGGAATTAGTACTTCTCGTATCCATGCACGTGGACCAGTGGGAATTGAAGGACTCTTAACTACAAAGTGGTTACTGAGAGGGGACAATCATGTTGTTTCTGACTTCTCAGAGCATGGGAGCATGAAGTATCTCCATGAGAGCCTACCTCTCCCTCAGAGAAATACCAACTGAGAATATTGTGAGAAAATGCAGGGGTAAAATGTTTTTTGAAGACATTCGGGCTTCAGGGTGCTCCCTGTGGGGAGAGATTTGTTTTTCCTCTCCGGGAGCATCGTTCTTGGTCATTGTGCAGTACAATGAATATGAAGTGATCCTATCCGTGACACACATTATTTGTTGCTGTCTGCTGCTGTTTCCTTAGATAGTATCTGCAAACTGACCTTGCTTTTGCCAGAGAGGTTTCTTCAAAACGTACAGATACCGTAAGGAGAAGTTTAAACATCTGCTGCATTCTTTTCCTCCCCTTGCTCCCTGCCAGCAAGGATGCCTGGTGGTAGAGTGTAAGTTTTTCTCCCTGTCTTTACTTTGAACATCTGTCTTGGTGAACAAACTTGGTAGCTTTTCTTTGGTTGTGTGATCATGGCAGCTCTTGAAAGCTCTAAAGCTTTAAGACACTTACTGTCTGTTTGACTGCTCTGCGATTTCTATGCATTTGGAACGTATATTTCATTAATGTTTTGACCAAGTAACCTTTTTTATCTAATTTCTTTGTATTTTTGACAACTGTAGATAAATAGCACAACTGTATACAGCGTGAATTTTGTTACCTATTTCTACCAGACGTTTATTTCTCGTGGGTTTTATATGAAATGTAATCCCTCCAAACGAGTCATCCAGATGCAGCACTACTTTGAAGTTTAAAAGAAACCCTGAATAAATGCTTCCTTTTGCATACTGGAAGAAGTGACCTCACATGTGCATGCTGCAGCCAGGGGCTCAGTGCAGCCTTCCATAGGTCAGGGTCGTGGGAGTGTCAAGGTGGGTGGGGAGGGAGTGGAACGGTGCCACGCTGCAAATGCTGGCAGGGCAGGGAGAGGGATGGGTGCAGGCTGCACAGGGACATCTTCTGCTGTGCATCCGTTTCTTGCTGCTAACTTGCCTCTGCACGCTTTGTTGACTGCTGGCACGTGTATGGTCCTCCACGTAGTGGCACACAGGGCTTGTCTAGGCATCTGGGTGTCTGCTGGGTAGCCACTCACCCATTTCGGACCATTGCACTCTACTCTGGAACCCTGAGAAACCCATTATGCCCCATACTCCTCTTGTGCTTCGATGCTCTCCTGAGACTTTGTGACAACTGCTTGCGCTGAACCTGCACACCATTGCAACCACAACTGGTACTGCCCATCAGTGACAAAAGCACTGCACCCAGGTTTGTACGCCTGCAGTAGCATTCCCTGCAATTCCTCTGTCCAGCTACCGCTGTTACTCCTTCCTCTGTCCCACTTGTCTCTTGGTCTTTTTTGATTCCTCTGCCCTTCTCTGCGTCTGTCTTCCTCTATCCTTTCCCCTGTTCTCGTGACATTTAATCTAACTCCCCTCTTAGTTTAAAAACTCCCTTGCCCTGTCATTATCTGTCTGAGCAAAAAGTTGCTCTCCAACTTTTTTTATAAGCTGCCTTTAGGCACTGAAAGGCGGCAATCGGCTCTCCCTGGAGCTTTTTCTTCTCCATGGTGAACAACTCCAGCTCTCTTGGCCTGTCTTCAGAGGGGAGAATCCACACCGTTTGTTCTAACTTTGGTCGGGTTAACCGTTTCCATTAATGAGGAAAAGGTTAAGGCAATTACTCCACAACTACCCAAAGCAGCAGCGATAGTGAGAAGCCCACTTCCAGCATCCATTTCTCAAGCAGGGACGGATGGACAGGCAGAAGGACACCGCCTGATGCATTGCCCGCCAGGGGAAGGGGAGTTGCTGTGTGTCCGTGGGTCTAGGTTCCGCAGCTGGGTGGGTGTGGAGAGGGCAGGGGCTGGGGGGGGGGGGGGAGGGGTTTTCCCCATGTCTGTCAGCCACTGGCCCCTCGGAGTGTGGGGGCAGCCCTGCTGGGTGGGGTGGGGGGCTGCCTATTGCGGGACCGGGGGGGCAGCCCTGCGTTGTCTTTGCTCCCTGGCCCGGGGGGGGCTGCTCTGTGCAGGCGGAGCGCAGCAATGGGCGAGCGTGGCCGGGGTTGCTTGCGGTAGCGCAAATGTGCGGGGGGACTGGGGATTACCGGCTGGACCCCCAGGGCAGGGGAGGGCGTTGGGGAGGCCGGGGCAAGGCAAGCCCAGGCGGGGGTGGCGCGGACCGTGTGATGGGGCTGCCCGGCTGGCTCCGGGGTGTCCGCAGCGGCGGGCGGCTAGGAATGTCTTGCCCCGCAGCACGCTGGGAGTTGTGGTCCTCAGGCTTTCCCAGAGGGAAGCCGCTCTGTGATTGGCTGGGGGGGAGGAGGGGGGTATAGAGAGGGCAGCAGGAGGAGGTGCGGTTGTGTGCGCTTGGCCGATGGCCCTCTGGGTTGGGTGGACTGCTCTGCCCCGAGGCATGCTGGGAGCTGTAGTTCTGTGGTACCGGGCGGCCACGTGGGCTCCGGGCTGCGCGGCCGGTCTTTCCCCAGGCTGGGGCGGGGCTGTGTGCGCCGGGAGGTGCAGGTTGCTGCTGGGTGTAAGTTTAAGCTTGGAAATAGAGGGGGAGTGAGGGAAGGAAAAAAAGCAAAGCCTTACAGAGCCTCAGCTCCACCGAGGAGTGAATAATAGTCTGTCTGCTTCTGGAAGAACAGTACTGATGTATCAGCAGACTCATATGCAAGCTGATCCAAACTGGGTGCACCTCGGGTGTACCTTGTCTGTTAACTATCTCTGACATTGTGCTGCCTCAATAATATCAGTGGATGTACCCAGCACCACCTCGGGGCTACGTAGAATGTGGAAATTTCTAGTATGTTAATGTTACTCTGTTAACAAAACTGACGTACTAGTCGCTTGCTGTTTCTATTTTTTTTTTTTTCTGTTCAGTAGTCTCCTCAGAAGTTGTTGTGGACATGTTGTGTATCTTTTCTGTTCTTCCAGGATTCATTCATCAGTAAAGACGAGCATGAAACCCGGTGGCTGTGGACAACCATCTACCAGATGGTTGTTGCAGATGCTTTTGGTCAACTTCGTCTTCTTAGCTTGCCTTTTCCTTTATCTTGAGTTGAATTTTTGTGCAGTGCTACGTTTGCAGTGGTAACGTTGTGGCTGAGGTGTTTTGATTAAAAATTATCTTATCTGTAATAGTGAATTCACCGCATGTGGCTTTGTGGAATGACTCCCACAATCATAACATTTTTCTTCTTTATCACAGATATGAGAAAAGCTCTTTTCAGAGATGGAGAAGGAATTAATTATACCTCTGCCTTATCCTGTGAGACCAGAAGACATGGAGTAAATGGAAATTGCGATCCTCAGGAGATGCACTAAGAGTCTTGGGTTCCTTTTCTGCCTTCCCCCTAAGGCCTTGGGTACATTGGGTTCACCCTGGGAAGGGCATGTTGCTCAGGGCAGTTATTTCCTACCTGAGACAATGTGGGGTGTGTTTTCCTGCTGTTTTTCAGTGCGGTTCGCGCTGCTTCCATTACTGAGAAAATGGTTTGGGAAGATGTCTGCCGTTTCTCAGGATTTTCTGCCACTGCCTGCTGGCAGAAAAAATCAGTAATGCAGGTGGAGCCATGTAGGACTTCCCCGAGGTAAGCCTTCAACGGATGGGGACCCCTAAACTCGTGCGCTGAGCATTCAAGACAAATGTCCGTGGCACAAAGATCATGGATGACTTCTCAGAGGTAAGCAGCTTTCCCTTTGTTTCCCCATCCTCTCAGGAGCCGTCTTTACTATGGTTGTACACACTTCAGGCTCACAAAACTTGTCTTCTTCTCTACTTAGTATTGCTAGTCCCTGCCTGGTGGTGGGTCAAAGTCTACGGGTTGATGTGTTTCCAAGTTAAAAGAGATAAGTACATCTATTTAAGGTGACAATTAGTAGGATCATTTAAAGTAAATTAATCTATATAGTAGTACGTACCTTTATTGCATGCAGCTCTTCTTCAGGTGAGTAATTCTTATAGCATAAGTAATTCTTTTCCCATGTTTCATTCATGATGTTTGTAGCGTGTCTCTTTATGTGTGTGTTTGGCCTGGAGCTGTCCTGCCTGGCAATTAGTGATGGTAGCTAAAGTGGTGTTCCATCAGTGCAATAATACATTGTGCTGACTGTTTTGGAACAGGCATCTGGTCTGTCTGTGGGCGAATACTCAAGCTCTGGGCAAGTACTCAAGGGCAGCTGGCACAGAGTCTTTTTGCTTTTTTTCCAGCAGTAGGTAAACATTAGGAGGAACTGGTCAAAGGAAACAGCGCTGTCTGGAACTGTCAAGTTCTTGTTTGGCAACTTAGTGACTGGTTTGATCTACTTCACAAGTGTAGGTGCAAGTGGACTGCTCTTTTGAAATAATAAAATTAAAAACATAAAGTTTGTCAAAGATGGCAGTGCATGTTTGCAGTCTGTTTATTGCTTTTGCCAGTGGTAGATAACATTTAGAAGGAATCAGTCAAAGGAAAGAGCGCCTTCTGGAACTGTGAAGCTCTGTGTTGGCAACTTGGTGACTGGCTGGACCTACTGCCCATCTCCAGAGGGAAGCAGACTGCTGTTTTGAAATTAAAAAATACTAATAAAAAAAATAAAAATATGGTGCTGCTCTATGGCGCCCGGAGGACTGCCACTCTGCATGGCAGTTAAAAAGAATGTGGTTTGGAGATGGAGAGCAGCAGAGGTAAAGCAGCTGGGAAGAGAGAGATAAGTATTGCAGTAGGTAGGCTGTGGTTATGAGGTGCCTCAGGATGTGCTTTTTTTCTTGTTTCTGCCCTTCCCTCATGCAGCCTTGGAGAGGTGAAGTCCCCATGTTGTAGAGTGGTGCAAAAAGGTGAGAGGGTTGTCAGCCCGGTAAGTTTCCTTCACCAATGCTAAGGCAAGTCTTTGAAGAGATACAGCCTGGTTGCTTGTGCTGCACCCTGTTGAAATAAGCCAGACCAAAAACAGGGCTCCTGTTCCTCCTGCTCTCTTTACCTCTTCTCATCTTGCAAAGGAATGGTCCAGCAATTCGGGTCAATAGGGGATAAGAGAACAAAGGGATTTCAGAATAACTGCTAACTGTTACGACTATTGCATGGGGCACTGCACAAGTCTCTGACATCCAGCCAAGATGGACAAAGGAGAAGGACAAGGAAAAAGCCTGGGAGGAAGACTATGAGCCTTCAGTACGAGAGACCCCCAGAGGGACCACCAGAGACTGATAAAGCATGCACCAGTGGGCGGGTTTGGATTCCAGGAACTAATTATAATAACCCTGCCTTTTCTAGAAGCAGTAATGAATATGTATTAGCCTAGGAGCATAAAAAACATCTGCCTGTTGTAACTCATGTGCGTCTTGGTGGAGCAGAGACTCCTGGTGCACCCAGTGCTGTTTGCTTACCTCTATTCATTTAATAAATTGTAAACTTTGATTGTAATCCTATTTGGGACTTAGTCATTTATTACAACAGACAACCTTGTAAAATGCAGACAACCAGAATCCTTACCGCCATTAGGTGGAAATCACGGTGTAAGAAACGTTACCACCTCAAAGAGTAAAAGCCTCAAAAGAAATGTGACTTGTAACAGGCCAGCAGGTGTGTATTTTCTGTGAAGCGCCAGATAGAGTATGAACCTGGATTGCACAGTTAATGGGGAAACGGGACGGTCCCAGTCCTTGGGAGGAAAAAAAAAAAAAGTATATAAACTGTGTATGGAATTAGTAGGCACCCTCCTGCTTGCGGGACGCTCGCCATTGTAATCTCGAATAAAAATGCTACTGTACTGAGATCCTCTCCTGAGCCTATGTTACTGGCTACAGATTGATTCACGGTTTTAAGGTTTCAGGGATAGGTTTTTCTAGGGTTGGGTTTCAGGGTAAGCATTCTCAGGGTTTATGTTTAGGATTTTAAGGTTTTTAGGGTTGGAGTTTTAACAGTTAGGTTTTTAGGGATTTGGGGGTTAGGGTTGTAAGGGTTTCAGGATTAGCATGTTAGGGTTTTAGAGTTTTTTGTGTTGTAGTGTTGAAAGACTTTTTAGGGTTAGGGTCTTAGGGTTTTATTTTTGGACAGTTATTTAGGGTTAGGGTTTTAAGATCTTTATTTATTTATTTATTTATTTATTTATTTCAGGTTAGGTGCTCCAGGGTTAGGGTTTTGAGTGTCCTAATTTTTTTGGGTTAGGGTTTTGAGCGTCTTAATGTTTTGGGTTGGGTTTGGGATTTGAGTGTCCTATTTTTTTGGGTTAGGGATTTGAGTGTCCTCATTTTTTGGGTTTGGGTTTTGAGTGTCCTATTTTTTGGGGTTTGGGATTTGAGTGTCTTAATTTTGTAGGTTTGGGATTTGAGCGTGTAAATTTATTGGGTTAGGGGTTTTAGGCATAGGTCTTCAGGGGTTTAGTGTGGTAAATAGGTTGGGTTAGGTCTGTAGTAGTTTCGAGGATTTTTAGGGTTAGGCCTT
Source organism: Aythya fuligula (assembly GCF_009819795.1). NCBI lineage: Eukaryota > Metazoa > Chordata > Aves > Anseriformes > Anatidae > Aythya > Aythya fuligula. The sequence continues at coordinate 37,819,322 of NC_045565.1, forward strand.
CAGGCTCTTTTGTGTAAGGGCGGTAAGGGCTAAGGTTCTCTTGATTGGCCATGCCGGCTCTCCAGGGAATGCTAGTAGTTGTAGTTTTCCGGCACCAGGCTTCCGGGAGGCCATGTTGGGTGCCCAGAGCATACCGGGAAATGAAGTTCTCGGACTCCGGACTTCCGGGAGGCCATGTTGAATGCCCAGAGCATACCGGGAAATGTAGTTCTCGGACTCCGGACTTCCGGGAGGCCATGTTGGGTGCCCAGAGCATACCGGGAAACGTAGTTCTCGGACTCCGGACTTCCGGGAGGCCATGTTGGGTGCCCAGAGCATACCGGGAAACGTAGTTCTCGGACTCTGGACTTCCGGGAGGCCATGTTGGGTGCCCAGAGCATACCGGGAAACGTAGTTCTCGGACTCTGGACTTCCGGGAGGCCATGTTGGGTTCCCAGAGCATACCGGGAAATGAAGTTCTCGGACTCCGGACTTCCGGGAGGCCATGTTGGGTGCCCAGAGCATACCGGGAAATGTAGTTCTCGGACTCCGGACTTCCGGGAGGCCATGTTGGGTGCCCAGAGCATACCGGGAAATGTAGTTCTCGGACTCCGGACTTCCGGGAGGCCATGTTGTGTGCCCAGAGCATACCGGGAAATGTAGTTCTCGGACTCCGGACTTCCGGGAGGCCATGTTGTGTGCCCAGAGCATACCGGGAAATGTAGTTCTCGGACTCCGGACTTCCGGGAGGCCATGTTGTGTGCCCAGAGCATACCGGGAAATGTAGTTCTCGGACTCCGGACTTCCGGGAGGCCATGTTGTGTGCCCAGAGCATACCGGGAAATGTAGTTCTCGGACTTCGGACTTCCGGGAGGCCATGTTGGGTGACCGGAGCATGCCGGGAAATGTAGTTCTCAGAAACTAGGGTTGGGGTTAGGGGCTATGGCTGGGGCTAGGGTTAGGGTTTAGGGTGAGGGTTGGGGTTACGGTTAGGGCTAGTGAATGCTGGTTCTGTGTTTACAGATGGGAATGAGCGTGCTTAAACTAATTCCAGTTCAGAAAGTTTCAGTTACTTGTTTGGTGATACTGTCAGTTCAATATTAAAAGCTGCAGCAAAAGCACAGGGATTTTTGCTTTGTCTGCTCTCTGCATGTTTTTGAGATAAAGCAGATTAAAAAAAAAATAAAAAAGAAACAAACAAACAAAAAAACATCACAGCTGCTGCTGTTCCTGCTCTCTTCCTACTTTCTTGTGCTTTGCCCCTCCCCTTTACCACGTGACTGGGTTTGGGTGCTGGGTGGGGCCAAAAGGTATATGAGCCCCAGGCATAGCATCAGAGAGCTCATTCTGCCTGGGCTGCTCCTTGGAGTAAGTGCTTTGTTTTTCTGTCAGTCAGTTGCAGGGTTATTTAGGCAGGCTGAAGTCTATTGATTTCTGGATTTTAAGTGCTTGGAATTCACTTAATAGAGGAATATTTAGTGAAGGTTGCTGGCTCACTGTTTTTTGGGATGGTGGGATACACTCTTGTTTTTGAGCTGTATTTTAATCTGTAGATGAATCAACCCACTTGTGTAACTCTCCTGAGGACTAAAACCAGCTTGATCACATGCTACAAGAGGCTCAACCACGTAGTTGCAGTATTACCAAGAGACTGAGCAGGTTCAGCTTTTTCATCTGCAAAGGGTAAGTCTGTGGCTACCTCTGTTGGGGCTCTTGTGCGTTCATGGCCTTTTGGCTTTTGTTGACTTCAGGGTGTTTGTTTATTTATTTATTTATTTTTCTAGCTCTGCTCTCTGTATTTGAGTTTTCTGCAAGGAGCTGCACTGTTCGCGTGTCCATTGTGGATGTGGCCTTCTCTATTTGTTTCTTGTTGCTCAGGGCATAGGCATGGAAACTTGAATGAGGCACGAGGGAGAGTGGATGTCTGTGGGGACTCTGAGTTTTTTGGTGGACTGTGTTAGTCTGCTTCTAGAAAAACCCCAGTTCTCTTGTCTGCACTCTGCATGCTGTTGAGCTAAGCCATATAAATAAGTAAAGAAACCATAGCTACTGCTCCTCATCTTTCTGTTTTTTTTTTTTTTTTTTTTTTTTTTTTTTTTTTTGTACTTTCCCAGGTGATTGTCTTCCGTTTCCAGGTGGGACCAAATGGTAACTCAATTGCAGGTATGCCATCAGAGAGCTCCTTCAGCCTGGGTTACTCTTTTGGGTAGGTGCTTTGTTTTTCCTTCAGTCAGTTGCAGGGTTCTTTAGGTGGGTCAGAGTCTATGGACTGATGCGTTTTCAAGTAGAAACCGGTACTCACATCTTTTTGAGGTGGTAACTGGTAGGATCTGTCATAGTAAAGAAATCTAGTAGTAGTTACCTGTATTGCATGCAGCTCTTCCTCAAGTGAGTAGTTATTATAGCAGTTTTACAGATAGTATGGTGATGTTACTTTGTGTGTTTGCTTTGTGGTTCTGGGTCCCTTATGATTTTTGCAGAATTACGGGGCTTTTAGAGAGTCTTTGCCTGTATGTCAAATATTATCAAAGTCAAAACGTTGGTGGTAAAGTGATGGAGCAGGGTTTAGGAGAAATGTATGGGCTAGCATGCTAGTGAATGCTGGTTCTGTGTTTACAGATGGGAATGAGCGTGCTTAAACTAATTCCAGTTCAGAAAGTTTCAGTTACTTGTTTGGTGATACTGTCAGTTCAATATTAAAAGCTGCAGCAAAAGCACAGGGAGTTTTGCTTCTAGAAACACCCCAGATATCTTGCCTGCTCTCTGCATGCTTCTGAGCTAAAGCAGATTTTAAAAAAGAAACAAACAGAAAAGAAAGAAACAACAGCAAAAAAAAAATCACAGCTGTTGCTGTGCCTGCTCTCTTCCTACTTTCTTGTGCTTTGCCCCTCCCCTTTACCATGTGATTGGGTTTGGGTGCTGGGTGGGGCCAAAAGGTATATGAGCCCCAGGCATGGCATCAGAGAGCTCATTCTGCCTGGGCTGCTCCTTGGAGTAAGTGCTTTGTTTTTCTGTCAGTCAGTTGCAGGGTTATTTAGGCAGGCTGAAGTCTATGGATTTCTGGATTTTAAGTGCTTGGAATTCACTTAATAGAGGAATATTTAGTGAAGGTTGCTGGCTCACTGTTTTTTGGGATGGTGGGATACACTCTTGTTTTTGAGCTGTATTTTAATCTGTAGATGAATCAACCCACTTGTGTAACTCTCCTGAGGACTAAAACCAGCTTGATCACATGCTACAAGAGGCTCAACCACGTAGTTGCAGTATTACCAAGAGACTGAGCAGGTTCAGCTTTTTCATCTGCAAAGGGTAAGTCTGTGGCTACCTCTGTTGGGGCTCCTGTGCATTCATAGCCTTTCAGCATTTGTGGACTTCAGGGTGGTTTTTTTATTTGTCTGGCTCTGGTCTCTGTATTTGAGTTTTCTGCAAGGAGCTGCACTGTTTGCGTGTCCATTGTGGACATGGCCTTCTCTCTTCATTTCTTGTAGCCCAGGGCATAGGCACGGAAACTTGAATGAAGCATGAGGATGAGTGGACAGCAGTGGGGGCCCTGAGTTGTTCTGTGGACTACTTCACCTGTTGCGCCAGCTTTGCAAGCACCTTGCGACAGCAGAGTACGTCTCCTGCCACGTTTCTGAGACGTGCCAGACGTCAGTGGCTCCTGAAACGCTGGAGCTGCTCGGAGCACAAGAGGAGCTGGAAGTGCGATGCATCTCCTTGGGATGTTAGGTGAGCATAGCGGTGGTACTGGGTTGGAGCACGTGGCTCTGGGGCTTCTGGGCTCTTGTTTTACAGGAGGAAAGAAGAGGAGTGGGTATAGACTGTTTTGTGGATTGTCACGTTTGTCTGTTTTTTCTCCTTGGACTAAGCCCTGTGAACTTGGCTCAGCACAGTGAATGGAAGCTTGATGCCTGGATTGGGAAGGTGAGTGGAGAAAAGTTGGAAAACGGGTATTGTTTTTAGTGTAGCAGTCTATTGGTGCACCTCTGGGTGACTCCTCTTTTGCAGGGACGAAGAAGGTCCTGGGAACATCCTAGCTGGCCTCTGCGGTCCACATTGAGGATGGTTTCTGAGCCCTGAGAATTAAGTCCAGGGGCAAATATTGTGTGTTGGGGAGTGGTTGGCAGGGGGAGACAGGGATTTGTCTAGAGGGTGTCTGTCTGATTTCAGTAGAGGAGCAGGTCAGTTGACTACTACTTTGTTTCTGAGGAGGTCGTTTCACTGGAAGAAATTTGGCTGGTGTGCTGGTGCCTGACGGTACTTTATTTCTGCAGGTGAAGAGGAGCCTTGTGCCTGAAGCAATGTCCTGGCTAGGCTTTGTGTTCCTTGGTGAGCATGGAACCTGCCTCCCAGCATTCCTAAGCTAAGTAGGGTGGCAAGTGCTATGTTTGAGTTGGGGTTGTGAATGGACCCGTAGGGCGAGGGTCTGTGCTTTTAAGTCATTGCTTTGGATGGGGCCTTTCAGGATCGATAAGGTCAGGCAGAAAGATTATGTGTGGGGAGTTCTGTCGTGTACAGCATGAACATGTGCCAGGCAGGGCAGTCCCAGCTTGTCATCTGTGTTGTCTGTGCTGTTGCTCTTGGTGCTCGGCAGGCCCTGGAGAAGCCATCCTGATGGTGTTGAACATGTGACCTCCTCAGAATATTGCTGATGTTGAACTGGGAGCTGAGTACCTCTTGCCTTGCAGTGGGAGCTTAAAGGGATCACTTCTGTGCGTGTAATATTTTTATATCAAATGTTTTCTGATATGATCATCATATGTTACATTCTCCTCATGTCTTGATATCTGCATTGCCTTCCACTGGGCAGACAAGACGTGCAACATGGTAGCCACACCAAAGGTCCTAAATGCTTGTTTTGTCATCGTAAGGCTGATGCGAGCACTTCTTGTCTTGCAGTCACTGCTTAAAGAGCAGATCTGTTTCAGGCCGTGTGCATCATATTTGGTTTCAGATCACATCTGTTTCCATCCTGACTCTTGCTGAAGTTATCTGGGCCACATCAGGAGTTCCTGCTTAGGAATTGATGTCCCAAGTGTCTTCCTACGGGGTTTTCAGTCCCCATCCTTCTGGTCTCTTGTCTTGAAGGCAGGCTTTTAGGTCTCCATCATCCCAGTTCTGGCAGTTGCTTCCAGTCACATGTCATGACATTTGAGTCTCTCCTTGGGTCTGATGCAGAGCACCTGTTCTCACTTGCTGTTCTGACTTCCCTTTGGGGGTCACTTTTTCTTGCGCCTTGTGTTGTGTGTTTTGTTTGTAGTGTTTGTGGTGTGCCTGTGTTTGGTCTGGAGCTGTCCTGCCTGGCAGTTAGTGATGACAGCTAACGTTGCAGTGCATGGGTGTACTAATACATTGTTGGGACTGTTTTGGCAAAGACATATGGTCTGCCTCTGAGCACGTACTGAAGGGCAGCTGGCACAGTCATCTCTGTGGTGTTTGACAGATGAGGGTGGGGAGAGTTGATCTGGTTGCGAGCAGCTGCTTGCATAGTGCTTGAACAGTGTGGTTGAGGAGGTCTGTGAAATCTTGAAAGCTTACAGATATGGAGTTTTGAAATTTTTATTTTTATTTCTATCCTGTCACCAGTAGAGTGTAAACCTTTGGAGGAACCTGTCACAGGAAAGAGCTCCTTCTGGAACTGTTCAGCACTCGGTGGGCAGCTCGGTGACTGGCTTGATGTACTTCTGAGGTGCTGAGGCAAGGGGGCTGCTGTTTTGAAATGATAACATTGTAAATGGGGTCCCTTTTGTTGTTGAGGGATAGGTGCTAATGCTGGCAGCTGAATGATTCTATTGTGACTGTTTTCATTTGTTAAAGCTTCAACACAGTGTACAATGCGGGACTTGACCAGAGCTGCTTTCGGCAAGGTGAGCAATGAACAGATGTAGCAGGTACTTTAGTGGTGCAGCTGTCACTGCAGTTACTTAACTACACAAAATACAGTAAAAATCCTGTTTATATTTCAGGTGTGTTGTAGCTGGCTTAAGAGAGCAGATGGAAGCATCTTCCTTGAGGGCAGGTGAGGGGGCCGAGGTAAGGGAGCAGATGAGAGTAACTGTCCTAGCTGTGCTGTGGCTTTGGATGCTGCTTCAGCCTATGCTTTTCTTTGTTTCACAGGTTTCTTGCACAGGCTCAGAGGGGCCAAGCTGCACTCTGAAGAGCAGCATGAGAAGGGCGGGCTGTTTGCTGGATTGGAGCAGAACTGCCAAGTAGCACAAGGTGACAGCGAAGGGTATCCATCTTGCTTTGCAGGTGCCATGGCAGGCTCTCCACAGAAGTGGTTGAGGATTTGAGAAGAGGTTGCAGATCATCAAGGAGCAACACATGCAGGGATGGCTTGAAAACGGTATGGCTGCTTTCTGTTCTGTTTATCAGGTGTCCCAGGCAATGTGGGCTGTGATGTTAGTGTTTAGAATTGGAACAAAGCAGGTGCTGATGGCAGTCTTCCTTGGTAGGCAAAGAGGTGCCTGAAGCCCTGTCCTGTGCAGCCTGAGCACTCCTCGCTGAGGATGAAGCTTGCTTTCCAGCAGTTCTGAAAACTGTGTTGAGGCTGAAATGCTGTGTCTGTGTTTGGTTTGGGGTTGTACCTTGGTAAGTGTAGGGATGGGTTTTAATTCAGTGCAGCGGAGGGCTTGGCCCCAGTGTCCTGTAGTGTGTTTTAACACATCAGCATAGCCTTTTGGTTCTCAGCCTACTCAATTAAGTGATTTTTCCTGCGAGTGGAAAGGATTTTTTTTTTTTGTTTATTGGCGTGTAATCTATTCTGCTCCTAGTTTTTTCTTTCTACGTAAATAAAAGATGGAGCTAATTCCAGATGGAAAAAAAAATCAGTTACTTGCTTTGTTGTTTTGTCCTTTGAATATTCAAAGCTGCAGCAAAAGCATGGGGATTGTTGCTTCTAGAAAGACCCCAGTTCTCCTGTCTGCACTCTGCATGCTGTTGAGCTAAGCCATATAAAGAAGTTAAAAACACCACAGCTGCTGCTCCTCTTCTTTCTGCTTTTTTTGTGCTTTCCCCCTGCGTTTTCCCAGGTGATTGGCTTCAGGTTCTAAGTGGTACCTAATGGTAACTGAGTTGCAGGTGTGCCATCAGAGAGCTCCTTCTGCCTGGGCTGCTCTTTGGGGTAAGTGCTTTGTTTTTCCTTCAGTTGTTTGCAGGGTTCTTTAGGTGGGTCAGAGTTTATGAACTGATGCATTTTCAAGTAGAAACTGGTACTCACATCTTTTTGAGGTGGCAGCTAGTAGGATCTGTCATAGTAAAGCAATCTAGTAGGAGGTGCCTGTATTCCCTGCAGCTCTTCCTCAGGTGAGTAGTTGTTATAGCAGTTTTATGGATAGTATAGGGGTGTTACTTTGTGTGTTTGCTTTGTGGTTCTGGGTCCCTTATGATTTTTGCAGAATTACGGGTCTTTTAGAGAGTCTTTGCCTGTATGTCAAATATTATCAAAGGCAAAACCTTGCTGTTGAAGTGATGGAGCAGGGTTTAGGAGAAATGTATGATGGAGGCTCCCTGTGGGAGCATGTATCTGGAAATGGCAGCAGTGGGCATGTAAGGGGTATTCTGTTTCAGGTTTAGGGACAGTTTGTTATATTTCTGGAGCTTTTGCCTGTGTGTTTGCTGTCTGTTGAGTCCTTAGACCTTGCAGCCCTCTAGTCCTGATGTCCTTGAATTGACATATTAGAAGTATGTTTATGAGGGGTTTCCAGGTAGTTGTTCTTGGGAAACAGTGGGGTAATGCCTCTTGACCGCATAAGTGCAGTAGTGCCTAGAGAGTGAGCTGGCTCACCTTCTAGATCTCTAAAGCATAAGTCTGTTGGGGCCCATTTCGGCGCGGCGCCGCCCGGGCCCATTTCGGCGCGGCGCCGCCCGGGCCCATTTCGGCGCGGCGCCGCCCGGGCCCATTTCGGCGCGGCGCCGCCCGGGCCCATTTCGGCGCGGCGCCGCCCGGGCCCATTTCGGCGCGGCGCCGCCCGGGCCCATTTCGGCGCGGCGCCGCCCGGGCCCATTTCGGCGCGGCGCCGCCCGGGCCCATTTCGGCGCGGCGCCGCCCGGGCCCATTTCGGCGCGGCGCCGCCCGGGCCCATTTCGGCGCGGCGCCGCCCGGGCCCATTTCGGCGCGGCGCCGCCCGGGCCCATTTCGGCGCGGCGCCGCCCGGGCCCATTTCGGCGCGGCGCCGCCCGGGCCCATTTCGGCGCGGCGCCGCCCGGGCCCATTTCGGCGCGGCGCCGCCCGGGCCCATTTCGGCGCGGCGCCGCCCGGGCCCATTTCGGCGCGGCGCCGCCCGGGCCCATTTCGGCGCGGCGCCGCCCGGGCCCATTTCGGCGCGGCGCCGCCCGGGCCCATTTCGGCGCGGCGCCGCCCGGGCCCATTTCGGCGCGGCGCCGCCCGGGCCCATTTCGGCGCGGCGCCGCCCGGGCCCATTTCGGCGCGGCGCCGCCCGGGCCCATTTCGGCGCGGCGCCGCCCGGGCCCATTTCGGCGCGGCGCCGCCCGGGCCCATTTCGGCGCGGCGCCGCCCGGGCCCATTTCGGCGCGGCGCCGCCCGGGCCCATTTCGGCGCGGCGCCGCCCGGGCCCATTTCGGCGCGGCGCCGCCCGGGCCCATTTCGGCGCGGCGCCGCCCGGGCCCATTTCGGCGCGGCGCCGCCCGGGCCCATTTCGGCGCGGCGCCGCCCGGGCCCATTTCGGCGCGGCGCCGCCCGGGCCCATTTCGGCGCGGCGCCGCCCGGGCCCATTTCGGCGCGGCGCCGCCCGGGCCCATTTCGGCGCGGCGCCGCCCGGGCCCATTTCGGCGCGGCGCCGCCCGGGCCCATTTCGGCGCGGCGCCGCCCGGGCCCATTTCGGCGCGGCGCCGCCCGGGCCCATTTCGGCGCGGCGCCGCCCGGGCCCATTTCGGCGCGGCGCCGCCCGGGCCCATTTCGGCGCGGCGCCGCCCGGGCCCATTTCGGCGCGGCGCCGCCCGGGCCCATTTCGGCGCGGCGCCGCCCGGGCCCATTTCGGCGCGGCGCCGCCCGGGCCCATTTCGGCGCGGCGCCGCCCGGGCCCATTTCGGCGCGGCGCCGCCCGGGCCCATTTCGGCGCGGCGCCGCCCGGGCCCATTTTCTCAGTTGGAGCTACTGAGCAGGTGAGGGAAAGGAGCTGGGAACAGAGAGGTATTGCACAACTGTGTGTTGCATCAGTAGTAGTGAGCGTTGTGCAGGAGGTGGGTATCAGGACTGGCATGCTAGTGAATGCTGGTTCTCTGTTTTTGCAAGTGATGATGAACCTGTTTGACGTAATTCCATTTGAAAAAGTTCCAGTTACTTGACTGGTTGTGTTGTCCTTTCAATATTAAAAGCTGCAGCAAAAGCGTGGGGATTGTTGCTTCTAGAAACACCCCAGGTTTCTTGTCTGCTCTCTGCATGTTGTTCAGGTAAAGCAGATTTAAAATAAAAAACCAACAAAACAAACAAACAAATGAAAAAAAAACACACAAGAAATGAAAACCTGCTGCTGCTGTTCCTGCTCTGCTCCTACTTCCTTGTGCTTTGTCCCTCCCCTTTTCCAGGTGATTGGGTTTGGATATTGGGCGGGGCTAAAAGGTATATGAGCCCCAGGCATGGCATCAGAGAGCTCCTTCTGCCTGGGCCGTTCTTTGGGTCAAGTGTTTTGTTTTTCTTTCAGTCAGTTGTAGGGTTCTCTAGGCAGGCTGGAGTCTATGGATTTCAGGATTTTTAAGTGCTTGGAATTCACTTAATAGAGGAGTATTTAGTAGAGGTTGGTGGCTCACTTTTTTTTTTTTTTTGGATGGTGCGATACTTTTCTGTTTTTGAGCTTTATTTTAATCTCTAGATGTATGAAGCTACTTGTGTAATTTTCCAGAGGAGTAAAACCAGCTTCATTTCATGCTACGTGTGGCTTGGCATTATAGATGCAGCATTACCAAGAGCCTGATCAGGGTTGTTTCAGAGTCTGTTCTTTCCCCTGCAAAGGGTATGTCTGTGATTACCGCTGTTGGGGCTGCTGTGCGTGCATGTCTCTTTTGCCTTTATGGATCTCTTTTTTTTTTTTTGTGTGTGTGTATTCTAAATTTTTGGTTTTTTTGAGTGGTAAATAGTGTGTGTGCTGAGCGTGGTTGGCAGTAGGAGGTAGGGAGCTGCTCAGGACTGGTAGGTTTGGTTTCTTGGGGTGTGCGGCAGCCTTCCTGTGAGATGCGACTGATTGTTGGGTGGGAACGTTCCAGCTTGTGTGTCTTAGCCATTGTAGCTTGTGTAGTGTGTGCTGTGTGGCCCGGGCAGAGTTTGCTGTGGCTCTGTGAGCGAAGAATCTGAGTTAGAGCTGTTGAGCAGCTGAAGTACCGGAGCTGGGAAGAGAGATGTATTGCAGCAGGTACGCTGTGGCTGTGAGGTGCCTCAAAGTGTGCGTTTCTCTTTTCCCTACAGGTGCTTTGTGCAGTCGTGGACAGGGAAGGGAAATCCTCGTGTCACGAAGCTCTGAGGGAAGGTGAGTGTTGTCAGCCTGGTCATCCCTTATCTGAAGTGAAGGGAAGACGCTCAGGTGTTTCCCTGTGAGGGTCTGAGGTGAGGCTGTTTGGGATAGAGGAGCAGTGTGGCAGGTGTGTGCTTGCAAGCACAGTGGTCATTGTGTCCTTTTGTTTTCCCAGGTGGCATGGGTGATGCTGGCCGCTCCTTTCAAGGTTGGACCTAATTTGCAGGTACAGAGGCAAGTGGCCTGCTGTTTTGAAAGGATAAAACTCAAGATGGGGTCCCTTTTGTTGTTGAGGGATGGGTGCTACTGCTGTCAGCTGAATGTTTATCTTCTGCCTATGTTTTTCCTTTGTTCAGGGTGAAACGCAGTGCGCAGTGCAGGACATCTTGACCCGAGCTGCCTCTGCAGTGACTCTGGTGTGTGATGAGCAGAAGTAACTGTTGTTTTTGGGGTGTGGTTGTCACTGCAGTTATTTTCCTACATCCAATAGAGTAAAATTCCAGTTTGCCTTTTAGAGGTGCTATAAGTGAGTAAAGGGAACAGATGGAAGCGTGTGCCACGTGGGGTAGGCAAGCGGCTGAGATACAGGAGGGGATGAGAGTATGTGATTTTTTCGTGGGGGTGGAATGGAATTAATTTTGTTGGTGTATAATCTGTTCTGCTCCTAGATTTGTCTTTCTGTGTAAATAAAAGTTTGAGCTAATTCCAGTTAAAAAAGTTCCAGGTACTTGCTGGGTCGTATTGTCCTTTTAATATTCAAGCTGCAGCAACAGCATGGGGATTATTGCTTCTAGAAACACCCCAGTTCTCTTGTTTGCACTCTGCATGTTGTTCACGTAAAGCAGATCTTAAAAAAAGCAAACAAAAAAATAAAAACCAGCTGCTGCTGCTCCTGCTCTCTTTCTACTTCTTTCTGCTTTGTCCCTTCCCTTTTCCAGGTGATTTGGTTTGGGTGCTGGGCGGGACCAAAAGGTATATGAGCCCCAAGTATGCCATAATAGTTAATTCTGCCTGGGCTGCTCTTTAGGGTAAGTGTTTTGATTTTCCTTCAGTCAGTTGCAGGGTTCTCTAGGCAGGCTGGAGTCTATGGGTTTCTGGATTTCTAAGTCCTTGGAATTCACTTAATAGAGGGATATTTAGTAGAAGCTGCTGGCTCACTTTTTTTTGGGGTGCTGGGATTTGCTCCTGGTTTTGAGCTATGTTTTAATCTCTAGATGAATCAACCCACTTGTGTAACTCTCCAAAGGACTAAAACCAGCTTCATTACATACTACAAGAGGTTTGACCACATTGTTGCAGTATTACCAAGAGACTAAGTAGGGTTACCTTTTTCGTCTGCAAAGATTGTCTGTGATTACCCCTGCCGGGGCTGCTATGCATGGCCATCTGGCATTTTTGGACTTCAGGGTGTTTTTTTTATTTGTCTAGCTCTTGTCTCTGTGTTTGAGTTCTCTGCAAGGACCTGCACTGTTTGCTTGTCCATTGTGGTTGTGACCTTCTCTCTTTGTTTCTTGTAGCTCAGGGCATAGGCACGGGAACTTGAATGAAGCATGCGGGTGAGTGGACAGCAGTGGGGGCCCTGAATTGTTCGGTGGACTGTGTTAGTCTGCTTCACATGTCGGGCTGGCTTCGCAAGTGCCTTGCGACAGCAGAGTACATCTCCTGCCACGTTTCTGAGATGTGCCAGACATCAGTGGTTCTAGTTCCTGAAATGCTGGAGATGCTCGGAGCACAAGAGGAGCTGGGAGCGCAATGCATCTCCTTGGGATGTTAGGTGAGCATAGCGGTGGTACTGGGTTGGAGCACGTGGCTCTGGGGCTTCTTGGCTGTTGCAGTAGGGGAGGAAAGGAGTGGGTATAGACTGTTTTGTGGATTGTCACATTTGTCTGTTCTTTCTCCTTGGACTAAGCCGTGACTTTGGCTCGGCACACTGAATGGAAGCTTGAAGCCTGGATCGGGAAGGTGAGTGGAGAAAAGTTGGAAAACGGGTATTGTTTTTGGTGTAGCAGTCTATTGGTGCACCTCTGGGTGACTCCTCTTTTCCTGTTACGAAGAAGGTCCTGGGAACATCCTAGCTGGCCTCTGTGGTCCACACTGAGGAAGGATTTTGAGCCCTGAGAACTACGTTGAGGGAGAAATACTGTATGTTGGGGAGTGGTTGGCAGAGGGAGGTGGGGAGTTGTCTAAAGGTTGTCTATCTGATTTCAGTAGCAGAGCAGGTCAGTTGTCTACTGTTTTGTTTCTGAGGAGGGTGTTTCACTGGAAGAAGTTTGGCCTGTGTGCTGGTGCCTAATGGTACTTTATTTCTGCAGGTGAAGAAGAGCCTTGTGCCTGAAGCAGTGTCCTGGCTAGCCTTTGTGTTCCTTGGTGAGGATGAAACCTGCCTCCCAGCATTCCCAAGCTAAGTTGGGGGGAAAAAAGTGCTTTGTTTGAGTTGGGGTTGTGAATGCACCCATAGGGCGAGGGTCTGTGCTTTTAAGTCATTGCTTTGGATAGGGCCTTTCAGGATTGATCAGGTCAGGCAGAGAGATTATGTGTGGGAAGTTCTGTCACATACAGCGTGAGCACGTGCAAGGCAGGGCAGTCCCAGCTTGTCGTCTGTGTTCTGTGTTGTGTGTGCTGTACTGTACTGTTGCTCTTGGTGCTTGGCTGGCCCTGGGGAAGCCATCCTGAGGGTATTCAACATTTGACCTCCTCAGAATATTGCTGATGTTCATTCAATTGGGAGCTGAGCACCTCTTGTCTTGCAATGGGAGCTTAAAGGAATCGCTTCTGTGCGTGTAATAGTTTTTTGTATCAAACGTTTCCTGATATGATCAACATCTGTTACGCGCTCCTCATGTCTTGAGATCCGCATTGCCTTCTTCCACTGGGCAGACAAGATGGGCAACTTGGTAGCCACACCAAAGGTCCTAAATGCTTGTTTCATCATCGTAGGGCTGATGTGAGCACTTCTTGTCTTGCAGTCACTGCTTGGAGTGCAGATCTCTTTCAGGTCTTGTGCATCATATTTGGTTTGAGATCACATCTGTTTCCATCCTTGCTCTTGCAGAAGTCATCTGGGCCGTATCAATAGCTCTTGCTTGGGAATTGATTTCCTAAGCGTCGTCTTATGGGGTTTTCAGTCCCCATCCTTCTGGTCTCTTGTCTTGAAGGCAGGTTTTTTAGGCCTCCGTCATCCCAGTTCTTGCAGTTGCTTGCAGTCGCATATTGTGACATTTGAGTCTCTCTTATGGTCTGATACAGAGCACCTATTCTGACTTGCTGTTGCCATAGGGCTTTCCTCTGGGGGTCACCTTTTCTTGCGCCTCGTGTTGTGTGTTTTGTTCGTAGTGTTTGTGGCGTGCCTGTGTGTGTATGTGTTTGGTCTGGAGCTGTCCTGCCTGGCAGTTAGTGATGACAGCTAACGTTGCAGTGCATGGGTGTACTAATACATTGTTGGGACTGTTTTGGCAAAGACATCCGGTCTGCCTCTGGGCATGTACTGAAGGGCAGCTGGCACAGTCATCTCTGTGGTGTTTGGCAGATGTTGGGGGAGGAGAATTGAGCTGCTTGAGAGCAGCTGCTCGCGTAGTGCTTGAATAGTTCTGGAGGAGAGTTCTGTTGTTGAATTGTCAAAGCTTGCAGATGTGGACTTTTTTCTTTTTCTTTTTTTTTTTTTTTTTTTTTTGCAAGCCTTAGATAAATGTCAGGAGGAACCAGCCAAAGGAAAGAACGCCTTTCGGAATTGTCAAGCTCTCATTCGGCAGCTCAGTGTACTGGCTTGGTCTACTTCTGAGGTGCTGAGGCAAGTTGTCCACACTTTTGAAACGATAATGTTGTAAACGGGGTCCCTTGTGTTGTTGAGGGATGGGTACTACTAGTGGCAGCTGAATGATTATCTTGTGACAGTTTTCATTTGATAAAGCTGAAATGCAGTGTACAGCCTGGGACGTCACACCCAGAGCTGCCTCTGGCAAGGTGAGTGAGGAACAGATGCAGCAGTTGTTGTGTTGCAGGTCTCACTGTTAGTGTAAGCATCCTCTCTTTGTCTTTTAGAGGTGGTGTAGCTGTTTGAAGAGGTTAAATGGAATCATCTGCCTCAGGGGCAGGTAAGTGGGCAGAGGTAAGGCAGCAGGTGAGAGCAACTGTCCTAGCTGTGTTGTGGCTTTGGATGCTGCCTTGGCCTATGCTTTTCTTTTTGTTTCACAGGTGTCTCGCACAGGCTCAAAGGAGCAAACTGCACTCTGAAGAGCTGTGTAAGAAGAGGAGCTGGTCATAAGCTGGATTGGAGCAGAACTGCCAAGTAGCACAAGGTGACTGCGAAGGGTATCCATCTTGCTTTGCAGGTGCCGTGGCAGGCTCTCCACAGAATTGGCTGAGGATGTGAGATAGGGCCAGAGAGCGTCAAGGAGCGGCACGTGCAGGGATGGTTTCCAAGCGCTGCGGTGGCTTTCTCTTCTTCCCATGGGGGGCAGGCAAGCGGCTGAGGTACATAAGGGGATGAGAGTAACTGTCCCAAGGGTGCTGTGGCTTTTGCTGCTGCGGTTGCTTTGTCTCCTGTTTATGAGGTGCCACAGACAAGGTGGGCTGAGATAGCCTTTAGAGTAGGAGGAAAGCAGGTCACTGGAATGCTGCGTGGTTCCCGAGAAAGGTGTTGTGTAAGAAAAAGGTTGTCTGGTGTGGCAGTTCCTGATGTCGATCATCTGTGGTAGGCAAAGAGGTGCCCGAAGCCCTGTCCTGTGTAGCCTGAGCACGCCTCGCTGAGTATGAAGCCTGCTTTCCAGCAGTTCCGAAAACTGTGTTGAGGCTGAAATGCTGTGTCTGTGTTTGGGTTGGGGTTGCACCTTGGTGAGTGTAGGGATGGGTTTTAAATGGGTGCAGCGGAGGGCCCGGCCCCAGTGTCCTGTAGTGTGTTTTGACCCATCAGCAAAGCCTTTTAGTTCTCAGATAGCCTGCTGAAGTAAGTGAGTTTTCCTGTGAGTGGAATGGAATTGAATTCTTCTTTTGGCATGTAATCTGTTCTGCTCCTAGATTTTTCTTTCTACATAAATAAAAGTTTGAGTTAATTCCAGCAGGAAAAGCTTCAGTTACTTGCTTGGTGGTAATGTCCTTCCAACGTTCAAAGCTGCAGCGAAAGCATGGGGATTGTTGCTTCTAGAAACACCCCAGTTCTCCTGTCTGCTCTCTGCCTCCTGTTGAGCTAAGCCTTATAAGTAAGTTAATAAAACCACAGCTGCTGCTCCTCCTCTTTCTGCTTTTTTTGTGCTTTCCCCCTGCACTTTCCCAGGTGATTGGCTTCAGGTTCCAGGTTGGACCTAATAGTAACCGAGTTGCAGGTATGCCAACAGAGAGCTCCTTCTGCCTGGGCTGCTCTTTGGGGTAAGTGCTTTGTTTTTCCTTCAGTCAGTTGCAGGGTTCTTTAGGTGGGTCAGAGTCTATGGACTGATGCATTTTCAAGTAGAAACCAGTATGCATGTCTTTTTGAGGTGGTAACTGGCAGGATCTGTCATTGTAAAGCAATCTAGTAGTAGGTGCCTGTATTGCACGCAGCTCTTCCTCAGGTGAGTAGTTATTACAGCAGTTTTACGGATAGTATGGCGATGTTATTTTGTGTGTTTGCTTTGTGTTTCTGGGTCCCTTATGATTTTTGCAGAATTACGGGGCTTTTTGTGAGTCTTTGCCTCTATGTCAAATCTTATCAAAGTCACAACCTTGGTGGCAAAGTGATGGAGCAGGGTTTAGGAGAAATGTATGATGGAGGCTCCCTGTGTGAGCATGTAAGGGGTAGTCTCTTTCAGGTTTAGGGACAGTTTGTTATATTTCTGGAGCTTTTGCCTGTGTGTTTGCTGTCTGTCGAGTCTTTAGACCATAAAGCCTTCTAGGCTTTATGTGCATGGAATTCACATATTTGAGGTATGTTTATGCGGGGTTGCCAGGTACGTTGTTTTTGGGAAACCGTGGGGTACGGTTTCTTGACCGCGTAAGTGCAGTACTGCCAAGAGACTGAGCTGGCTCACCTTCTAGATCTCTAAAGCATAAGTCTGTTCGGGCCCATTTCGGCGCGGCGCCGCCCGGGCCCATTTCGGCGCGGCGCCGCCCGGGCCCATTTCGGCGCGGCGCCGCCCGGGCCCATTTCGGCGCGGCGCCGCCCGGGCCCATTTCGGCGCGGCGCCGCCCGGGCCCATTTCGGCGCGGCGCCGCCCGGGCCCATTTCGGCGCGGCGCCGCCCGGGCCCATTTCGGCGCGGCGCCGCCCGGGCCCATTTCGGCGCGGCGCCGCCCGGGCCCATTTCGGCGCGGCGCCGCCCGGGCCCATTTCGGCGCGGCGCCGCCCGGGCCCATTTCGGCGCGGCGCCGCCCGGGCCCATTTCGGCGCGGCGCCGCCCGGGCCCATTTCGGCGCGGCGCCGCCCGGGCCCATTTCGGCGCGGCGCCGCCCGGGCCCATTTCGGCGCGGCGCCGCCCGGGCCCATTTCGGCGCGGCGCCGCCCGGGCCCATTTCGGCGCGGCGCCGCCCGGGCCCATTTCGGCGCGGCGCCGCCCGGGCCCATTTCGGCGCGGCGCCGCCCGGGCCCATTTCGGCGCGGCGCCGCCCGGGCCCATTTCGGCGCGGCGCCGCCCGGGCCCATTTCGGCGCGGCGCCGCCCGGGCCCATTTCGGCGCGGCGCCGCCCGGGCCCATTTCGGCGCGGCGCCGCCCGGGCCCATTTCGGCGCGGCGCCGCCCGGGCCCATTTCGGCGCGGCGCCGCCCGGGCCCATTTTCTCAGTTGGAGCTACTGAGCAGGTGAGGGAAAGGAGCTGGGAACAGAGAGGTATTGCACAACTGTATGTTGCATTAGTAGTAGCGAGCATTGTGCAGGAGGTGGGTATTAGCTCTGGTGTAGAGGTATGGTTATCTGAGATAGGTCACGTAGACATAAAACAGCTGAATCTTCACGAGTTGAACAAACATCGCACACAACTTGTCTGAGCCAATCACACACAAGGACACAATATCCGTTGGCGGTTTGGGAAAGTACCAACTGTGTTATTTCGGTCGAAAGGATGAGGAAGAAGCTGATAAGATAAGGACGTAGGGGGACCAATCATGAGCTTAACTTTTGTAATATGTATGAGCTAATTATATGTTAAGGAATAAAAGGCGTCTGAGCTATCCAATAAATCAAAGCTTGCTGATCACTCATATTGAGTGTCCCTGTCTTCCTTCCGTCGACAACAAATGGCGCCCGAACACGGACCCCGCTGGCGGTGAACCTGCGAGCCACGGATCGACAGAATAAGGGAAGGAAACAGGTCCTGCAATGCAGCTCAGGAGGTGGAAGGGACGAAAATGCTAAATCATCGCACCCGGGAGCACCTATAGAGGGTCCTGCCGGCCACGCGTCGCCAAGGTCTTGCAAAGGCTGCAACAGTGCTGACGTAAACAAAGGTATGGAGAGGCAAGCGACGTATGATCTGTTCAAGTGCTTTTTAGAAAAGCGGAGCATGCAGGGTATAGACTGTAAAAAGGAATTGCGGAGGGACGCGGAAAAAGGAATTGCGGAGGGACTTGGGAAATTGAAGTAATCGCGGTGCGATGCAGGACATCCGAGATCGGGTTGCTACAGTAGACCAGAGGCATCAGTGGACAACGACAGCGGACCCTCACTGTGTGGCGAGTCGGCACAGAGCAGAGGGGTGGACATCAGGACCCTGCAGACTGTCTGATGTAACCATGGAAGCAGCGGCGGCTGTGCTGCTTCTCTCTGGCATTCATTTTATAAGAGATTTATCTTGCAATGCAAAAAAGACTATTCGTCCCCAGATCGGTGTTATAACTATGTTTCTGGATAAGATTCCGTGGGGTTGCCACATTCTATGGATTAGTAATGACGACTTAGCTCTATTGCGGGGCAGGAGTGCAGAGATGCAGATTACACTGCCAAATGACCACCGGCAGACTTGAGGAGACACTGCTCGGCTGCGGGGATCGGCTGCAGTGTGGACGCCCCTAGGTGCACCCTGAGTGTTTTTGCTCGGAGGGGACTCCACTCTCAGCTGCTCACCACAGGAGCAAAGATCTCCTGAAGCTGCAGACAAACAGTATGTTTTCAGCTGCTGGAGGGATACTAACTGGAGTGTTAATAATTGTATGTGTTATTCTTAAATGTCCAGGTATTTTGTGTTGAAAGTGTTTGTGTAAGGGTAAGGTTTTAAAACAAAGTGTTGCAAGTCACTTCACGAGGAACACAATGAGAGGCAATACTTGTTTGTTTGGTTACGATTCTAAATTATATTGGCGGCACGTATTGTTTGCTTATCATTCTAAATTATATTCTTGTGGTATGATTGAGGTTGTGGTATGATTGAGATTGAGATGTGCCAGAGGCCTCTGGGTGTGCAATTTTGCTGTGTGTGTGTGAGTGTGCTATGTACTGTGTTAGTGAGAGCATGCTTATTGCCATAGTGCAGGTTGCCATAGTGCAGGCTGAAATCATAGGAAATTAGTGCTGGCAAAAAAATCATAGGAAAATGAAGGACGAAGTAGCCCTAGATTCATTACAGTGCTTTTTAGAAAAACGGGGAGTCGATTGTAAGCAACTAGCAGGACTAGTTGTGATCGGTCAAGCAAAATCATATTTCACAAGTATGGAGTCAAGGACTGGGGGCTTTGGGAGCTGAAGCAAAATCTAATAACAATCCGATGTGGAATAATGACACTGCAAAGGCTCTGCCACCTGGCATGTCTTTGATTTGCGGGGATCGTGCATGGCAAGGAATACCTGCCAACGCGTTTGGGGGTCCATGTTATCTAGGGCGACTCATATTGTTCGCCCCGGACTTACACAGTCTCCGGAACCAGAGCTTGTCGCAGAGATCCAAACGAGCTCTTAAGACTTTAGGTTCTGACTGTGACGATGGTGTAGAATTATGGGGCGCTGCTGAGAGAATATTTGCTTCATTAGTTCCAGCAGTGGGAACTGCACATGCTTTGGCTAGCATTAATAAGCTTGCTTGTTGGGCTGTTAAGCAATCAAATGTAACAACTGAAATTATTACTGAAATGGCACAAGATATGGATAGTCTTAAGCATGTTGTGTTACAAAATAGGGCTGCAATTGATTTTTTGCTTTTAGCGCAAGGACATGAATGTGAAGATTTTGAAGGAATGTGTTGTTTCAATCTTTCAGATCATGGTCGATCGATTCATGACCAGTTGAAATGGTTGATGGAGCACACAAAGAAAATTACAGTACAACCTAGTTGGCTTGACAATTCGTCGCAGTCCATCTTTGGGGGTCTGTCTAACTGGTTAGTGAGTCTAATCAAAGAGGGATTTCGCTTTCTGCTTATAGTTATATTGATAAAAATAGCTGCACGAATAATTTTTGGTTGCTTAACTAAGAAGCTTGAACAAGTCACAGAAAAGGTATTAGTAGTCCAAAATAAAAACGGGGGAATTGTAGAGGGATAGTTAACTGAGATAGGTCACGTAGACATAAAACAGCTGAATCTTCACAAGTTGGACAAACATCGCACACAACTTGTTTGAGCCAATCACACACAAGGACACAATATCCGTTGGCGGTTTGGGAAAGTACCAACTGTGTTATTTCGGTCGAAAGGATGAGGAAGAAGCTGATAAGATAAGGACGTAGGGGGACCAATCATGAGCTTAACTTTTGTAATATGTATGAGCTAATTATATGTTAAGGAATAAAAGGCGTCTGAGCTATCCAATAAATCGAAGCTTGCTGATCACTCATATTGAGTGTCCCTGTCTTCCTTCTGTCGACAACACTCTGGCATGCTAGTGATTGCTGATTCTCTGTTTTTGCAAGTGATAATGAACATGTTTGACGTAATTCCATTTGAAAAAGTTCCAGTTACTTGACTGGTCGTGTTGTTATTTCAATATTAAAAGCTGTAGCAAAAGCATGGGGATTGTTGCTTCTAGAAACACCCCAGGTCTCTTGTCTGTTCTCTGCATGATGTTCAGGTAAAGCAGATTTAAAAAAAAACACACAAATAAACAAAAAACCAAACCAAAACAAAAAAAAAACCAGCTACTGCTGCTCCTGCTCTGCTCCTACTTCCTTGTGCTTTGTCCCTCCCCTTTTCCAGGTGATAGGGTTTGGATATTGGGCGGGGCCAAATGGTATATGAGCCCCAGGCATGACATCAGAGAGCTCCTTCGGCCTGGGCTGCTCTTTGGGGTAAGTGTTTTGTTTTCCTTCAGTCAGTTGCAGGGTTCTCTAGGCAGGCTGGAGTCTATGGATTTCTGGATTTCTAAGTGCTTGGAATTCACTTAACAGAGGAATATTTAGTAGAGGTTGCTGGCTCTTTTTTTTTTTTTTTTTTTTTGATGGTGGGATGCTCTTCTGTTTTTGAGTTATATTTTAATCTCTAGATGTATAAACCTACTTGTGTAATTTTCCAGAGAAGTAAAGCCAGCTTCATTTCATGCTACATGTGGCTTGGCAGTGTAGATGCAGCATTACCAAGAGCCTGAGCAGGGTTGTATCAGAGTCTGCTCTTTCCTCTGCAAAGGGTAAGTCTGTGATTACCTCTGCCGGGGCCGCTGTGCGTGCACGTCTTCTTGGCATTTATGGATCTCAGATGTTTTTTTTTTGTGTGTGTATGTTCTAAGGTTTTGGTTTTTTGAGGGGCAAATAGTGTGTGTGCTGAGCGTGGTTGGCAGGAGGAGGTAGGGAGCTGCTCAGGACTGGTAGGTTTGGTTTCTCAGAGTGTGCGGCAGCCTTCCTATGCAATGCGACTGATTGTTGGGTGGGAACGTTCCAGCTTGTGTGTCTTAGCCTTTGTAGCTTGTGTAGTGTGTGTTGTGTGGCCCAGGCAGAGTTTGCTGTGGCGCTGTGAGCGAAGAATCTCAGAGCTGGTGAGCAGCTGAAGTACCGGAGCTGGGAAGAGAGAGGTATTGCAGCAGGTACGCTGTAGCTCTGAGGTACCTCAGAGTGTGCGTTTCTCTTGTGTCTGCAGGTGCTTTGTGCAGTTGTGGACAGGGAAGGGAAATCCTCGTGTCACGAAGCTCTGAGGGAAGGTGAGTGTTGTCAGCCTGGTCATCCCTTATCTGAAGTGAAGGGAAGACACTCAGGTGTTTCCCTGTGAGGGTCTGAGGTGAGGTTGTTTGGGATAGAGGAGCAGTGTGGCAGGTGTGTGCTCGCAAGAAGAGTGGTCATTTTGTCCTTTTGTGTTCCC